>NC_086454.1:278331947-278658058 GCF_028390025.1 Pseudophryne corroboree | reverse complement strand
GCTCTGGCATGTGCTGGCAGTCAGTGTCTCCGGCTGTTACCTCTGGCCAGCCCTGTTCCCTACCTAGTCTCTGAGTCCAAGTCAGTGTGCGCTCCCTTGCTTCTCCTCCTCCTGCTCTGCGGCTACCTGTACAGGGAGGGGGTGCCCTCTAACTTCTACGGCACCTGGAGCTCGAGCTCAACTGGAGCCACCCTCGCTACACCCGTGAGCAAAGCATGCATTAACAGTTAGGGTGAGATGTACTAAGCAGTGAAAAGAGTGGAGAAGTGAGCCATGGGAGAATGGCAACCAATCAGCACTGAAGTAACATTTATAATTTGCATACTATAAAATTATACAGAGCTGCTGATTGGTTAACATGGGCAACTTCTTCACTGGCTCACTTCTCCACTCTTTTCACTGCTTAGCACATACTCCCCTCAATCTATTTAGATACCCACATAATAAGCTGAAAGGACAACACTTTTTGTAGCTTTTCCATGGATTTTTTTAGCCAACACTCAATTCATATTGTAGTTGCAGTATATCTGTTATACCCCTTTCACACCGCACAAATAATCCGGTATCGATCCTGCATATTGCCGGGTCAACATGGGTCAGCGTGCAGTGTGAAAGCGCCATAACAGAAATCCCGGGTCACCTGACCCGGCAATTCAACCCGGGAATAAAGCAGGGACAGGCGGCGCGGAGATGATCTCATATCCCAGCACTGCCTCTGCCCCCACTGCCGGCCCCGCCCCTGCTGCTATGGCAATCAGCCCAGCATATTGCCAGGTCAGGGAAGCCAGCAGCAGCGTCCAGTGCCAGATCCCACCCGGGAAGAACCCGTTTCCAATGCCCAGGTGGGATCCGGCATTGGCGGTGTGAAAGGGGTATAATATACAGTTTGTAAAACTTTCTAATCTCATGCAACCATTGAGCACTAATCAATTACAACACAGCCCTATTTGCCCTTTACACAGGGCCACAGCAGGTCACCTCTGCGTTTGGGCTGCATGTGCTGTCCCATGCCCCCTTTATGTATATGACAACATAACATTACAGCACTGCGTTTACCTAATGAATCCTTTGAATTGTCTAGATTTAGTGCAATTCCATTTGGTGACAATTATACAATGTAAAACATATTTAACAATGTGTATACAAATCAAAGCCATTGACCAGTATTAAAAAAAACAGTTTTCATCATTGCTATAATCAAACGTTCCCAAACTTTTTTGAATCACGACACCTTAGAATATCAGATTTTTTTTCATGGCACCCCTAGGCCAAGTTTATCCTGTTTAGAAATTCAGAAATAAATATTAAATAAGTAAATTGTGTTTATATGTTATCCTTAGGTTTAATTGTATGGTGAGGAACATGGTTTACTTCTGTTTGTCCACATATTTTATGATTGACAGCCATCAGCACTGGTTTTGCCTGTTACATTGACCATAAATAATTTTAATTAGTCCTGGACCACCAACCCAAGGCACCCCTGCAAGTGTCCTTGAGAACCACTGGATATAATAAAAAATATCATATATATAATAATAAAACCTGTTCTACTGTGGCTAGCATATAATATACTGTAGATTCCCTTCCTGGTAGCTTTAATACAATTTAGACTTACATCCTGATGGGTAGTGTATACTACAGTACACTTCATGGTTTATAATGTACTGTACGATCCAGGCTGATGACAGAAACTACATTAGGAAATAAGGCAAGGGGGAAAAGTAACATGTAATGTGGGGGATCAGAGGACATCAAGGACTATCTTAGGTAATACATAGTTCTTGCGTGTACAGATTAATGAACTACAGTATCATCCACTACATCAATGATAGAAATTCATTTTTAGCATTGAATGATATAAAGTAATATAGGGAATGACAATGCTTCTAGTGAGTCTACCTTAATGATTTCTCTTATATTATCCTGACATTTCTTCTGTCATAATTATCAGTATCAAAGTAGTAGCTAGAGGAAGAACATTATAGAGAGATTCCTTTTTAGTTCATTTATTGCGACTTTTACTTTGTGAGGTTGGGCCTCCATGACTTCAACTTTTGCTTTTCATCACATCCCACAGATGCTGGATTGGATTGAGATTTGGTGAATTTGAAGGCTACCATTCCGGTATTTTTTTGAATATGGCTGGGTGCATTATCCTGCTGAAAGAGGCCACTGTCATCAGAAAATACTGTTGCCATGAAGGTGCATACTTGGTATGCAACAGCGTTTGGTAGGTGGTATGTATCAATGTAACATCCACATAATGTAAATGCCAGGACCCAAGGTTTCCAAGCAGAACATTGCACAGAGCATTACAATGCCTCCGCCGGATTGCCTTCTTCCCAAAGTGCATCTTGGTGGCATCTCTCCCCCAGGTAAGTGATGCATAAATACCCAACAGTGCATATGATGTAATAGAAAAGATAAGCCACCTTCTTCCATTGCTTCATAGTCCAGTTCTGAGGCTCACATTCCATTTGTGGGCACTTTTGGTGGTGGACTGAGGTCAGCACGTGCACTCTGACCTGTCTACATTACACAGCTGCATATGCACTGTTTGTATTGATAGATTTTTATCATAGCCAGCGTTAACTTTTTCAGTAATTTGAGCTACAGTAAATCTTCTGTGGGATCGGACCAGACTGGCTAACCTTGCAGCTTGTTAACTGGTTGTCCTTCCTTGGACCACTTTTGGTAGATGCTAACCACTGCAGACTGGGAATTTTGGTATGTGGAGTGCGCTACTGAGCTGCTTCCATGATGCTCCATAACTTAAGTATCTGCTACTTTATCAAGATAGCCACTATTAACTAGTGTGTGCATGTGCTGTTCCATCTTGCCACTGGGTTTGATCACCATAGTGCTACACAGATGTGTAGTACTCAGCTTCAAAGGGAAACATGCGATATACTGCATTTTCTCCGGGTGGGTCCACAGGTTATCCACAGGATAACATTGGGATAAGCCGGAGTGACAGCGGAAATGGCACCAAATAGTCACGAGCTTTCTGGCCTCCCAGGATGCATCGGGCTCCTCCATATAATCCCGCACACCGACTCAGTCAAATTAGTTTTTTGTTGTTGCGGCAGGAGCCGGACCATGGTCACAGGGCTGCTGTTAAGGCAGCCCTAAGCTTTTATTACTTTATTTTTATAGTCTTACTATGTTTTGAGTGATCTTTCTTAACAGCGTCTTAAACGCATGCTAGAAAGAGTCGCTCCAACAACTCTCCACCGGGTCGCAACAACGCTTACCTTCGGGTATTAGTGCTGTCTTGACGGGCGTCTGTGTCGGATGTTCTAGCAGGTCCAGCAGACGTTACAAGGCTGTGGCCAGAGCATGGGGAGCAGGTTAGGCATCGGTTCCACTTACTAGGGGATTCCGAACACAGCCGCACTGTATTGGAGGAGACCACAAACAGTGGCTGATGTGCCGCAACTCTTAAGTGCTCCAGCGCTATGCTTTAGGGATCATAGGTGCCAGGACTAGGTTGAGGCCGTGATCCCTGGAGTTTATGTCAGCAGGGGGAAGTCAGACGCTCTCCTGGCCGCCCCTCCCCCCAGTTCATGACCAGTTTCCGTGCGTCTCCCGTCCATGAACTGATGACCTCACTTCCATCTCAGACGCTACCACGAGGGTACTCGGTTGCAGCTTAGGCCGCTGCGGTTGTGTACATTAGAGTTGCCACTGAGACCAGGTCGCAGACAGGAGCGTTTGCATACACTCATCATTCACTGAGCGTCTGTGTCCGTTATTGAGCGTCTGTGTCTCTTATCAGTTACCGGAGCGGCAGTGTACACTAGTAGCGTCTGAATCCACTCAGCGTCTTTTGAGCGTATTGATCGATCCTGGAAGTGGGGTGAGTCTCCCTGTATACCACTCTACTGAGTAAGGGTTATACAGTACTAAACTTCTATCTGCTGTGTAGTATGAATAGTTAATTTTGGTACACAATGCATATGAGGCCTGTACAGTACTGTGATTTTCTGCATTATTTGACTGAAAAACAGAAACAGTAAATTGTACTCCTACATACAGGACTAGTATTTTGTGGTTGATAGACTCATATGACAATTGCTAATATTTAACATGTGACTGACTGCTAGTGGGATTGCTGACATTTATGTGTTTGTCGGTATTGTTTCTGAACCTCAATTCGGGTGCTCGGGTTGTGGTCAGATTGATATCACTTTTATATTTATATAAGTGATCTCAGTCACACAGAGTGTAGTATATTGTATAAACAGATTATTTACCATTTCTATGAGCGGCAAACGTGACGAGGATACTTTATCTGGGGCTCCTACACCCTTAACATGTCTATCTTGTAAAGTAGGGATGTTAGCCCAGTATCTAACTTATGACGGGTTATGGGGGTAATTCCAAGTTGATTGCAGCAGGAATTTTGTTAGCAGTTGGGCAAAACCATGTGCACTGCAGGGGGGGCAGATATAACATGTGCAGAGAAAGTTAGATTTGGGTGTGGTGTGTTCAATCTGCAATCTAAATTGCAGTGTAAAAATAAAGCAGCCAGTATTTACCCTGCACAGAAACAAAATAACCCACCCAAATCTTACTCTCTCTACACATGTTATATCTGCCTCCCCTGCAGTGCACATGGTTTTGCCCAACTGCTAACAAAATTCCTGCTGCGATCAACTTGGAATTACACCCTATGTGCAAACTGTTGTGCGTATCAGCAAAATAAAAGACAGATTCAGCAACCAGTAGACCCACCATGGGGTGTGTTTGCACAGACTTTGTCTACAATAGCTGACAGATTAGCACCTGTGGTGCCACACCCGGAAGTAGGATACACTATTAACCCTTACATGCAGCTCCCTTCTTGTGGGTTAATTCCAGCAGCTTCAACAAGTAAGCAGGCTAGTGAAGCCAGGGTAGATACATCTATGTTACAGACTACACAAGATGATACAACAGATGAAGATTCTGTGTATTCAAATTCCCCATATGATGACCAGTCAGAGGGTTTCAGCTCAGAGGATATAGCTGAGCTTATTGATGCCATGAAGGCTGTTCTGTCTCTGGAACAATCAGCCAAAGCAATAACAAAATCTAAAGCACCTGTGTTTAAACGTCCAAAAGCAGTTAGGATTGAGTTTCCAGGGTCAGAAGATCTGACGGAAATCATGGAAGAACCTTGGGCTACACTCAATAAGAAATATAGAATTCCGAAAAAGTGGGATTCTTACTATCCTTTTCCGGCGAGGACTGTTCTAAAAGAGAAGATCCTCCTAAAGTAGATGCACATGTCGTGCGACTTGTGCGAAAATCTATTTTACCATTGCCGTCTACCTCATTGAATGATGTCACAGATAGAAGAGTAGATGGTTTCTTGAAAAAAAACTTTCTCTGTCAGGGGCTATTGTAAGGCCAGCCATGGCTTCAGCCTGGATGGCAAAAGCAATGGTAGAATGGGCGGAAGAACTAGAGAGCGGCCTCTCCGCACCTACCAGGGAACAGGAGTCTCATCTAGGCCATATAAAACAAGTTGCACAATATTTGGAAGAAGCAGCAATTGATATGGGTACGATTGCTTCTAAAGCATCAGCCTTAACGGTAGCCGCTCATACAGCAATTTGGCTACCTACTTGGAAAGCGGATGCAGAATCCAAGAAGGCTCTGGAAGCGTTGCCTTTCGCTGGTAATATTCTGTTCGGAAAGCAATTGAAAGATATTCTGGAATCGGAAGCTGAATCCAGAAAGGTCAGGTTTCCTGCTAGTTACAACCCTAAACCAAGGGGTTCGAAATTTCGGCCATTTCGATGGGAAGGTAGAGCAAAAGGAAAGGATGATTCTAACCAACCCTAGTACAATAAATCAGCTAGGGGTAGGAAGCAATGGCCCAATAGACGGCCAGCTTCCAAACAAGAGCAGAAGCCATCAGTTTGAGGGTGTGGGCCTCCGCCTGGAGGATTCCAGGGTTGGAGGCCGACTCCTTCACTTTGCACACATATGGCAGCAGGCGACGACAGATGCTTGGGTGCAGAAGGTGGTATCTCTCGGTTACGGTTTCCCTTTCAAGAAGCAACCTCCTCAAAGGTTTTTTTGCACCAGCCCATCTCGTATAGAGTCGAAGGCCAGAGCTCTGCAGGAAGCAGTTCAGAAATTGCTTCAGCCTGGGGTAATTATCCCAGTACCCCTGACACAAAGGGGACGGGGGTTTTACTCCAACCTATTTTTTATTCAGAAGCCAAATGGATCATTCCGACCAATTCTCAATCTCAAGAAGTTAAACGAATATGTTTGGGTTCCAAAGTTTCACATGGAGACATTACGCTCCATAGTTTTGGCCATGGAACCAGGAGATTACATGGTATCTCTGGATGTAGGATGCTTACCTGCACATGCCCATAGCACGGTCCCATCAGTGTTACCTCAGGTTTTCCATCCTCCAGCAACATTTTCTGTTCCATGCTTTGCCTTTTGGGCTAGCAACAGCCCCCAGGGTATTTTACCAAAATTATGGTGGTTATGGCAGCTTATCTCCGCAAGCAGGGGATAAGATTTTTTCCATACCTCAACGATCTTTTAATCCTGGCACAGTCCCAGGAATTACTCTTGGGCCATCTCCAACAGACAATAGCTTGTCTACAAAGACACGGATGGCTCATAAATTGGGAAAAATCGTCTTTGAGTCCATCACAATGGATGGTTCACTTGGGGGCCATATTGGATTCAAGTCTACAAAGGATAATCTTACCTGGGAAAAAGATATCCAAGGTGCAGATAATGGGGGGTGATTCCGAGTTGTTCGCAATTTTCTTCGTTCGCACAACATATTCGCAATTTTGCGAACACGTTGCACAATAGCGAATAACCGCCCCCAACGTATTTTTGCTATTTCATACGCAGTATTACACAAAGTAGGCGTATGCCATATGACACCGCACAAATGCGTACCCATCGCAATTTCACAAACCTCATCGTAAAAATCCTAACTCCTCGTAAATTTACACATTCCTCTTAAAAATGCTCACGCTTTTGCGGAAAAACGCACAGCAATGGTTTTTTTCCCCCAAGTTATATTACACCTTTCAATTCAAACTCAACAAGCCTTCCTCAATTACGAATCTAATTAGTGTAATGAATGATTGTGGTCATGACCAATTAAGTCTTCAAAGAATACCTACAGAACACTTTGTAGGCATAATTGGCCATTACCGTGTTTGTTTTTAAATAAGTGAAATAGATGTGTAAACTGTGCCAGGGCTAATGTTAAATAGCATATTTTAGTGTGGAGGTGTAGTGTGTGAATATATGTGTTTACATGTTTTTCTAAACAATAATCTCCTAAAGGTGCATACACACGGAGCGATATAACTGAGCGATTTTGACTATATAGTCAAAATCGCTCAGAAAGTAAGTGCATATCGCTCTGTGTGTACACAGCCAGCGATAGCGATGCGCGTCCCCGTCAGGTCGCTATCGCTGGGAAAAATAGTCAGTGCAGGCAAGTCAATTTTCACAAGGTCGCTGTTAAAGTTAGTGCAAATCGCTCATTTTTTGGCCCCCAGCGATAGCGATCTCTTCAATTCTAGCCACTCCCCGCCACCCACTTTGTTACCTCAGTGCGTGCTGAACGGCGGCTGAAGAGGGAGAGCCAGCAGCATTCTGGAGACACTGAAAAATGTGAGTATGTGCACTTCTCCCCAGTGTAGCACATAGTGTCCGGACGGGGGCGGGGTGAAGGCGCTGAGCGTGTCCCTGCAGAGTCCCGGCCGAGGGGGGAAGGTATGGCCGCACAGTGGGATGGCGCCCGGGGGAGCGGTATAACTGCACAGTTGGATGGTGCGGGGGGGTGGGGTATGGCTGCACAGTGGGATGGCGCCCGGAGGGGGGGGTGTATTGCTGCACAGTGGGATGGCGCCGGGCGGGAGGGGGGTGGTGGTGTGTCCATAGCTGTCCCTGAGGGGGGGGGGGAGGGAGGAGAGAGCGAGACGGAGATGGTGCTCTGCTGCCTGGCGTGTGGCGGGGCTGCTTGCTGTTGTCCCGGCTGCTGTTGTCCCGCAGGCATGATGGTGGAGTGCCGTAATGTGTAAAATGGGTGCGCTGTCTGCCGTAATGTGTAAAATGGGTGCGCTGTCTGTCGTAATGTGTACAATGGGTGCTCTGTCTGCTGTAATGTGTAAAATGGGTGCGCTGTCTGCCGTAATGTGTACAATGGGTGCGCTGTCTGCTGTAATGTGTAAAATGGGTGCGCTGTCTGCTGTAATGTGTACAATGGGTGCGCTGTGTGCCGTAATGTGTAAAATGGGTGCGCTGTCTGCCGTAATGTGTAAAAAGGGGACGCTGCCTGCCGTAATGTGTAAAAAGGGGAGTTTTTTTTTTTTTTTTACAGGTACCCCTATTGGATTCTACTGGACAAGGGGACATGATTGGCGGCGTGGGATGTAGGTAAGTATGTGTGAGTGTGTAAGTGTGTTTAAATAAAGTTTTACTTTCACGGTGTGTGAGTTGTGTTTTTATTTGGGTATTTATTTTGTTGTGGAACTACAGGTACCAGCGGGCCCATTATTTCCCCGCATGCTGGTACTTGTGGTTCTCCAAGTACCAGCATGCGGGGGAGGCTTGCTGGGACTTGTAGTTCCACAGCAAAAGACAATATTCTTTTTATGTCATTTTGAAAGGCTATCAGCCTCCCATCCACCGCCCTGGCCCTTGGGTGGCTGGAGGGGGGGACCCCTTGATTTAAGGGGTCCTCACTCCTCCAGTGTACCCCAGCCAGGGGTGACTAGTTGGGGGGGTAATGGCACGGCCGCAGAGACCAATATAAAAGTGTCCCCCGGCTGTGGCATTATCTCCCTGGCTAGTGGAGCCCGGTGCTGGTTTTAAAAATACGGGGGACCCCTATGTCTTTTGTCCCCCGTATTTTTTAAACCAGGACCCGACGCAGAGCCCGGTGCTGGTTGTCTAAATATGGGGGAACCCTACTCATTTTTTCCTCTGTATTTTAACAACCAGGACTGGCTCAAAGAGCCCGAGGCTGGTTATACATAGGAGGGGGGACCCCACTTTTTTAAACTTTTAGCTATTTAAATACCAGCCACCCTGTAAAATCGTCCTATATATGACACTCTCCCACTCATCCCCTTATTTAAATGAGATAGTCAAAATCTCCCATAGCCAAAATCTCCCATAGCCAAAATCTCTTGCATAGTTAGACAAAATCTCTGGTAAAGTTAGTCAAAATCTCCTACTCCCAGTTCAAGGGAAATCTCTCAGTCAAAATCTCTCATAGGGGGTCATTCCGAGTTGTTCGCTCGTTATTTTTTTTTTCCGCAACGGAGCGATTAGTCGCTAATGCGCATGCGCAATGTCCGCAGTGCGACTGCGCCAAGTAAATTTGCTATGCAGTTAGGTATTTTACTCACGGCATTACAAGGTTTTTTCTTCGTTCTGGTGATCGTAATGTGATTGACAGGAAGTGGGTGTTTCTGGGCGGAAACTGGCCGTTTTATGGGTGTGTGTGAAAAAACGCTACCGTTTCTGGGAAAAACGCGGGAGTGGCTGGAGAAACGGAGGAGTGTCTGGGCGAACGCTGGGTGTGTTTGTGACGTCAAACCAGGAACGAAACTGACTGAACTGATCGCAGATGCCGAGTAAGTCTGGAGCTACTCAGAAACTGCTAAGAAGTGTCTATTCGCAATTCTGCTAATCTTTCGTTCGCAATTTTGATAAGCTAAGATTCACTCCCAGTAGGCGGCGGCTTAGCGTGTGCAAAGCTGCTAAAAGCAGCTTGCGAGCGAACAACTCGGAATGACCCCCATAGTCAAAATCTCTCCATGTGTATGCACCTTAACTGACATAATTTGTTTGTTTGTAAATAATAAGATTAATAATCGTAAGTTTGATGTGTGTTTTTTGTAAAGTAACCAATTTCTGCTAGGCAATATGCTGTTCCTTTATTTCATTAAAAAACACAACAACCGCTTAACTGAAAAAAATGTTTTTTATTTTTTTAACATTATTTTTTTGGGTTTATTTTAACATATATAAAAAAAAAAGGGGCAAATTTAACAACATTTTTGGAGCCGTTCCACATCGGCCATCATGGCCTGCAAATGGACCTTTAAGCTGCCAAGGATGCCAGGCAGGATTGTGGGATCTCCAACTGCACCATCTGAAATGCAGATCAAAAATAACATTTAAAAAATCACTCACATTACCTATTACACAAGAAAGCCACAAAGCACACTTTAATGGCAAAGGGACTACTGTACATCATGGCTGTTTGAATGTTAAAACAGTAGCATACCAACACACAAGCATGCTCAGCAATGTTTGTTATTGTTAATTAAAAAAATTAAAAAGTGTACCACACCATGATGTACATTTACTAAGATGGGACATTGCCCATAGCAACCAATCAGATTACACATATCTTCTAGAAGGTGCTAAATAAATGAGAAGTTGAATCTGATTGGTTGCTATGGGCAACATCCCATCTGGAATAAAACTCCCATCTTAGTAAATGTAACCCCATGCTGGGATTCATTCACATCTGGAGTGAAGCTGACTTTTCTTTTTCGTTGTTTGCCCTGCATCATCACACTGCATATCAACATCTTCAGAAGGACAACATATCCTAGCATGCCCACACTCCCTGAAAGCCTGCCTTACTACATAAGGTCAAACGGGTTTTTTGAATAAAAATACATATTTTTTGAGTGTAACTTTCACAACACAAATCATTGTGTCCTCAGCCTGGCTAACAAAGTGAAGCATGCGAGTTGAATGTGCAAATATTCAGAATACCCAGGCACAAGTGTAAAATACCAACAACATACTAAACTCCACTCAGGTCTAACTGTTTCACTGACAACCTAGCACATATAAACCCTGTTGTCCTGGCAACCCTGTCGACCTAATGAGTGTCGACCTAGAGTGGACACCCTAAACATTGCAGACATAGACACTGTACATCTAATGATACTCACACAAATGTAAATGCAACATCCATACCATGATGAAGAAAACAAACATTTTTCCTTGGGCCAAGATTGGCCACAGTACAACACTGCATGTATTGGAATTTGAAGTTAAAGTAGGTAACAAATAAATTTTAAATGTGTTAACACTAGTGATGAGCGGGTTAGGTTCCTCGGAATCCGAACCCCCCCGAACTTCACCCTTTTTACACGGGTCCGAGGCAGACTCGGATCCTCCCGCCTTGCTCGGTTAACCCGAGCGCGCCCGAACGTCATCATCCCGCTGTCGTATTCTCGCGAGATTCGGATTCTATATAAGGAGCCGCGCGTCGCCGCCATTTTTCACTCGTGCATAGTGAGAGGACGTGGCTGGCGTCCTCTCACTTTGTTTCAGGGGGCTGCAATGCAAATATCTTTATTCTGGGGACCAGCAGTATTATAGGAGGAGTACAGTGTAGAGATTTGCTGACCAGTGACCACCAGTATTATATGTTGTCTGCCTGAAAAACGCTCCATATCTGTGCTCAGTGTGCTGCATATATCTGTGCTCACACTGCTTTATTGTGGGTACTGGGGACCAGCAGTATTATATAGGAGGAGTACAGTGCAGAGTTTTACTGACCAGTGACCACCAGTATTATACGTTCTCTGCCTGAAAAACGCTCCATATCTGTGCTCAGTGTGCTGCATATATCTGTGCTCACACTGCTTTATTGTGGGGACTGGGGACCAGCAGTATTATGAAGGAGGAGTACAGTGCAGAGTTTTGCTGACCAGTGACCACCAGTATACGTTGTCTGCCTGAAAAACGCTCCATATCTGTGCTCAGTGTGCTGCATATATCTGTGCTCACACTGCTTTATTGTGGGGACTGGGGACCAGCAGTATTATATAGGAGGAGTACAGTGCAGAGTTTTGCTGACCAGTGACCACCAGTATTATACGTTCTCTGCCTGAGAAACGCTCCATATCTGTGCTGCATTGTAGTATATAGTAGGAGTACAGTGCATAATTTTGCTGACCACCAGTATATAATATATAGGAGTACGGTACAGAAGGCCACTGCTCTACCTACCTCTGTGTCGTCAAGTATACTATCCATCCATACCTGTGGTGCATTTCAGTTTTGCACAGTTTGCTGACCACCAGTATATAATATATAGCAGTATGGTACAGTAGGCCACTGCTCTACCTACCTCTGTGTCGTCAAGTTTACTATCCATCCATACCTGTGGTGCATGTCCGTTTTGCACAGTTTGCTGACCACCAGTATATAATATATAGCAGTACGGTACAGTAGGCCACTTCTCTACATACCTCTGTGTCGTCAAGTACACTATCCATCCATACCTGTGGTGCATTTCAGTTTTGCACAGTTTGCTGACCACCAGTATATAATATATAGCAGTACGGTACAGTAGGCCACTGCTCTACCTACCTCTGTGTCGTCAAGTATACTATCCAGCCATACCTGTGGTGCATTTCAGTTGTGCGCAGTATATATAGTAGTAGGCCATTGCTATTGATACTGGCATATAATTCCACACATTAAAAAATGGAGAACAAAAATGTGGAAGGTAAAATAGGGAAAGATCAATATCCACTTCCACCTCGTGCTGAAGCTGCTGCCACTAGTCATGGCCGAGATGATGAAATGCCATCAACGTCGTCTGCCAAGGCCGATGCCCAATGTCATAGTAGAGAGCATGTAAAATCGAAAACACAAAAGTTCAGTAAAATGACCCAAAAATCAAAATTAAAAGCGTCTGAGTAGAAGCGTAAACTTGCCAATATGCCATTTACGACACGGAGTGGCAAGGAATGGCTGAGGCCCTGGCCTATGTTCATGGCAAGTGGTTCAGCTTCACATGAGGATGGAAGCACTCATCCTCTCGCTAGAACAATGAAAATACTTAAGATGGCAAAAGCACAGCAAAGAACTGTGCGTTCTTCGAAATCACAAATCCCCAAGGAGAGTTCAATTGTGTTGGGTGCGATGCCTGACCTTCCCAACACTGGACGGGAAGAGCTTGCGCCTTCCACCATTTGCACGCCCCCTGCAAGTGCTTGAAGGAGCTCCCGCAGTCCAGTTCCTGATAGTCAAATTGAAGATGTCACTGTTGAAGTACACCAGGATGAGGATATGGGTGTTGCTGGTGCTGAGGAGGAAATTGACAAGGAGGATTCTGATGGTGAGGTGGTTTGTTTAAGTCAGGCACCCGGGGAGACACCTGTTGTCCGTGGGACGAATATGGCCATTGACATGCCTGGTCAAATTACAAAAAAAAATCACCTCTTCGGTGTGGAATTATTTTAACACAAATGTGGACAACATGTGTCAAGCCGTGTGTAGCCTTTGTCAAGCTGTAATAAGTAGGGGTAAGGACGTTAACCACCTCGGAACATCCTCCCTTATACGTCACCTGCAGCGCATTCATCATAAGTCAGTGACAAGTTAAAAAACTTTGGATGACAGTGGAAGCAGTCCACTGACCACTAAATCCCTTCCTCTTGTAACCAAGCTCCTGCAAACCACACCACCAACTCCCTCAGTGTCAATTTCCTCCTAACACAGGAAAGCCAATAGTCCTGCAGGCCATGTCACTGTCAAGTCTGACGAGTCCTCTCCTGCCTGGGATTCCTCCGATGCATCCTTGAGTGTAACGCCTCCTGCTGCTGGCGCTGCTGTTGTTGCTGCTGGGAGTCGATCGTCATCCCAGAGGGGAAGTCGGAAGACCACTTGTACTACTTCCAGTAAGCAATTGACTGTCCAACAGTCCTTTGCGAGGAAGATGAAATATCACAGCAGTCATCCTGCTGCAAAGTGGATAACTCAGGCCTTGGCAGCCTGGGCGGTGAGAAACGTGTTTACGTTATCCACCGTTAATTCACAGGCAACTACATACTTGATTGAGGTACTGTGTCCCCAGTACCAAATACCATCTAGGTTCCATTTCTCTAGGCAGGCGATACCGAAAATGTTCACAGACCTCAGAAAAAGAGTCACCAGTGTCCTAAAAAATGCAGTTGTACCCAATGTCCACTTAACCACGGACATTTGGACAAGTGGAGCAGGGCAGACTCAGGACTATATGACTGTGACAGCCCACTGGGTAGATGTATTGCCTCCCGCAGCAAGAACAGCAGCGGCGGCACCAGTAGTAGCATCTCGCAAACGCCTACTCGTTCCTAGGCAGGCTACGCTTTTTATCACCGCTTTCCAGAAGAGGCACACAGCTGACAACCTCTTACGGAAACTGGGGAACATCATCGCAGAATGGCTTACCCCAAATGGACTCTCCTGGGGATTTGTGACATCGGACAATGCCAGCAATATTGTGCGTGCATTACATCTGGGCAAATTCCAGCACGTCCCATGTTTTGCACATACATTGAATTTGGTGGTGCAGAATTATTTAAAAAACGACAGGGGCGTGCAAGAGATGCTGTCAGTGGCCCGAAGAATTGCGGGCCACTTTCGGCATTCAGCCACCGCGTGCTGAAGACTGGAGCACCAGCAAACAGTCCTGAACCTGCCCTGCCATCATCTGAAGCAAGAGGTGGTAACGAGGTGGAATTCAATCCTCTCTATGTTTCAGAGGATGGAGGAGCAGCAAAAGGCCATTCAAGCCTATGCATCTGCCTACGATATATAGGCAAACGAGGGGGAATGCACCTGACTCAAGCACAGTGGAGAATGATTTCAACGTTGTGCAAGGTTCTGCAACCCTTTGAACTTGCCACACGTGAAGTCAGTTCAGACACTGCCAGCCTGAGTCAGGTCATTCCCCTCATCAGGCTTTTGCAGAAGAAGCTGGAGACATTGAAGGAGAAGCTAAAACAGAGCGATTCCGCTAGGCATGTGGGACTTGTGGATGGAGCCCTTAATTCGCTTAACCAGGATTCACGGGTGGTCAATCTGTTGAAATCAGAGCACTACATTTTGGCCACCGTGCTCGATCCTAGATTTAAAACCTACGTTGGATCTCTCTTTCCGGCAGACACAAGTCTGCAGAGGTTCAAAGAACTGCTGGTGAGAAAATCGTCAAGTCAAGCGGAACAGCTCCTCCTTCACATTCTCTCGCAACTGGGGGAGCGAGGAAAAGGCTAAGAATTCCGAGCCCACCCGCTGGCGGTGATGCAGGGCAGTCTAGAGCGAGTGCTGACATCTGGTCCGGACTGAAGGACCTGCCAACGATTACTGACATGTCGTCTACTGTCACTGCATATGATTCTCTCACCATTGAAAGAATGGTGGAGGATTATATGAGTGACCGCATCCAAGAAGGCATGTCAGACAGTCCGTACGTATACTGGCAGGAAAAAGAGGCAATTTGGAGGCCCTTGCAGAAACTGGCTTTATTTTACCTAAGTTGCCCACCCTCCAGTGTGTACTCCGAAAGAGTGTTTAGTGCAGCCGCTCACCTTGTCAGCAATCGGCGTACGAGGTTACTTCCAGAAAATGTGGAGAAGATGATGTTCATCAAAATGAATTATAATCAATTCCTCCATGGAGACAATCACCAGCAATTGCCTCCAGAAAGTACACAGGGACCTGAGATGGTGGATTCCAGTGGGGACGAATTAATAATCTGTGAGGAGGGGGTTGTACACAGTGAAAGGGGTGAGGAATCGGACGATGAGGAGGAGGTGGACATCTTGCCTCTGTAGAGCCAGTTTGTGCAAGGAGAGATTGATTGCTTCTTTTTTGGTGGGGGCCCAAACTAACCAGTCATTTCAGTCACAGTTGTGTGTCAGACCCTGTCGCTGAAATGATGGGTTTGTTAAAGTGTGCATGTCCTGTTTATACAACATAAGGGTGGGTGGAAGGGCCCAAGGACAATTCCATCTTGCACCTCTTTTTTCTTTCATTTTTCTTTGCATCATGTGCTGTTTGGGGACTATTTGTTTGAAGTGCCATCCTGCCTGACACTGCAGTGCCACTCCTAGATGGGCCAGGTGTTTGTGTCGGCCACTTGTGTCGCTTAGCTTAGCCATCCAGCGACCTTGGTGCACCTCTTTTTTTCTTTGCATCATGTGCTGTTTGGGGACTATTTTTTTGAAGTGCCATCCTGACTGACACTGCAGTGCCACTCCTAGATGTGCCAGGTGTTTGTGTCGGCCACTTGGGTCGCTTAGCTTAGTCATCCAGCGACCTCAGTGCAAATTTTAGGACTAAAAATAATATTGTGAGGTGTGAGGTGTTCAGAATAGACTGAAAATGAGTGAAAATTATGGTTATTGAGGTCAATAATACTATGGGATCAAAATGACCCCCAAATTCTATGATTTAAGCTGTTTTTGAGGGGTTTTTGTAAAAAAACACCCGAATCCGACAAAAAGTTTCAGGGAGGTTTTGCCAAAACGCGTCCGAATCCAAAACACGGCCGCGGAACCGAATCCAAAACCAAAACACAAAACCCGAAAAATGTCCGGTGCACATCACTAGTTAACACTTACTCTCATCAACCACATGCGCAGCACCCTCAACAGCCACAGGGGCTTCTGCTGCCCATTCACTGGGTGGGGAAGGAGGCTGGATGGGGGAAGGAGGCTGGATGGGGGAAGGAGGGTGGATGGGGGAAGGAGGAGGGATTAGGGAAGGAGGATGGAATGGGGAGTTGTTTACAGATGGTTGGTCTGATTTAGAGGGGGAGGGGGCGGAGAGGGTGTTTGGGCCACAGAGTGGGAGGGGGCCAGAGAGGGGGAATGGGAAAGACAGAGGGAGGTGGGCGGAGTGGTGGTTTGGCCTACAGAGGGGGAGGTGGACAGAGAGGGGTATTGGTAAAGAGAGGGGGAGGGGGACAGAGAGGGGTATTGGTAAAGAGAGGGGGAGGGGGGCTGAGAAGGGGATTGGGAAGGAGAGGGGGATTGGGAAACAGAAGGGGAGGAGGGCTGAGAAGGGGATTGGGAAGGAGAGGGGGATTGGGCGACAGAAGGGGAGGGGGGCTGAGAAGGGGATTGGGAAGGAGAGGGGGATTGGGTGACAGAAGGGGAGGAGGGCTGAGAAGGGGATTGGGAAGGAGAATGGGATTGGGCGACAGAAGGGGAGGGGGGCTGAGAAGGGGATTGGGAAGGGCTTTCTGCAGCAGCTTGCTGTTGTGTTCGCCCTAGAATGACATAGGTAATATTTAGGTTGTTGGTTTAAAAATTATAACAACAGTATTTTTCAATTACACTGTTCTGTCCCATGTTAAAGACACAGGGGTAAAATTGATAATTTTTGAATGTTAAAAAAACTGGTGATGTTGCCCATAGCAACCAATCAGATTCTACGTAACATTTATTAGGCTGCTTCTAGAAGATAATATATTTAATTTGATTGGTTGCTATAGGCAACATCACCAGTTCTAAAAAGCTCCCACCTTAGTAAATTTACCCCACAGAGCAAGTTATTAGGGTTCAGTTGACAGCCTGTGTAGCAACTCAGTACACCAACATTCACTTTTTCAGAAGCACTTTGCTACACAGTCAGTTCTGCTTGCCCTAACCACACACACTGTGTCATGTCTGTTCTACAATAGTTCATTGTCAGTGTGCTAATTTTAACACTATATAATTTAGTGAAAATATGCAAGTTTTGCATTACAAATTTCTGCTAATAATCTCAGTGTTATTTAATTAATTTATTTATTTATTTATTAGCAGTTTCTTATATAGCGCAGCATATTCCGTTGCGCTTTTTACAATTAGAACAACAATTATAGAACAAAACTGGGCAAAGAGAGACAGACAGACAGACAGACAGACAGAGGTAGGAAGGCCCTGCTCGCAAGCTTACAATCTATAGGGAAATAGGCATTGATACACAAGGATAGATGCTACCTGTTACATAATGGTTCCCCAGGTTGCTAGGTTCTTAATGGGTTGTATATGATATGATCACCCAGCAATGTTGGAAGACAAAATGTGAGTTTATGTGGACTGTACAGAGGGGATGTAACTTGATAGGGAAGCTGTTAAGGTTATGTGTGTGGGTCTGAAATTTGGTAGGCTTGTCTGAAGAGATGAGTTTTCAGAGAACGTTTAAAGGTTTGGAGACTAAAGGAGAGTCTTATTGTGCGTGGTAGTGCATTCCACAGAGTGGGTGAAGCCCGGGTAAAGTCCTCTAATTTTGAGTGGGAACAGGTAATACATTTGGATGAGAGACGCAGATCTTCTGCAGAACGGAGAGGTCTGGTAGGGAGATATTTTGAGATGAGTGAGGAGATGTATGATGGTGCAGTTTGGTTAATAGCCTTGTATGTAAGTAAAAGTATTTTATATTTGACACGGTAGAAAACCGGTAACCAATGGAGGGACTGACAGAGCGGATCAGCAGATAAAGAACGTCTGGCGAGGAAGATTAGCCTCGCAGCTGCATTTAAAATGGATTGAAGTGGTGATAGCCTATGTTTGGGAAGACCAGTAAGGAGACTATTACAATAATCAATGCGGGAGATGATGAGTGCATGGATTAGAGTTTTTGCAGTGTCTTGTGTAAGATAAGGGCGTATTTTGGATATGTTTTTAATGTGCATGTAACATGATTTAGAGACAGATTGAATGTGTGGAACAAAGGACAGTTCAGAGTCAAGGGTGACACCTAGGCAACGAGCTTGTGGGGTGGGGTGGATAGTTGCATTGTCAACAGTTATAGAGATATCAGGTTGGTAACTACTCTTAGCTGGTGGGAAAATAATTAATTCGAATTTGGAAATGTTGAGTTTGAGGTGGCGAGATGACATCCAAGATGAAATGGCAGACAGGCATCCAGTGACACGAGCCAATACTGGTGGTGACAAATCTGGGGAGGATAGGTAGATTTGAGTATCATCAGCGTACAAATGATACTGAAATCCAAAGGAGCTGATTAGTTTACCAAGAGAGGAGGTATAGATTGAGAAAAGCAGAGGACCTAAGACTGAGCCTTGCGGTACTCCAACTGATAGAGGTAGAGAAGAGGAGGTAGAATCAGAGAAGTGAACACTGAAAGAGCGATTAGATAGGTAGGATGAGAACCAAGAAAGGGCTGTGTCCTGAAGACCTAGGGATTGTAGTGTTTGTATGAGAAGAGAGTGGTCAACAGTGTCAAAAGCAGCAGAGAGATCTAGAAGAATAAGTAGTGTGTAGTGGCCTTTTGATCTAGCAGTGACTAGATCATTCACTACTTTGGTCAGTGCCGTCTCTGTGGAGTGTTGGGCACGAAAGCCTGACTGAAGTGGGTCCAATAAGTTGTGCGAGTTAAGAAAGTGTGTAAGGCGAGTGTAGGCAAGCCTCTCAAGTAGCTTGGAGGGACTGGGTAGCTGAGAAATGGGACGGTAGTTAGAGAGTGTGTTTGGGTCAGAGTTGTGTTTTTTTAGAATGGGAGTAATGACTGCATGTTTAAACAGAGAGGGAAAGATACCAGTAGAGAGAGAGAGATTACAGATTTTAGTTAAGGTTGGGATAAGCACAGGAGACAAAGTTTTACTGACCTGTTAGGGTATAGGATCAAGAGGAGAGGTAGTGGAGTAGGAGGATGAAAAGAGTGTTGATACTTCATCTTCACTTGTGGGATCAAATGAAAAGAAAGTGCCAGAGAGTTCAGGTAGGGAATTGAGCAGGTCACTGGCTGAGTTAGAGCATACCATTTCATCTCGGATTTTATCAATCTTATCCTTGAAGTAGGAAGCAAGTTCTTGTGCGCGGATAGTAGCTAGTGGGGGAGGTGAGGGAGGGTAAAGAAGTGATTTAAATGTATTAAAAAGTATTATTTAATTAATATGACACTTACTGCGCCTACGTCTAGTGCGGATTTGTTGGCGGAGCTCCGCCAACAGGTCCGGTGTGCGACGGCGGAGGTTGCCCCAGCGCATTTCAAGCTGGATTATGGAGCATGTGGTCCGGGTGCGGCTGCGGAGTATGCGGCGGACCTCCGCATAGGCCTCACGCTTTATCCTATTGGGGATAAAGGGGGCTGCATGGCCTACGCGGCGGTCCATCACCGCGACCAACACGCGCAGCTCACGGTGGCTAAATGCTGCTGCGCGCATGGTGCCAATGGCATTTTCCATACATGGGCTTATATTTATAGTGTGTGGTGGCATGTGATTGGTTGTAAATTTATGGTGTCATCTAATAAACTTTCTCTATCGTCCTAAGTGGATGCTGGGGTTCCTGAAAGGACCATGGGGAATAGCGGCTCCGCAGGAGACAGGGCACAAAAGTAAAGCTTTTACAGGTCAGGTGGTGTGTACTGGCTCCTCCCCCTATGACCCTCCTCCAGACTCCAGTTAGATTTTTGTGCCCGGCCGAGAAGGGTGCAATTCTAGGTGGCTCTCATAAAGAGCTGCTTAGAGAGTTTAGCTTAGGTTTTTTATTTTACAGTGATTCCTGCTGGCAACAGGATCACTGCAACGAGGGACAGAGGGGAGAAGAAGTGAACTCACCTGCGTGCAGGATGGATTGGCTTCTTGGCTACTGGACATGAAGCTCCAGAGGGACGATCACAGGTACAGCCTGGATGGTCACCGGAGCCACGCCGCCGGCCCCCTCACAGATGCTGAAGCAAGAAGAGGTCCAGAATCGGCGGCTGAAGACTCCTGCAGTCTTCTTAAGGCAGCGCACAGCACTGCAGCTGTGCGCCATTTTCCTCTCAGCACACTTCACACGGCAGTCACTGAGGGTGCAGGGCGCTGGGGGGGGGGCGCCCTGGGAGGCAAATGAAAACCTTTAAAAAGGCTAAAAATACCTCACATATAGCCCCAGAGGCTATATGGAGATATTTACCCCTGCCTAAATGTACTAAATAGCGGGAGACGAGCCCGCCGGAAAAGGGGCGGGGCCTATCTCCTCAGCACACGGCGCCATTTTCTGTCACAGCTCCGCTGGTCAGGAAGGCTCCCAGGTCTCTCCCCTGCACTGCACTACAGAAACAGGGTATAACAGAGAGGGGGGGCAAAATAAATGGCAATATATTAATATAAAAGCAGCTATAAGGGAGCACTTAATCATAAGGCTATCCCTGTCATATATAGCGCTTTTTGGTGTGTGCTGGCAGACTCTCCCTCTGTCTCCCCAAAGGGCTAGTGGGTCCTGTCTTCGTATAGAGCATTCCCTGTGTGTCTGCTGTGTGTCGGTACGTGTGTGTCGACATGTATGAGGACGTTATTGGTGTGGAGGCGGAGCAATTGCCAAATATGAGGATGTCACCTTCTAGGGGGTCGACACCAGAATGGATGCCTTTATTTGTGGAATTACGGGATAGCGTCAACTCGCTTAAGCAGTCGTTTGCCGACATGAGGCGGCCGGACACTCAATTAGTGCCTGTCCAGGCGCCTCAAACACCGTCAGGGGCTGTAAAACGCCCCTTGCCTCAGTCGGTCGACACAGACCCAGACACAGGCACTGATTCCGGTGGTGAAGGTGACGAATCAACCGTATTTTCCAGTAGGGCCACACGTTATATGATTTTGGCAATAAAGGAGATGTTACATTTAGCTGATACTACAGGTACCACTAAACAGGGTATTATGTGGGGTGTGAAAAAACTACCAGTAGTTTTTACCGAATCAGAAGAATTAAATGACGTGTGTGATGAAGCGTGGGGTGCCCCGATAAAAAACTGCTAATTTCAAAGAAGTTATTGGCTTTATACCCTTTCCCGCCAGAGGTTAGGGAGCGCTGGGAAACACCTCCTAGGGTGGACAAAGCGCTAACACGCTCATCAAAACAAGTGGCGTTACCCTCTCCTGAGACGGCCGCACTTAAAGATCCATCAGATAGGAGGATGGAAAATATCCAAAAAGGTATATACACACATGCAGGTGTTATACTACGACCAGCTATTGCGACTGCCTGGATGTGCAGTGCTGGGGTAGTTTGGTCAGAGTCCCTGATCGAAAATATTGATACCCTGGACAGGGACAATATTTTACTGTCGTTAGAACAAATAAAGGATGCATTTCTTTATATGCGTGATGCACAGAGAGATATCTGCACACTGGCATCACGGGTAAGTGCTATGTCCATTTCGGCCAGAAGAGCTTTATGGACACGACAGTGGACAGGCGATGCGTAGAGGAGTTATTTGGGGTCGGTCTATCGGATTTGGTGGCCACGGCTACGGCCGGGAAATCCACCTTTCTACCTCAAGTCACTCCCCAACTGAAAAAGGCACCGACCTTTCAACGCAGCCCTTTCGTTCCTTTAAAAATAAGAGAGCAAAGGGCTATTCATATCTGCCACGAGGCAGAGGACGAGGGAAGAGACAGCAACAGGCAGCTCCTTCCCAGGAACAGAAGCCCTCCCCGGCTTCTACAAAAGCCTCAGCATGACGCTGGGGCTTCGCAAGCGGACTCGGGGGCGGTAGGCGGTCGTCTCAAGAATTACAGCGCGCAGTGGGCTCACTCGCAGGTAAATCCCTGGATCCTGCAGATAATATCTCAGGGGTACAGGTTGAAATTAGAGACAGAGCCACCTCGCCGTTTCCTGAAGTCTGCTTTACCAACGTCCCCCTCAGAAAGGGAGACGGTTTTGGAAGCCATTCACAAGCTGTATTCTCAGCAGGTGATAGTCAAGGTACCTCTTCTACAACAAGGGAAGGGGTATTATTCCACTCTTTTTGTGGTACCGAAGCCGGATGGCTCGGTAAGGCCTATTCTAAATCTGAAGTCCTTGAACCTGTACATAAAGAAGTTCAAGTTCAAGATGGAGTCACTCAGAGCAGTGATAGCGAACCTGGAAGAAGGGGACTTTATGGTATCCTTGGACATCAAGGATGCGTATCTCCACGTTCCAATTACCCCTCACACCAGGGGTACCTCAGGTTCGTTGTACAAAACTGTCACTATCAGTTTCAGACGCTGCCGTTTGGTTTGTCCACGGCACCTCGGGTCTTTACAAAGGTAATGGCCGAGATAATATTTCTTCTTCGAAGAAAAGGCGTATTAATTATCCCATACTTGGACGATCTCCTAATAAGGGCAAGGTCCAGAGAACAGCTAGAGATGGGTTTAGCACTATCTCAAGAGGTGCTAAAGCAGCACGGATGGATTCTGAATATTCCAAAATCCCAATTAATGCCGACAACTCGTCTGCTGTTCCTGGGGATGATTCTGGACACAGTTCAGAAAAAGGTTTTTCTTCCCGAAGAAAAAGCCAAGGAGTTATCTGACCTGGTCAGGAACCTCCTAAAACCAGGAAAGGTGTCTGTACATCACTGCACAAGAGTCCTGGGAAAAAATGGTAGCTTCTTACGAAGCAATCCCTTTCGGCAGATTCCATGCAAAGGGATCTGTTGGACAAATGGTCAGGGTCGCATCTTCAGATGCACCTGCGGATAACCCTGTCGCCGAGGACAAGGGTATCCCTTCTGTGGTGGTTGCAGGAGGCTCATCTATTGGAGGGCCGCAGATTCGGCATGCAGGATTGGATCCTGGTGACCACGGAGGCCAGCCTGAGAGGCTGGGGAGCAGTCACACAGGGAAGAAATTTCCAGGGAGTGTGGTCGAGCCTGAAAAAGTCTCTTCACATAAGCATTCTGGAACTAAGAGCAATCTACAATGCTCTAAGCCAGGCGGAACCTCTGCTTCAAGGAAGACCGGTGTTGATCCAGTCGGACAACATCACGGCAGTCGCCCATGTAAACAGACAGGGCGGCACAAGAAGCAGGAGGGCAATGGCAGAAGCTGCCAGGATCCTTCGCTGGGCGGAGAATCACGTGATAGCACTGTCAGCAGTATTCATCCCGGGCGTGGACAACTGGGAAGCAGACTTCCTCAGCAGACACGACCTTCACCCGGGAGAGTGGGGACTTCATCCAGAAGTTTTCCACATGCTATTAAACCGTTGGGTAAAACCAATGGTGGACATGATGGCGTCTCGCCTCAACAAAACACTGGACAGGTATTGCGCCAGGTCAAGAGATCCGCAGGCAATAGCTGTGGACGCGCTGGTAACACCTTGGGTGTACCAGTCGGTATATGTGTTTCCTCCTCTGCCTCTCATACCAAAGGTATTGAGGATTATACGGCAAAGAGGAGTAAGACTAGTGGCTCCGGATTGGCCAAGAAGGACTTGGTACCCGGAACTTCAAGAGATGGTCACGGACGATCCGTGGCCTCTACTTCTGAGAAGGGACCTGCTTCAGCAGGGTACTTGTCTTTTTCAAGACTTACCGCGGCTGCGTTTGACGGCATGGCGTTTGAATGCCAGATCCTAAAAGGAAAAGGCATTCCAGAAGAAGTCATTCCTACCTTGATAAAGGCAAGGAAGGAAGTCACCGCGAAGCATTATCGCCGTATTTGGCAAAAATATGTTGCGTGGTGCGAGCAGCGGAGTGCTCCGATGGAGGAATTTCAACTGGGTCGTTTTCCTACATTTCCTGCAATCAGGATTGTCTATGGGTCTCAAATTGGGATCTATTAAGGTTCAAATTTCGGCCCTATCAATATTCTTCCAAAAAGAATTGGCCTCAGTCCCTGAGGTCCAGATTTTTATCAAAGGAGTACTGCATATACAGCCTCCTGTGGTGCCTAAGGTGGCACCGTGGGATCTAAATGTAGTTTTAGATTTCCTCAAATCCAATTGGTTTGAACCACTAAAGAATGTGGATTTGAAATATCTCACATGGAAAGTGACTATGTTACTGGCCCTGGCTTCGGCCGGGAGAGTATCTGAACTGGCGGCTTTGTTTTATAAAAGCCCTTATTTAATTTTCTATTCGACATAGGGCAGAGCTGCGGACGCGTCCGCATTTTCTCCCTAAGGTGGTATCAGCGTTTCACCTGAACCAGCCTATTGTAGTGCCTGCGGCTACAGACGACTTGAAGGACTCCAAGTTGTTGGACGTTGTCAGAGCCTTAAAAATATACATTTAAAGGACGGCTGGAGTCAGAAAATCTGACTCGCTGTTTATACTGTATGCACCCAACAAGTTGGGTGCACCTGCTTCTAAGCAGTCGATTGCTCGTTGGATTTGTAACAAAATTCAACTTGTACATTCTGTGGCAGGCCTGCCACAGCCTAAATCTGTTAAGGCCCATTCCGCAAGGAAGGTGGGCTCATCTTGGGCGGCTGCCCGAGGGGTCTCGGCATTACAACTCTGCCGAGCAGCTACGTGGTCAGGGGAGAACACGTTTGTAAATTTTTACAAATTTGATACCCTGGCAAAGGAGGACCTGGAGTTCTCTCATTCGGTGCTGCAGAGTCATCCGCACTCTCCCGCCCGTTTGGGAGCTTTGGTATAATCCCCATGGTCCTTTCAGGAACCCCAGCATCCACTTAGGACGATAGAGAAAATAAGAATTTACTTACCGATAATTCTATTTCTCGGAGTCCGTAGTGGATGCTGGGCGCCCATCCCAAGTGCGGATTATCTGCAATACTTGTACATAGTTATTGTTAACTAATTCGGGTTATTGTTTAGGAAGCCATCTTTCAGAGGCTCCTCTGTTATCATACTGTTAACTGGGTTTAGATCACAAGTTGTACGGTGTGATTGGTGTGGCTGGTATGAGTCTTACCCGGGATTCAAAATCCTCCCTTATTGTGTACGCTCGTCCGGGCACAGTACCTAACTGGAGTCTGGAGGAGGGTCATAGGGGGAGGAGCCAGTACACACCACCTGACCTGTAAAAGCTTTACTTTTGTGCCCTGTCTCCTGCGGAGCCGCTATTCCCCATGGTCCTTTCAGGAACCCCAGCATCCACTACGGACTCCGAGAAATAGAATTATCGGTAAGTAAATTCTTATTTTATTGATGTGTGCATTGCTGTGAAGGACAGTGGGTACAGTTCGCAATAGCGGAAATTCGCAGCCGCAGAAGAACAAAAAACACAAGGGCCCTCATTCCGAGTTGTTCGCTCGGTATTTTTCATCGCATCGCAGTGAAAATCCGCTTAGTACGCATGCGCAATGTTCGCACTGCGACTGCGCCAAGTAACTTTACTATGAAGAAAGTATTTTTACTCACGGCTTTTTCTTCGCTCCGGCGATCGTAATGTGATTGACAGGAAATGGGTGTTACTGGGCGGAAACACGGCGTTTCAGGGGCGTGTGGCTGAAAACGCTACCGTTTCCGGAAAAAACGCAGGAGTGGCCGGGGAAACGGTGGGAGTGCCTGGGCGAACGCTGGGTGTGTTTGTGACGTCAACCAGGAACGACAAGCACTGAACTGATCGCACAGGCAGAGTAAGTCTGGAGCTACTCTGAAACTGCTAAGTAGTTAGTAATCGCAATATTGCGAATACATCGGTCGCAATTTTAAGAAGCTAAGATTCACTCCCAGTAGGCGGCGGCTTAGCGTGTGTAACTCTGCTAAATTCGCCTTGCGACCGATCAACTCGGAATGAGGGCCAATACATACACTCACAATTACACTCACACACACTTATAGAAAAGTAATTGGTACAATCTGTGTACTCACCACATTTGACAATAACAATCAGCTGCACAAAGTCACCAAGTTTTGACATTTAGGACCATATGTTGTGTAATTTGTAATGTAAACAGATGCACAAGCCAAAAAAAAACAAAAACAGTTTTTAAACCATAAATAAGCACTACGCAACACAACATTAAAACATTTGCTAACATACAAACGCACATTTGTCTGCAATATACTGAAACAAAAACTCACTCTGCAAAGTTTGACCAAACACGACCACCTTCTCTGAAAAACCACAAACCTCCATCTGCCATCATACACCCACTCACAAGGGCTGCAATCCAGACTCTTAAATAGGCTGTACAATTACTGGAAGAATTAGCATAATTTACACCTGTGTGAATTACCGCACTGGACACGCAGCTATAAATAGCTACACACCTGTGCGAACACACATGCCACCAGCAACATGGCTACTCGTGAGCAGTTGGCAGCAGAGATGGACCGCGTGCACCAGCAGATGTCCGCTTTGACACATAGGCGCCTAGCGTTAAGGAGGCAGATGATGGAATCCGCAGGTGCGGATTCTGAAGTAGCGGGACCCAGTACTAGAGACATTCCATCTTCGGACACCCAGCAGTTAGGAGTGGATACCCTGCCAGACATACATACTGGAGGAACTGAGGGAGATTCTGCAATACCCTCACAAACACAAACTACACAGGCAGCTAGTGAAGAGGAAGATGGTGAGGAGGGACAGGACGAAAGCTCACAGGCTACTTCTAAGGGGAAAAAAAGGCAGCCCGCCTTCACTAAGAGGGAGTTACGTGTTTTGGTCACACAGGCCATGGCAAAAATACATAGAGGACCAAAAAACATGGGTGCTGCAACCAAAGATAGAATCTGGAGGGACATCACTGATTCTGTTAATGAAGTTGGCTCAATAGTCCGAACATCACAGGAAGTTCGAAGACGGTAAGTGTATATTGCCAGTCCATTTTCTGTCAAGTATTCTTAAAAAGTTAGTTAGATGTGATGTTGCCTATAGCAACCAAATGCATAACATGTGTACTATATATTAAAGCAGGTATTCATAATTTTTCTCTACCTTGCCCCTATTTTTCCCCACATATGTAGTTGGGCCGACTTCAAATCCCGCCTGAAGGGCAAGAGTGTAATGCCTCGAGGGCGGAGTGGAATGCCTCGAGGGCAACAGGGGGAGGTCCAGCTGCCACTGTGGAGTACACAGAACTTGAGGAGATGGCAACGGACTGTGTCAGTTACGAGGAGAGGGTAGGGGTGTCTCATATGGACACGGACCTGCCTGAAATACTGATGGCACATGACTTGCCAGGTAAGTTTACACACATATTCCTCAACAACTAATTAAGTGGATCCAAAAGTCTCATGTTTAATTGTAAAACTCTTTTTCCACTCATTCTTCAATTTCCTTTGAACATAACACAGCACAGGTGGATGATCAGCTAGAGTCAGAGGAGGGTTATGTGGCTGAGGCTGAGGTGGAGGGACCTAGTGTCTCTGGCACTGTGGGACCACAAATCCCACCCATCCAGATTCCAACTGGACCCCCCACCCAACCCTCTGCTATCCCAGACATCCTGTCTCAAATAGCAAGGTATGGTGAGAGCCTGAATGCTTTTCAAGACAGGATGATCCGGGAGGTTAGCCAGATACCTGTCCGGCTCACTGAGCACAGAACCAGTGTGGAGCAAGGTGTAGCTCAACTCTGCCCAGGTCTGGCTGAGATCAGGCAGGGCCAAGAGCAACTCGCCTCCTCCTTCAAAGACATAGCAAAATCCATCTTGCAAGGGCTCCAGGACATCGCTGTCTCCCTTGCCCACAGTGGCAGAGAGCCAGCCACATCTACTCCCTCCCCTCCCTCTGCCCAGGAAGAACATCCCACTGGGCAGGGCCCTCGAAGGTCGCTTCGCAGACCGAGCCATGAAGAACTTCATCAGGCGGGAAAAAAGAAGAGAAAGTGATGTCTCTCCAGATGGGCAGCACCCATGTTTTTCATGTTGCCTCAATGTATTTTTTGTGTTGGCTTGTGTGGCCAGAATGGAGAACTCCCTCAAAGTGAAAGGATCTATTTCTGTTTCTGTATATTGTAGCCTGTGAGTTTTTTTCCTGTACACCAGAGCCATCTTCCTCTTCCTAGCGTGCTGTGTATTGTTGTGTTTGTGTGTTGGTTCCAGAATCTAACTCAGTTCCCCTAAAAATTATGTCTGGCTGGGTGTTCACAACATATAATTTTTTTTCTTTAAAATTGAAATTTTGTCAGAAGATGGTGTTTCCCTAGTGCTGGGTTCTGCTATGTGATTTGTGTCAGTGGCATCTGCTTGCTGCTATGTCCATCTTTGTCTGTGATGCTCACCTGTAGCCATGTTGTTTTGCCCAATGAATATATTTTTTGAGTAAAAAAATATTGAAATTATTTTTGTTTGTGTACTTTATTAAAGTTAATGCATTATGTACAACTTAGCCCAGTAAAGTTTAGCATGGCATATAGACATTTGTGGAACAAGGGAACAATCCAAATATTCATACAAACATTGCATCTTTCAAAATTCAACAGGTATGCCTTGCACAACACTTTACTGGCCATATAAAAATAATATTTACAAATAGGTTCTTGGGTTACTAGGGGCAACATGACATAATATCAAACATTGACAGATATTCCCACCAAAGTTAAACATTTATAAAAAAACAAACAAAAAAAAGGTGTAGGCTGCATTATGTTGCTCATGATATTTGTTATGTACAAAGGAATATTTTTATGTCGTTTAGATTTTGCTGATGTAGTTTTTAAGTTTGGTTATTTCCACTTGTTTGCATTTGGTAGTATTTATGTCAAAATTAAAACATGCATTTAACAACAATGTTTAGTTAATAACTAAAACAAATCATGCCTTATTTGGCAGCGTGTCAGATTTATAGGTGCTAACAACAAAAATGTCTACACAATTGCTGTTTGCAGTATTTCAGAAAAGCATTGTTTGGAAAGTAATTGGACAACAGATGAATGGAATTTCTAATTAACTGCTAATTATTGCAGACACACTTGTAACAGTACTTCGCAAATGCAGAGTAACTGCAGACCTACTCCTATGCTGCGTCAAGATAGCGAACATTTGTTGTGTTCATTTTACCATCGGGAACGCATTTCTGCTCAAAACACGCCTACTGCTGGTTGCATATTCCCACACTAGCCGCCCACTTTCACGCCCATTTCATTAGAAAGCGAGGCCGAGCCTCTGTCACGCCTTCGTCACTCCCTGTTTTCGGTGGTGTAGTACAAGAAAAAATGCTGTTAGTAATTTTGCAGAAGCGTCGTATCGCTGCCTTTGCGCACGCACAGTTCAGCAGTTGCGCATGCGCAGTTTGCGGATTTCCGCCGTTTGCGATGCGATGAACTGCTGCGAACAACTCGGAATGAGGGCCAATGATTCAGGAATTGTTGCACAGTCAGAAAGTATCAGTCCATGCAGCGATGCGAGTGATGGGTCTGATGGTGTCAACATTCCACATGGTGGAATATGCACAATTCCACTCCAGATCCCTACAGCACCTCATTCTAACCAAATGGAATGGAAAACATCAGACAATAAAAAGACAGATGATAAAGCTTCCAGTAAACATAAAAAGGTCACTAGCCTGGTGGCTACAGATGGACCATCTAGACAAGGGGAGACCCTTTTGGATAGCAGATTGGCAAGTACTGACAACGGATGCCAGTCTTCAAGGCTGGGGAGCAGTGTTTGAAAATTTCTGGTTCCAGGGAAAATGGGCCACAAGGGAAAGTTGCCTGCCAATAAATCTGTTGGAGATAAGGGCTATATATATGGCTCTGGTTCAGGCAAAGGACATTCTGCAAGGAAGACCAGTCCAGATCTGTTCAGACAATGCAACAGCAGTAGCGTACCTCAACCATCAGGGAGGAACTCACAGCAAAAGATTGATGGAGGAAGTAACTCACATACTAAGATGGGTAGAACTCCATCTTCCGGCATTGTCCGCAGTGTTTGTGCCAGGAGTGCTCAACTGGGAAGCAGACTTTCTCAGTCGACACACCATTCAGGAGACCGAATGGGCGTTACACCCGGAAGTATTTCAAACTCTAGTAAACAGATGGGGTCTGCCAGAGATAGATCTCATGGCGTCCCATTTGAACAACAAAGTTCCGGCATGCGGGTCAAGAACAAAGGATCCTGGGGCGATCCTTGTAGACGCACTGAGGGAATTTCATCTGGCATATCTGTTTCCTCCAATCTCCCTGTTACCCAGGGTGGTGTGGAAAATAAAGCAAGCAAAGGGAGCCATAATTCTAATAGCTCCAGCCTGGCCCAGAAGGCATTGGTACATAGATCTACTAAGGATGTCCGTTGAAGCTCCAATTCTGCTTCCTCAACGTCCAGATCTAATGCAGGGGCCTTGTCATCACAGCCACCTGGAATAGCTGTCTCTGACGGCGTGGTTGTTGAAACCTCTATCCTAAAATCAAGAGGATTTTCACAACAGGTAATTCAAACCATGCTTAGAGCAAGAAAGCCTTCTTCAGCTCGTATTTATCATCAAATATGCCAGGCCTATATTCATTGGTGTAGCAAAAGAGGTACGGATCCAAGATCTTTTAAAGTATCCAGGATTTTGGATTTCCTCCAACCAGGAATGGATAAGGATTTAAAGGTGGCTTCCTTAAGAGTTCAAGTATCAGCATTAACTGTATGGTTTCAGAAAAAGATTGCTAACCTACAGGATGTGCGTACTTTTTTCAGGGAATGTTGCACATTCAACCACTGTTTGTTCCTCCTGCAGTACCCTGGGATTTAAGTCAGGTTCTTAAAATCCTTCAGGGGGCTCCGTTTGAACCACTTAAGAGAGCAGATCTTAAATGGTTGACGGCTAAAGTTCTCTTTCTACTGGCGATGGCGTCAGCTAGAAGAGTGTCAGATTTAGGAGCACTGTCATGTAAGTCTCCTTTTCTGATCTTTTATCCAGATAAAGCAGATCTCAGAACTAAATCTGGTTATCTTCCAAAGGTGGTTTCAAAGTTTCACCTGAATGAAGAAATTATAGTCCTGGCTTTTCAGGTATCGGGACTTTCTGTGGGAGAAGCGTTGCTGGACATAGTCCGTGCATTGAGAATTTACGTAGATTGTACTAGTGCCATCAGTAATACAGATTCTCTCTTCATTCTCTACGGATTTCACAAAAGAGGATGGCCTGCTACTAAACAGATGCTAGCAAGATGGCTTCGAATGACGATTTCAGAAGCATATTCTCGTGCTGATCTCCATGCTCCGGCTAATGTCTCTGCACACTCTACACATAGGGTAGGTCCTTCATGGGCAGCACAACATGGTGCTTCAGCATAACAGATTTGTAAGGCAGCCACATGGTCTTCCATTAACACATTCATTAGACATTATGCCTTGGATACTTTTGCCTCTCATGATGCGGAATTCGGGCAAATGGTTCTCCTGTCTAATCAGGAGCATCCCCACCACTAAAAATGGATTTGGGAATCCCAATGTTATCCTGTGGACCCAGCCGGAGAAATATACCGTTATGGTAAGAACTTACCTTTGATAACGGAATTTCTCCTATGTCCACAGGTATCCACAGGGATCCCACCCTGACGCACCTGATTCGAGGATCTTTACAATGACTAAACCTCTTCCCTCTTGTATGGAAGGATGTGCATGTGTGTTCTTATCGCCTGAAGAAGGTTCTACATGATGCTCCTGCCTAATTGCTGTGAAAACAACTCTGCCTACATACACGACCAGCTGGTCCACTGTGTGCTCCATCTCAGCTACTGCGTAACTGTGGATACGGCTGTACAATACCTGTGCACTAAGATAAATCCAACCTCCTGGTTAAGTATATCTCGCTGGTGTGTCTACAGCACTCCTTTCTGCTGGTGTCTACTATTTACTAACTGTGTACACCACAAGATAGTTCATGCATCAACAGAGAACACTACACAAGTCCTGCCATTTTGCGGATGCTCTTGGTCATCTAACCACTACAATTTTGCCAATTTTTCCTGCTTCCAACATATTAATGTCAATAATTAACTCTTCACTTGCTGCCTCATATATCCCACCCCTTGCCAGGTGTCATTGTAACAAGATAATCAATGTTATTTCCTTCCCCTTCAGTGGTTTTAATGTTATGGCTGATGGGTGCCGGCATTAGTTGGGAAGACCAATTATGTACACTACTCATTGTTTATGATTGTCATGACACAAATGTAGATAACTACAGTAAGTGCTGATTGGCTTTTTTAGATTGCAGTTACTTGTATGACAGCCTTCTTCATTTCAAGTAAATAGTACTGTATAATTATTGTTTTGTTGTGGAGGAATGACTTAGAGGAGGTCAGAATTACCTGGGGAAAGAAGTCAGACACCAGTTGTTCCCAAAAGGCCAATATGTTCCCCTACAACATTTAAAACAGATAAAAATGTGTGAAGGCAATGGGAAATTACATGATAGAGCAGAGGAATCAATACACTATGGACAAGCTTATTTAGAATATCTACTGGAACACCATCTTGGTTCAGCCACTGGACTCAGCTGTCATTGCTTCAGTGATCTTCAATTAATTCTTGGAGGCAACAGCTGCTGTTAAACATAATGAAGAACATATTCATCGTGGGTAAATTTTCAGCAGCAATGTACAGTGTTGCATAATTTGTCAATACTTTATACTCTAAATAAAGAATGATGATAATAATAATAATAATAATAATAAAATATTTTGATTATTTTTATTTTGCCCAGAGGAGAGATTGATAGGTTTTACCAGTGCTCAACTATGTTCTTAAACTGGTCCATATTTGGTGTTATATTCAGTGTAACATACATTAGTCTTTTCAATCCTTTGAGATGGTTGTATCTACTCACTCCAACTCCACTGTTCACACCAGGGGAAACTATGGGTGTAATGCATGATTTGGCTGAATATCCAGGGGAAAATGAGTCCCAGTTTGTTTATCTTTTAATCCAGGAGTCTACCAAAATGACTCAGTTGTCTGAATGACTGCCATTGAAAAGGTATAGGGGTCATTACAATGTTCCTTCTTAATTAAGTACAATGTTTTTGGATATTAATCTAAAGTGTAACAATTTGATGGTGCCTTTGTTTCTGATTGCTCTTGCAAGGAATTTGAGAGTGATACAAAAATAAGTGAGCCAGATTGGAAAGTCCAGCTAGCACCCCTTTTTCAGTGAGAGAGGTGCCAATATCATACCTCAGCATATATCCCAACAACTGGATATAGATACAGTTTCTGGATCCAATGGATAAAAAGTTGTCATTACGCACATTTGGACCTGAGAAATTTTGTGCCACAGAATTGTTACATCTGTTCTGCCTTCTGTTATTTTAGAAATGAATGCATTAATCAGCATACAGTATATTGACAAACACAAGATGTGTCTTCATACATCAAGCCTCAATACAACACACAGCACATGATACCCAGCACAAATGAGCTGCCAGGTCCTGTGCAACTCTACTAGTGCCGGGCACCTTTTTTGCCAAAAATGTTTCTTAGTCCCAATGCAATGTGACTAGGATGCACCAGGACACACTTGGATATCTGCATGCGACTCAGTCTATATATTAAATATCAACCATAAACCATAAACACAATAACAAGCACAGGGTTTTATGACCCAACACTTCTTAAAGAAACCCCTTTGTCTCTATTTGTCTATATTTGCCTAAAGCAGATTCCACATTTTCTAGTTTTTGTTCTTTCTATGAATCTCAGTAAACAAAGTTTGATCCCAGCCTGGCCCAAGAGGTGAGTTTGGTGGCCCCCAGACACTACTGTATATTGACATATTTATAAAACTGGGGCCAGGTTTATCTCATCCTTTAACTGATTATTAGACCATTTTGGAGAAGAATATCCTAGCCCACTATTTTAACAGCTAACTATAAAAGTATTGTTATAGTATTGTTCCCAAAAGCTAATTAAGCTTCAATATGAGCAGAGGTAACCTGGAATTAATTTGCTATAACAATTTCAACATAGTTATGTATGTAACCACTTGAAATTTGTAGGTGTTAATTAGATTAACATGGATAAAGAAAATGGTAATTGATGTGGGATATCTATGTTCCATCTACAGAGAGAGTAAAATAACTTGAAAATGTTCTCCAACTAAATTAAAACTAGTTAAAAACAGACAAGCTGCACGCTGGAAACTAACATTAAGCAAAATACTGTTTACTACTCAATATCCCACATCTAGGATAATTTTCAAGTGAAACATATTTTTCATTTTCCCAAATTGAAATTTGTCATGTACTAAACCAATTTTTTTCCAAAACATTCAAATCTCTCTCTGCCACGGAATGCAGTGTCACTGATTATGTAGGTCTAGATTCAACAAAAGATACCATCACCCTGAGGAAGACAGAACTAGTCGAAACGCATTGGTGGCATGGTTGTTTGACATACAGATCTGTACATGTGGGACCCAGCAGAGTGGTGAGGACATTTGGGCCCTTTATTTGTTACTTACCTATCTAGCTGTGGAATAATGACATCTACCCACTGGAGGTTACTGTATCTGCTATTTGTTTTACTTTATTTAATTTTATTAATTAAAGTCTGTTTTTTACATATTCACGGCTTTTTTGCTTTTTAAATAATACTACTTATGCGGGGAGGAAAAAGAAACCGTTATAGGAATCTACAAAGCATACTACAAGTAAGCATACAAGTAAGATTGAATTATTGGATGTGAATATAAGAGAAAGTTATTAAAGACACCTTTATGAGCATGGATTGTACATATTAATGTAAGCTTGAAAGTGAGCATTATTTTCTGGAATTGCTGTGAACTTTGGGTGACCCCATATGTTCTTTTGACGTCACGCAGTGGAGGATCTACATATTTTCCTTAAATCTTGAAATCCCACGACTCTTTACCGATATAATACTACACATTGGAGCGAACTTTTGTCCCCTTTGTTTTGCATGTACATTCCTTTGGAGGAGTTTGCACATCTTTACAGACTAAGAAAATAGGAAAAACCTGATAAAGACTGAACGTGATTCGGGTATCATTTGAAATTATATTGTTCTAAATTATAGGACCTGTACCCATTCTCTTTAGCGCATGTTGATATTATTGTTTACACTGTATATGATTGGTTTATTCCAGTTTGATAACACTGGAAAGATATCTGATGCTGCTTTAACATTTTTTCCAGCGCAGGGTTATACATTTCTTTGCTGTAATCCTAAATGCCTGATCTGCTACTTCCCTTGTTCTCTAAATTATGAGAATGCATTGGCACGTCATAGCCTCAAGACCTGTCTGATGCCATCTGTGTATATAGTAGGTAGGTAATGACTAGAGAGAGAAAACAGGTCTATCCAGGCCATACAGTATACTTCTTTTCTCAGTTCATCCTGGTTCTTCATCATTGTGGTCCTTCCAGATTATTAATGAAATTCAGTTCTTCTCAGGGCAAAAAAATTATAGTTTATTAGTAGATGCCTCATAGAGAGGTCTAATCTCCCAACTTCTGTTGGTCTCTAGCATTTTATATTTAAACTACATATAGTCATCCAGGAATTAATATTACTGAACGGATTCACTTGCTTAAATTTCGAGAGAAAAAAATAAAAATCTGTATAAACTATCATAAACTTTATCCATTACATTTATTTTTTATTAAAATGATAAGCTTGGGAAATGCCACTTTAGTATACAGTACAGCAATTCCCTAGATAATTACCACAGCATATTATCAGGAAAACCCATCACTGTTTGTCAACCTTTGTAGCAATCCCTGGCCTCAAATTAAATAATATGTTATGTAAGATACTTCAGAGTGGGGAGGTCTGCCAGTCTATGCCTTTTGTCTACCATCTTCTTCATAATGAAACAACATGGTACACTGCCAAGGTTCTGAGAAAGTGATAAGATCGCAATAATGTCACCATTTGGAGTTTCTGAATTTGCAATCTGGAAAAACCACCCATCCTAGAACATAGCAACATAATTAATAATATGAGATACCTAGTGCGTAGGATATGATATCCTGGTGCTCAGCTCAGCATGCAGACGGACTGAATCCCGGCAGTGGAATCTCAACATTCAAAACCCTGGCAAACTTTGGTAAGTATAGTAGCCCTGATCCTAACCATAACCCACTCCTGCAGCCGAACCCTAATAACCCATTTACACAACCTAACCCTAACAATCACCTCCCACAGCCTAACCCTCCTCTCCTGCAGCATAACACTAACCCTCCCCCTAGTGCCTAACCCCAATACGTACCATTGGGATCTGTCTGGAGTTCGATTATCAGGATTCTGCTGTCAGGATTCTGACCATAAGCATGCTGATTGCCAAGATATTGACTACATTCCAATCTAGGTATACTGAATATCTCCTACACTATTACTCCACCACAAGACTGGACAAATTCCACCTTTAGCACTTTCTAACTTTCCCCACATGTTTGTTAGCACCAGTAAAATCCATACATCTTTTGTCCATGGGTTCCAAACCCCATATTCAGGCAGTCTAAGGACAACCCATCTGATCACATGGCTTCTCCAGTCTCCAGGTGTTACTTAGTGCATTCGAAGAAATGATGATGATGATGATAATAATAATAACAACTCAAATATTTAGTAAATTGAAACCATGTGCATAGAAGGATCATATATGCACACATGGCCTTCCCCCAAAAAATATATTATGGTAAAATTGTTTAAATTCCTCATCATTATTTACTTCTCTTGATATTTTTGTAGCAATTCAATTAAATCCTATCACATAAATACTCGGCCCTCATTCCGAGTTGTTCGCTCGCTAGCTGCTTTTAGCAGCATTGCACACGCTAGGCCGCCGCCCTCTGGGAGTGTATCTTAGCTTAGCAGAATAGCGATCGAAAGATTAGCAGAACTGCTACTAAATAATTCTTTGCAGTTTCTGAGTAGCTCCAGACCTACTCACAGATTGCGATCAGCTCAGTCCGTTTAGTTCCTGGTTTGACGTCTCAAACACGCCCTGCTTTCGGCCAGACACTCCCGTGTTTTTCCCTGACATGCCTGCATTTTTTAGCACACTCCCGGAAAACGCTCAGTTACCACCCAGAAACGCCCCTTTCCTGTCAATCATTCACCGATCAGCAGTGCGACTGAAAAGCGCCGCAGAATCCACAGCAAATCTGCTAAGTTTTTAGTTAAATAACTAAGCGCATGCGCCCTGCGTGCCTTGCGCATGCGCAATTAGCAACAAATCGAAGCATAGCGAAAATCGGCAACGAGCGAACAACTCGGAATGACCCCCTATATACTGATTGCTAAACAAGATAATCCCTTTTCATAGTATTTATTCAAGGTTCAGTCAAGGGGTTCAGGTATTTTTAGAGAGGTAAATGTGCAATTGCAGAATTAAATTATTGGTGGGCCTATATTTGTTTTTATGAAATTTGTATGCTACTATTCCATATTAACTATTCTGCCACTAATAGAGCACAGGCTCCGCCACTTTGCCAATACATAAGAAGATCTTAGTCGCTCCCCTGAGGACTCATTATCTAATATCACTACAAAAAGTTTTACAACTTGCCATACCTTGGTTGACAGTTGTTAGCAGAGCCTGCTACATAGATAGTACATTTTATATATTTGTTTTTGTGAATATTTTGACATGTATTGTATAAGTGGTTAAAAAAATGTTGATTTTAGGGGAAATTACAAAATATCATGCCTCATCTTACTGACAAAACTGATGAGGTTTTAGATAGCAGTAATAACCCTGCTTGAAACTTGTAACCAAATTCTGGACTGGATGGATTTTATAAATGGTAAGATTTCCTCAGAAAGTTCTGATATTTTTTATAGTAGTCTTCATGCTAAAATAGCTATTTGAACCAGGAACTTTAATATAATAGGAAAAATTCTACATGATCTTCAAGTCAAATGGTTTGCACAGTGCCCTCTACAGTACCAATGAGTTACTGCCTGTTAATGCCGTTGAGCTACAGTATTTTCCAAATAATGTATAACTCAAAATCATCTTAACTTCACTGAAGAAAAAATCCACTTATAATATGGGTGTATGTTAGAACCCTCATCTGAAACATTTGTTTTTAAAGTATATAGGATGTTGAAAAAAAGTATGAACACATAAAATATATTCAAAATGTTCAAGCACATCTCTGTTTGTTGATGGCAATTATTTTGTCAAGCATATATGGAAAACTATAGAACTACATAGCTATTTTCTAAACTTCTGTTTTCTTACTTGAATCTAGCTATCGGCAGCCAAACCCCAGGGGAAATAGCAAGAGGGTTTCTACCTGAAAAAGTAGATCAAATGGAACTGCCATAACAAATCTTCATTCTCAAACATATGACTTATTTGAAAGTCGTTAGATCAATTGGCAGCTACACTGTATCTATCTGCCGTTATCATTTTCCCTTATTAATTTGAGCTTGATTTGCCTTGGAATGATCGGTAAGAGGCTGATATCTGACAGTAGCTTTCTTGATGTGCCATCAGCACTGATTTCCCAAACGGGTCTTTAAATGGAGAAAAAAGAAAGACTAGGAATGTTATCAGGATTCAAAGCATGCAGGTCAATTCAGCAGCTGTTGTACCTATCTGCCTGTTGTCTAGATAAAACATTTGACTGTCTTCTTAGATGTGTTATTCCAAATGGATAGAAGTGATACATGATGCTTTATATTTCATCCTTCACTATTATAATGTGTTTAAAAATGGGATTTTAAATACCTAGAATCATATTTCTCATTGAAACTATGGGGCTAATTCAGACCTGATCGCTGCTGTGCGTGTTCGCACAGCAGCGATCAGGTCTAAAGTGCGCATGCGCCGACGCCACAGTGCTGGGTGGGAGAGGTCGGGTCGGTGGCGTTTAGCCGCCATTTAGGGGGCGCGGTCGAGGCAACGCAGGCGAGCTTGGACCATTGGAGGAGCGGGCCGCGGCGGCTGCGTGACGTCACATGCAGCTGCTGCGATCTGGGCAGCGATGAGTAGCTCGCTGCCAGCGCGCAGGTGCTGCGCTGGCTGTGAGCTACTCCTACAGTACAATAGCATTGCCGCTGTGTGATGCTTTTGTACTTCTACGAAGGGGTCGGGCCTGACACGCAGGGCGGACTAGCCTTGTGCTGGGCGTCCCCCCACATGTCAGGGAAGCTGATCGTAGATGTGCTAAATTTAGCACATCTACGATCAGGTCTGAATCACCCCCTATATCTGTTGTGTAAAAGCACTCTCTTCTTTTCTAAAATTCTTCCCAACTTCTAAAATCAATTGTTAAAGTATATCCTTATCTACGGTATGTATTAAAGACAAAAACAATTAATTTGTAATTCCCTTTGAGTAACTTTGTATGAATTTATAGTACAATATCTAACGTAAGCTGTAAAACATATACTTAGATTTGATTAATAGGAAAATCATTATATTTATAGGATAGCGATGTTACTCCTATAAAATTTTATTGATTAACTCATTTGTTTTATATGACTCATTTTGATATTGTTTATTGATGGAATATATAACTATAATGATGCAAATTTGCAATTTGATAAGAGGGTTCCCCAATAAATGTAAATGTCTATTTCAATATGAAGCTTGTGTATTATAAGGAATAATATAAACCCCTTATTGTCACATCAGAAGGAGAAAATTGTCCATGACCTGTATAAAAGGTTTACAGCATTGAATGTAGTCTAGAAGAACACATTGGGGCTGGTTCTAAGTCAGACCCAGTCGTGATGTCAGGCGCAGTGGAGTAATGCTAGTGTCTGTCAGTGGCGTAAGTTCGTCCCAGTCGCCCGGAGGCATGATAAATGTTGGTGCCCCCCTACATATATACACACACATACCATATGTAACTATCCGGCACTCAGGGTGAACAGTAGTAGCGTGCTCAGGTACCTTTCCCAATAGTAATATACATACACATACAAAGTGGACGCACTCTAAGTCAGTCATTACAATAAAACAGACACCAGCATACCTTTATAGTACACCTACAGTGCTCCCTCACCCGCCAGCAGGTCTCCATGGAGATGCTTTGGCGCAGCGGTGTGCCGATATATATATAAAAAAACACACAAACACCTCATTCAGTTAAACACACACACGCCGCTTTCACTTAAACACACATGCCTTTCACTTAAAAACACACACATGCCTCTCACTTACACATGGCTCTTTCACTAACACATACATACCTCCTTCACTTAAAAACACACACACACACCACTTTCACTTAAACACACACATGCCTCTCACTTACACACACACACACACACACACACACACACACCTCTCACTTACACACACACACACACACACACACACACACACACACACATGCCTCTTTTACTTGAACACACAACTTTCTTTAAACACACACACACACCTCACTTAAAAACATGCAAACACAAAACACAGTGCTTCCAACATTTATTAAAGCTTGAGGCAAGTGCTGTCAGTGCCTGCCTTTGGCTATCATCAGCCTGACGGAGGAGCAGAGAACTTCCCTCGGCTGGCTTGCTTAACTGGAAGGGCCCGGGAGGAGCCGCGCTCTGGAGCTCCCCTAGCTGCAGCCAGCTCTCTGTATATACAGGAGGCAGCTTCCCACTGACACAGCTCCTCCGTCTGTAAGAATCATTAAAAAAAAAATTAGCAACGGCAGTGGCGGAACTAGAGAATGGTGGGCCCAGGTGCAACAATATGCATTGGGCCCCCCTCCCATATTATAAATAGGTGACGCACATCACCCAGAAAATGTAGTTTTGTCTCACTGAGAAGGGTGTCACCATACAATAGTACTCTAAAGTCACATTGTGCCACACAGTAGAGATCCTTATACATGGTACATAACACAGCAGAGATCCTTATACACGTTACGTCACACAGTAGAGATTCTTATACACGTTACGTCACACAGTAGAGATCCTTATACACGTTACGTCACACAGTAGAGAGCATTATACACGTTACGCCACACATGAGAGAGCCTTATACACGTTACGTCACACAGTAGAGATCCTTATACACGTTACGTCACACAGTAGAGATCCTTATACACGTTACGTCACACAGTAGAGATTCTTATACGTCTGAGTCGCATCCCAATTTTGTATGTACTGTACAGAGTCCCAGTTCAGATTTGGATGTATGGAAGTAGTAATGGGGCTGCATTCCAGGATGTTGCTGGGAGGTAACGGGGGGTTGGGGCTGAGGGCTTTTAGAGATGTTGCATCTTATGGGAGTGTCGGAGGTGCATTATGGACATGTCAGGGGAAGCAGTTCCATACAAAGAGACTGAACAACTAACATAGAAGGCCAGACTCAGACAGAGAAACTCCCTTAAGGGTGGTGCAAATTTCGATGGTGCGACTGATGGTGCATCTAAAAAAGCACCAATCTGTATTTGGTATTTCAACATCTATGGATGGTGATATTGGGTGTCACATTCCTTGCACATTCTGATGCACAGATCTACACCAAGGTAGAATTTTGTAGCGGCATTAGCACAAACTTACCTTCATTTTCTGTTTCCTCTCTGGAACAAGCCCAAAGAGGAGAGACTGCTGGCCACTTCAGGGACAAGGCCAGGCTGTCACGTTATTAGACCTTGCCCCTAACCCAAGGAAAAAGCCATGATTTGTATGTCTGCAGGTAAGGGGTTGGAATCTGCATTATGTAAATTACTACAGTTTAGCAATGCCACTAGCCCTATGGTTCTTACAATTGCACTTCCTAGTAGAGATGAGCGGGTTCGGTTCGCAGAGAAACAAACCCTACCAAACTTTGCCTTCCGAGTCTGGATCCGAGCCAGGCTCGGATTTTCCCTCTTGACTCGGAAACCCGAATGTGGCAAAACGTCATCATCCCGCTGTCGGATTCTCGCGGGATTTGGATTCCATATAAGGAGCCGCACGTCACGCCCATTTTCACTCCAGTCTCGGAGAGTGAGAGGACGTATCTTCAGTGTGCTCAGTGTCTGTTTGTTGGGGCGGGAAAGTGGGGTGGCAAGTGTTGTGCTGCTCAGTCCAGTCCATATATCCAATGTAGCTGTAAAGTGGTGCTGTGTTGTGCAGACCAATCCAGTGTAGTCAGTGTATTGTTCTGTATCAGTCCAGGCAGATATATCCAGTGTAGCTGTAAAGTGCTGCTGTGTTGTGCAGACCAGTCCAGTGTAGTCAGTGTATTGTGCTGTATCAGTCCAGCCATTCACAGCGTTGGTGTTCTCTGCTGCCATATATCCAGTGTAGCTGTATAAAGTGGTGCTGTGTTGTGCAGACCAGTGGAAGTGTCCTGTGTCATCAGTAATTCCAGTGACAATATACACTGCTGCTATATATATCCACTGCTGCAGTATAACAATTAAACAACCTGTTGGGCTGCATCAGACCAGTGGTAGTGTCCTGTCTCATCAGTAATTCCAGTGACGATATACGCTGCTGTTATATATATCCACTGCTGCAGTATAACAATTATAACAAGCTGTTGGGCTGCATCAGACCAGTGGTAGTGTCCTGTGTCATCAGTAATTCCAATGACGATATACGCTGCTGCTATATATATCCACTGCTGCAGTATAACAATTATAACAACCTGTTGGGCTGCATCAGACCAGTGGTAGTGTCCTGTGTCATCAGTAATTCCAATGACGATATACGCTGCAGCTATATATATCCACTGCTGCAGTATAACAATTATAACAACCTGTTGGGCTGCATCAGATCAGTGGTAGTGTCCTGTGTCATCAGTAATTCCAGTAATGATATACACTGCTGCTATATGTCCACTGCTGCAGTATAATAATTATGACTACAGCCTGTTGCGCTGCATCAGACCAGTGGTAGTGTCCTGTGTCATCAGTAATTCCAGTGACGATATTCGCTGCTGCTATATGTCCACTGCTGCAGTATAATAATTATAACAACAACCTGTTGTGCTGCATCAGACCAGTGGTAGTGTCCTGTCTTATCAGTCATTCCTGTGCCGCATATTGTCTCATATAACTCCCAAAAAATAATGGAGAATAAAAAAATAGGGAAAGATCAAGAAGAACCACTTCCTCCTAGTGCTGAAGCTGCTGCAACTAGCCATGACATAGACGATGAAATGCCATCAACGTCGTCTGCCAAGGCCGATGCCCAATGTGATAGTAGAGGGCATGTAAAATACAAAAAGCCAAAGTTCAGTAAAAAGAACCAAAAAAAGATATTTAAATCGTCTGAGGAGAAATGTAAACTTGCCAATATGCCATTTACGACACGGAGTGGTAAGGAACGGCTGAGGCCCTGGCCTATGTTCATGACTAGTGGTTCAGCTTCACATGACGATGGAAGCCCTCATAACTAAGGCCTTAACACTTATGTTGGTGTCAGACGTGCGTCCGGTCTCCGCCATTAGTGCAGTGGGAGTTAGACAATTGATGGAGGTATTGTGTCCCCGGTAACAAATCCCATCTAGATTTCACTTCACTAGGTAGACGATAGCGAGATTTTGCCATTTAATTCCAGTGATTTGGACGTATAATTAGTGATTTTGCCAATTAATGTCAGTGATTTAAAATTATTAATTACAGCGATCTTGCCAATTAATTCCAGTGATTTGGACGTATAATTCCAGTTGGAATTTTTTGTGTCACTTGGCTTAGTCATATAGCTACCTCATTGCACCTCTTCGACATCTTTGCATGAGGTGCTGGGGCCTAGTTTTTGAAAAGTGACATTCTGTGTGACACTGCCGTATGAGTCCAGGGGTATTGCTGTATTAGTCCTGGGGTACTGCCGTATAAGTCCACCAATTACAGATTTTTTTAAAAGTGACTGGAGCGTGCTGGAAATGCTGTCAGTGGACCGAACAATTGCGGCCCACTCTTGACATTCAGCCACTGCGTGATACTACTAGATGGGCCAGGTGGTTGTGTCGCTTAGCTTAGTCATATAGCAACCTCGGTGCACCTTTTTTTCTTCTTTGCATCATGTGCTGTTAGGGGCCTTTTTTTGATATCTTCCCTCCTGTCTGCCACTGCAGTGCCATGCCTAGATGGGCCAATTGTGTGTGTCGCTTGGCTTAGTCATAAAACTACCTCATTGCAAATCTTTTTCTTCTTTGCATGATGTACTGTTTGGGGCCTTTTTTTTTATATCTGCCCTCCTTTCTGCCACTGCAGTGCCAGACCTAGATGGGCCAATTGTTTATGTCGCTTGGCTTCGTCATACAACTACCTCATTGCGATTATTTTTCTTTTTTGCATCATGTGCTCTTTGGGACCTTGTTTTTATATCTGCCCTCCTGTCTGACACTGTTGTGCCACTCCTAGATTGGTCAGGTGTTTGTGTTGTCCACATGTGTCGCTTAGCTTAGTCATACAGCCACCTCGGTGCAACTTTTAGGCCTAAAAACAATATTGTGAGGTGTGAGGTGTTCAGAATAGACTGGAAATGAGTGGAAATGATTGTTATTGAGGTTAATAATACTGTAGGAGCAAAATGACCCCCAAATTCTGTGAGTTTAGCTGTTTTCATGTTTGTTTTTCCAAAATCATCCAGATCCCAAACCAAAACCAAAACACGAAAGGGTGGTTTTGGCAAAAACAAGCCAAAACCAAAACACAAAAATGGAATTAGAACCAAACACAAAACACAAAAAGTGCCCGCCGCACATCTCTACTTCCTAGTAATGTATTGATATATAAAGATATATTTAATCCATGCAATATTCCAAACATGGCAAGAACGAGGGAGCTGAACCATCCATTTATAAAGCACATTAGGTGATGCAGAAGAGAAACAAAGCAATAAGATCTGTACAAGAAGCCACAAAATGTTCCAATCTCATACATATTCAGACCAAGCATCTAACTCCACAAAGAAACTTCTGTTGAAAACACTTCACATGTAACAGATTTGGTATAAAGTGCAGTCAAGCATCTTTTCATAGGTGGATAGAAATGAACAGAGCTAAGCATTTTTGTAGGGGCATAAAATGAATTATGCATTATGCATTTTATAAAAAAAGTTGAAAACTTTCCTTATACTGAATTATAGTAATTACAATGCTTTTGAAGTGAGCCAACTAGTAAGTTTTCAAATGTTTTTATGAGCCAGGACCAAAAACCAGTGAATGACTCAGTCAAGGACAATTATTTTGGTGAGGCTCTTTGGCTGAGTACCTGTTGGAAGCAATACATTCAACCTCCATATTTGAAAAAAAAAAAAAAAAAAAAAAAATAGTGGATAACGGCACTGTGCTCAGTTACATAGTTACATAGTGAGGTTGAAAAAGGCAAAATACCCATCGAGTTCAACCTGTATCTGTATTAAACAGTGCACATTATAATGCACCAACCAAAATAATAGTTTTGTACCTATTGACAACTATTTTTCGTATCACATCCATATACATAATGTCAATATGTTAAATGCTATAGCCTAGGATGCCTTTTACAGCTAGAAAACTGTCCAATCCGTTTTTAAATGCATTTACAGAGTCTACCATTATTACCTTCTCCGGCAGGGAGTTCCAAATCCTTATTGCCCTTACGGTGTGTACAGAATTTTCTCTCCTCTAGTCCCAGTGAGTGCCCACGTGTCCTATACAGAGTTTTATTAATAAACAAATCCCTGCTAACTCTTTGTATTGACCCTTTACATATTTGAAGATATTAATAATGTCTCCTCTTAGTCTCCTATTTTCAAGGGAATACAAATTTAACCTAGTAAGCCTTTCCTCATACTCCAGTGTCTCTAACCCTTTAATCAGTTTAGTAGCGCACCTTTGAACTCTTTCGAGCTCCCCGATATCTTTTTTATAATATGGTGCCCAAAATTGAACACAATATTCCAGGTGCGGACGTACCAATGATTTAGGCAGGATTACATCCACGCCCCTTGACTCAATACCCCGTTTTATGCATGCAAGGACTTTACTTGCCTTCTTTGCTGCATTTTGACATTGCATACTGTTATTAAGCCTATTATCTATGAGCACCCCCAAATCTTTTTCCACCACAGTTACCCCTATCTTTTCCCCATTTAGAGTGTAGGATGCAAGTTTGTTTATAATCCCAAAGTGCATAACTTTCCATTTATCAATATTGAATCTCATTCCCCATTTAGATGCCCAAGTTCCCCATTTAGATGCCCAAGTAGTAAAGTTTGATTTATAAGTCTCTGTGCTGGAAAGAATTTCTCCAAAGGAAAACACTACCCAATTAATCCTAGTGGCACCCATTGCTCTGGATCCTGTAATTTCCCCTTGACGAAGTTCAGGTTTACATTAAAGGGTGAAACGCGTTGACTTGTTGCTAACCCCTTCATCTTACTAGTGCATTTATGGACATGACATGTGGTTACTGCAAGGACATGTTCAGACCAGATAAGCATTGATTTATTGTTTTAATGCATGCACATTTTATATTGTTGTTTGATGACATTAAATATTTGAGAACTTATTAAACTATTCATTTTTCTCATTTCCCTTCTTGGTTGGAGTGGAGAATTTTAAAACTGATTTATTGATATGCTAAACTACAAAAATGTATTCAGTATATTGTTTTAATTCTGCATAGTGTGGTGGAATGATGTTTATGAGGTGTTTATCCATTCCAATCAGACCCACAGCTGCATGTCACATGACTTGTTCCACCAATTGGTTTTTATGAGTGACCTACTTAAAACAGATACAGTGACTTTTTCAACAACTCACTTTCAAGGAAAAGGATTACCCTCCAGCTCCTGGTTCCAGTTGTTCCTGCTCTGTACCTGAATTTCCAACCCATAGCAACCAGGCAGATTCTGTCTATCATTTTCTAGAATGCTATACAGAAGTAATAACTAGTGATGGGCGGGTTCAGTTCCTCGGAATCCGAACCCCCCCTAACTTCACCCTTTTTACACGGGTCCGAGGCATACTCGGATTCTCCCGTATGGCTCGGTTAACCCGAGCGCACCCGAACGTCATCATCCCACTGTCGGATTCTCGCGAGATTCGGATTCACTCGTGCATTGGAAATGATAGTGAGAGGACGTGGCTGGCGTCCTCTCACATTGTTTCAGGGGGCTGCAGTGCAAATATCTTTATTCTGGGGACCAGCAGTATTATAGGAGGAGTACAGTGCAGAGTTTTGCTGACCAGTGACCACCAGTATCATACGTTGTCTGCCTGAAAAACGCTCCATATCTGTGCTCAGTGTGCTGCATATATCTGTGCTCACACTGCTTTATTGTGGGGACTGGGGACCAGCAGAATTATATAGGAGGAGTACAGTGCAGAGTTTTGCTGACCAGTGACAACCAATATTATACATTCTCTGCCTGAAAAACGCTACATATCTGTGCTCAGTGTGCTGCATATATCTGTGCTCACACTGCTTTATTGTGGGGATTGGGGGCTAGCAGTATTATATAGGAGGAGTACAGTGCAGAGTTTTGCTGACCAGTGACCACCAGTATACGTTGTCTGCCTGAAAAACGCTCCATATCTGTGGTCAGTGTGCTGCATATATCTGTGCTCACACTGCTTTATTGTGGGGACTGGGGACCAGCAGTATTATATAGGAGGAGTACAGTGCAGAGTTTTGCTGACCAGTGACCACCAGTATTATACGTTCTCTGCCTGAAAAACGCTCCATGTCTGTGCTCAGTGTGCTGCATATAGCTGTGCTCACACTGCTTTATTGTGGGGACTGGGGACCAGCAGTATTATATAGGAGGAGTACAGGGCAGAGTTTTGCTGACCAGTGACCACCAGTATTATACGTTCTCTGCCTGCAAAACGCTCCATATCTGTGCTCAGTGTGCTGCATATATCTGTGCTCACACTGCTTTATTGTGGGGACTGGGGACCAGCAGTATTATAAAGGAGGAGTACAGTGCAGAGTTTTGCTGACCAGTGACCACCAGTATTATACTTTTGCTGCCTGAAAAACGCTCCATATCTGTGCTGCATTGTAGTATATAGTAGGAGTACAGTGCATAATTTGCTGACCACCAGTATATAATATATAGGAGTATGGTACAGAAGGTCACTGCTCTACCTACCTCTGTGTCGTCAAGTATACTATCCATCCATACCTGTGGTGCATTTCAGTTTTGCACAGTTTGCTGACCACCACTATATAATACATAGCAGTACGGTATAGTAGGCCACTGCTCTACCTACCTCTGTGTCGTCAAGTATACTATCCATCCATACCTGTGGTGCATTGAAGTTTTGCACAGTTTGCTGACCACCAGAATATAACATATAGCAGTACGGTACAGTAGGCCACTGCTCTACCTACCTCTGTGTCGTCAAGTATACTATCCATCCATACCTGTGGGGCATTTCAGTTGTGCGCAGTATATATAGTAGTAGGCCATTGCTATTGATACTGGCATATAATTCCACACATTATAAAATGGAGAACAAAAATGTGGAGGGTAAAATAGGGAAAGATCAAGATCCACTTCCACCTCGTGCTGAAGCTGCTGCCACTAGTCATGGCCGAGACGATGAAATGCCATCAACGTCGTCTGCCAAGGCCGATGCCCAATGTCATAGTAGAGAGCATGTAAAATCCAAAAAAACAAAAGTTCAGTAAAATTACCCAAAAATCAAAATTAAAAGTGTCTGAGGAGAAGCATAAACTTGCCAATATGCCATTAATGACACGAAGTGGCAAGGAACGGCTGAGGCCGTGGCCTATGTTCATGGCTAGTGGTTCAGCTTCACATGAGGATGGAAGCACTCATCCTCTTGCTAGAAAAAGGAAAAGACTTAAGCTGGCAAAAGCACAGCAAAGAACTGTGCGTTCTTCTAAATCACAAATCCCCAAGGAGAGTCCAATTGTGTCGGCTGCGATGCTGTTATGCACACCAGTGCCTGCAGGAATGTACTGGTGTCTGAACTGTTATGCACACCAGTGCCTGCAGGAATGTACTGGTGTCTAAACGGAGAGGGATGCAAAAACAAATGAACTCACAGACAGACTGGGGAATATGACATTACATACACAGAAGGTGATAGGGTAACAAAATAAACACAAAGTGAACAGAGAAGCCCAGAGGCTAAGAAACTGGGTGTCTCCCTAGTATTAGGAATGCTCAGATGGGAAAAAGCAAGATGTTGTGTTTTAATACGTAGAGAACCCGAAATGCTGTTGCTAAGGGCAACAGCAAAACCCTAAAGGGTTACCAACGGGTGTGGCAGTAAACTCCTTGGTCAGAGATGGAATAATAGACACAAGGAGAGTCTCCACAATCCTAATCCTCACTTGCAGTGCACAGGTTCAGCTTACTGCCACTAAACTGACACCTGAACACCTTGCACAGTGAGAAAGGATTTTGGCAGGCAAGTCTGAGAATGCAGCCGCAAACTTGCTAAGTTCACAGAGTAGCAAAAGAACCCCAGCAAGTTAAACGACTGACTCCAGTCTTACTGCTAGGTCTGGATTGGCAGAGTGTAGTACCAAATCCCCAGGCCTATTTGCAGTAAGCAACAACAAATACAAAGCTACACAGTACTGGCTAACTTTCAGGAACTGACTAACCAACAAAGATTCAGCAGCATCTGCTTAACCTGAGAAGAGGGTTTATAAAGCAGGTGCTGTCCACGCCCCACTCAGACCTCACAGACTGTGAGCACAAAAACCAGCACCGGATCCCCTGCCGTGCACAGAGCCTGTAACCACTGCACAGCAAAAGACCCGAACCGGAGTATCAGCTGCGCTCAGGTTACTCCGCTAGCACTTGTCTCCCGGTTGCCATGACGACATGGCAGCACAGGGCAGGAGACCCTAACAGATGCCTGACCTTCCCAACACTGGACGGGAAGAGGTGGCGCCTTCCACCATTTGAATGCCCCCTGCAAGTGCTGGAAGGAGCACCCGCAGTCTAGTTACTGATAGTCAAATTGAAGATGTCACTGTTGAAGTACACCAGGATGAGGATATGGGTGTTGCTGGCGCTGAGGAGGAAATTGACAAGGAGGATTCTGATGGTGAGGTGGTTTGTTTAAGTCAGGCACCCGGGGAGACACCTGTTGTCCGTGGGACGAATATGGCCATTGACATGCCTGGTCAAATTACAAATAAAATCACCTCTTCTGTGTGGAATTATTTTAACACAAATGCGGACAACAGGTGTCAAGCCATGTGTTGCGTTTGTCAAGCTGTAATAAGTAGGGGTAAGGACGTTAACCACCTCGGAACATCCTCCCTTATACGTCACCTGCAGCGCAATCATCATAAGTCAGTGACAATTTCAAAAACTTTGGATGACAGCGGAAGCAGTCCACTGCCCACTAAATCCCTTCCTCTTGTAAACAAGGTCCTGCAAACCACACCACCAACTCCCTCAGTGTCAATTTCCTCCTTACACATGAAAGCCAATAGTCCTGCAGGCCATGTCACTGGCAAGTCTGACGAGTCCTCTCCTGCCTGGGATTCCTCCGATGCATCCTTGAGTGTAACGCCTACTGCTGCTGGCGCTGCTGTTGTTGCTGCTGGGAGTCGATCATCATCCTAGAAGGGAAGTCGGAAGACCACTTGTACTACTTCCAGTAAGCAATTGACTGTCCAACAGTCCTTTGCGAGGAAGATGAAATATCACAGCAGTCATCCTGCTGCAAAGCGGATAACAGGCCTTGGCAGCCTGGGATGTGAGAAACGTGTTTCCGTTATCCACCGTTAATTCACAGGCAACTACAGACTTGATTGAGGTACTGTGTCCCCGGTACCAAATACCATCTAGGTTCCATTTCTCTAGGCAGGCGATACCGAAAATGTACACAGACCTCAGAAAAAGAGTCACCAGTGTCCTAAAAAATGCAGTTGTACCCAATGTCCACTTAACCACGGACATGAGGACAAGTGGAGCAGGGCAGACTCAGGACTATATGACTGTGACAGCCCACTGGGTAGATGTATTGCCTCCTGCAGCAAGAACAGCAGCGGCGGCACCAGTAGCAGCATCTCGCAAATGCCAACTCGTTCCTAGGCAGGCTACGCTTTTTATGACCGCTTTCCAGAAGAGGCACACAGCTGACAACCTCTTACGGAAACTGAGGAACATCATCGCAGAATGGCTTACCCCAAATGGACTCTCCTGGGGATTTGTGACATCGGACAACGCCACCAATATTGCGCGTGCATTACATCTGGGCAAATTCCAGCATGTCCCATGTTTTGCACATACATTGAATTTGGTGGTGCAGAATTATTTAAAAAACGACAGGGGCGTGCAAGAGATGCTGTCGGTGGCCCGAAGAATTGCGGGCCACTTTTGGCATTCAGCCACCGCCTGCCGAAGACTGGAGCACCAGCAAACAGTCCTGAACCTGAATTGATGTGGTCAGCGCTCCTTTTTATCTACAGGGGGTTATATCCCTGCAGTTAGTGTTGTTTTAGTCCTAAACATGCCCTGTCATCATCTGAAGCAAGAGGTGGTAACGAGGTGGAATTCAACCCTCTAATTGCTTCAGAGGATGGAGGAGCAGCAAAAGGCCATTCAAGCCTATACATCTGCCTACGATATAGCCAAAGGAGGGGGAATACACCTGACTCAAGCGCAGTGGAGAATGATTTCAACGTTGTGCAAGGTTCTGCAACCCTTTGAACTTGCCACACGTGAAGTCAGTTCAGATACTGCCAGCCTGAGTCAGGTCATTCCCCTCATCAGGCTTTTGCAGAAGAAGCTGGAGACATTGAAGGAGGAGCTAAAACAGAGCGATTCCGCTAGGCATGTGGGACTTGTGGATGGAGCCCTTAATTCGCTTAACCAGGATTCACGGGTGGTCAATCTGTTGAAATCAGAGCACTACATTTTGGCCACCGTGCTCGATCCTAGATTTAAAACCTAGGTTGTATCTCTCTTTCTGTAGACACAAGTCTGCAGAGGTTCAAAGACCTGCTGGTGAGAAAATTGTCAAGTCAAGCAGAACGTGACCCGTCAACAGCTGCTCCTACACATTCTCCCGCAACTGGGGGTCCGCTGGCGGTGATGCAGGGCAGTCTGGAGCGAGTGCTGACATCTGGTCCGGACTGAAGGACCTGCCAACGATTACTGACAAGTCGTCTACTGTCACTGCATATGATTGTCTCACCATTGAAAGAATGGTGGAGGATTATATGAGTGACCACATCCAAGTAGGCACGTCAGACAGTCCGTACGTATACTGGCAGGAAAAAGAGGCAATTTGGAGGCCCTTGCAGAAACTGGCTTTATTTTACCTAAGTTGCCCCCCTCCAGTGTGTACTCCGAATGAGTGCTTAGTGCAGCCGCTCACCTTGTCAGCAATCGGCGTACGAGGTTACTTCCAGAAAATGTGGAGAAGATGATGTTCATCAAAATGAATTATAATCAATTCCTCCGTGGAGACATTCACCAGCAATTGCCTCCAGAAAGTACACAGGGACCTGAGATGGTGGATTCCAGTGGGGAATCTGTGAGGAGGGGGATGTACACAGTGAAAGGGGTGAGGAATCAGACGATGAGTAGGAGGTGGACATCTTGCCTCTGTAGAGCCAGTTTGTGCAAGGAGAGATTGATTGCTTCTTTTTTGGTGGTGGCCAAAACCAACCAGTCATTTCAGTCACAGTTGTGTGGCAGACCCTGTCGCTGAAATGATGGGTTTGTTAAAGTGTGCATGTCCTGTTTATACAACATAAGAGTGGGTGGGAGAGCCCAAGGACAATTCCATCTTGCACCTCTTTTTTCTTTCATTTTTCTTTGCATCATGTGCAGTTTGGGGACTATTTTTTTGAAGTGCCATCCTGCCTGACACTGCAGTGCCACTCCTAGATGGGCCAGGTGTTTGTGTCGGCCACTTGTGTCGCTTAGCTTAGCCATCCAGCGACCACAGTGCACCTCTTTTTTTTCTTTGCATCATGTGCTGTTTGGGGACTATTTTTTAACTCAACCATCCTGTCTGACACTGCAGTGCCACTCCTAGATGGGCCAGGTGTTTGTGTCGGCCACTTGGGTCGCTTAGCTTAGTCATCCAACGACCTCGGTGCAAATTTTAGGACTAAAAATAATATTGTGAGGTGTTCAGAATAGACTGGAAATGAGTTGAAATTATGGTTATTGAGGTTAATAATACTATGGGATCAAAATGACTCCCAAATTCTATGATTTAAGCTTTTTTTGAGGGTTTTTTTGTAAAAAACACCCGAATCCAAAACACACCCGAATCCGAGAAAAAAATTTCAGGGAGGTTTTGCCAAAACGCGTCCGAATCCAAAACACGGCCGCGGAACCGAATCCAAAACCAAAACACAAAACCCGAAAAAATGTCCGGTGCACATCACTAGTAATAACTAGAATCTGATTGGTTGCTATGGGCAAAACCACCACTTGTCTGTCTCAGTAGCTTTAGTAAATCTTCCCATAAGTACCTGACATCCAGCAAGTATTTTGTAACTTAGTGCCTGTCTTAAAGCAGGGATCCTGCAAGTATCTGATTTCCTTCAAGAAGTGTCCATTGGGGTCATTCCGAGTTGATCGTAGCTGTGCTAAATTTAGCACAGCTACGAACAGGCACTCAGACATGCGGGGGGACGCACAGCACAGGGCTAGTCCGCCCCGCATGCCAGTGTGGGTTCTCCCGCATAAATCCAAAAGCATCACACAGCGGCGATGTTTTTGCATTTCAGGAGTAACTCCCAGCCAGTGCAGCTCCTGCGGCTGGCCGGGAGAATCTCCTCCCTGCCCGGGTCGCAGCGGCTGCATGTGACATAACGCAGCGACCACGGCACGCCCCACCAATGGTCCGGCCATGCCTGCGTTGGCCAGACCACGCCCCCTAAACACCGGCTTAACGCCGCCATCCAACCCCCTCCCGCCCAGCGACCGCCTCTGCCTGTCAATCAGGCAAAGGCGATCGCTACGATACAATGACCTTCGGCCGCCCAGCATGCGCCAGTGCACTGCGGCACCGACACATGCACAGATCTGACCCTATTGCTGCACTGCAGTAAACTGCAGCGAGCAATCGGGTCGGAATGACCCCCATTATCACCTACACCTGTTCTCAGTCGGGGTTCAGTTCACACCAAGCACCTGCCCCTCTAACACATACCACAAGTATCCATATGTCCTGCTAGTATACTATTGAATACATTTGTCTTTTCTATACTTCTGGTTATCTGGTAATTGGGGCTATTGCTGAGTTGCAGGTTCCAATTCCAGTTCTGCATATCAGTATGCTGGTTCCAGGTCTGTGTTCCTGTCTTCAGGGTACAGTCCTAAAATCCTAATTTCTGTTTTCAGTTCTGTTTTCAGTTATTGGCACCAGTTTTAGCTTATCTGGTTATGAGCCTCCATTGCCCATATGCTTCTGAGTTCCAAGAAATAGGTTTCAGCTCCACGACCCTGGGTACAGGTACTGGGTTTTAGTTCTCTATGATTGGTTCCAGGTGCTGTACTCTGGATTTGAGTTCCATACTCTGGTCCTGTTCCCAGTTTAAGTGACCTGCCCAGTGCTGCTCAGGTCCTGGTGTTCCATAGATTAATAGAAATATTATCAAAACATCTAGTTTCATACCAGCTTCAACTGGACCCTTGACAACACAGATCAGCAAAAATGATGAGCAGTTTAGGTTCTTAGAGAACTGAACCCCCTGATCTTCATGCTCCAAGTCTGTATCGGGACTTCCCACCATACTCAGAAACCAGAAAGAGGCAAAATGTCATTATCCCACTGTCGTATTCTCGCGGGATTTGGATTACATATAAACAGCCGTGCGTTGCTGCCATTTTCTCTCCAGACTTTGAGAGTGAGGGAGACAGACCTCTATCTCTCTGTGGGTGGTGGAATCAGGTGGGGTCAGTGTGTGCTCTGTAGGAGTTCTGTTCCTGTCACTCTGGTGTCCCTGTGCTGTTAGGGGTGCTGTCCTGGCTGTCCTGACTGTCACTGGTGTTTCATGTGCTGTTATGGGTGCTGCAGCTGTACGTGTGTTGTTGTCCTTGCTGTCACTGTGTTGTACAGGGGGCAGGGGCACTGTCCTCTTGTATGCTGTGAAAATACAGGGGTGCTGGCACTGTTTTGTAAGCTGTAAAAATTCAGGAGTGCAGTGAATATAAATGTACACTGGAGCTGTCTTGTATGCTGTAAAAATTGAGGGGTGCTCTTGTTAAAATAAATGTACACTGGCCCTGTCTTGTATGCTGTAAAAATTGAGCAGTGCTGTTGTTAAATAAAAGTACACTGGCCCTGCATCCTATAAAAATACAGTGGTGCTGTTGTTAAAATAAAAGTACTCTGGTCCTCTATGCTGTAAAAATACAGGGGTGCTGTTGCTAAAATAAAAGCACATTGGCCCTCTATGCTGTAAAAATACAGGGGTGCTGTTGTTAAAATAAAAGTACACTGGACCTGTATGCTGTAAAATACAGGGGTACTGTTGTTAAAATAAAAGTACACTGGCCCTGTATGGTGTAAAAATTCAGAAATGCTGTTGTTAAAATAAAAGTACACTGGTCCTGTATGCTGTAAAAATGCAGCGGTGCTGTTGTTAAAGTAAAAGTACACTGGTTCTGTATTCTGTAAAATACAGGGGTGCTCTTGTTAAAATAAAAGTACACTGGCCCTGTATGCTGTAAAAATACAGGGGTGCTCTTGTTAAAATAAAAGTACACTGGTCCTGTAAGCTGTAAAAATGCAGGGGTGCAGTTGTTAAAAAAAAAGTACACTGGACCTGTTTGCTGTAAAATACAGGGGTACTGTTGTTAAAATAAAAGTACACTGGTCCTGTATGCTATAAAAATACAGGGGTGCTGTTGTTCAAATAAAAGTACACTGGTCCTGTATGCTGTAAAAATGTAGCGGAGCTGTTGTTAAAATAAAAGTACACTGGCCCTGTATGCTGTAAAAATCCAAGGGTGCAGTTGTTAAAATAAAAGTACACTGGCCCTGTATGCTGTAAAATACAGGGGTGCTCTTGTTAAAATAAAAGTACACTGGTCTTATATGGTGTAAAAATACGGGGATGCTGTTGTTAAAATAAAAGTACACTGGTCCTCTATGCTGTAAAAATACAGGGGTGCTGTTGTTAAAATAAAAGTACACTGGCCCTGTATACTGTAAAAATCCAAGGGTGCTGTTGTTAAAATTAAAGTACACTGGTCCTGTATGCTGTAAAAATACACAGGAGCTGTTGTTAAAATAAAAGTTCAATGGCCCTTTATCCTGTGAAATGGAGAACAACAATTTGTAGGAAAAAATAGTGGATGATCAGGAACCACTTCCAGTTCCTAGTGTTAGTGCTCAAGAAGCAAAAATTAATAATCAGGAAAAAAAAATTGTCTGATGAAAAATGTAAAATTGACAATATGCCATCCACGACACAAAGTGGCAAAGAAAGGCTAAGGCCTTGGCCTATGTTCATGACTGGTGGTTCAGCTTCTCATGAGGATGGAAGCCCTCCTACCTCTTGAAAAATTAAAAAAAAAATAAGATTGTTAAAGCACAGGAATAAACAACTGTGGTTCTTATATGGGTGGGATTAAAAATCTTTTTTGTATTGTAGGCCTTATTCACTGACTGTAAAAATTTTAGTGCACACATGTTGGCTACCTCCTTAGCAATGTTTTACCTTTGTAAATGTAAAACACTTAAAAAGTCATTTTGGAGAAAAGTGTTTCAACCATACGCTTTGTTATTATAGCAATGCTAAGTATCAGGGTCACAAACAAACATAGGTGGTCATTCCGAGTTGATCGCTCGCTAGCAGTTTTTAGCAGCAGTGCAAACGCTATGCCACCGCCCACTAGGAGTGTATTTTAGCTTAGCAGAAGTGCAAACGAAAGGATCACAGAGCGGCTACAAATTTGTTTTGTGCAGTTTCAGAGTAGCTCAAAACCTACTCAGCGCTTGCGAGTTCCTGTTTCGACGTCACAAACACGCTCTGCATTCGCCCAGCCACGCATGCGTTTTTCCGAACACTCCCTGAAAACGGACAGTTGCCACCCAGAAACGCCCACTTCATGTCAATCACTCTGCGGCCACCAGTGCGACTGAAAAAGCTTTGCTAGACCTTGTGTGAAACTACATCATTCGTTGTAATAGTACGTAGCGCGTGCACATTGCGCCACATACGCATGCGCAGAAGTGCCGTTTTTTTGCCTCATCGCTGCACAGCGAATGAATGCAGCTAGCGATCAACTCGGAATGACACTCATAGTCAATCTGAGTGAGATGGTATAAAGTAATTCAGTTAGAAATCAGGAAACTTCAGAAAACTAAGGTACAGTACAGGATCTGTTGCTAAGGCATTGGTCACAGAAATGTTTTATCAGAATAGAGATGGTAATGATGATGATATTATAGTCAATGTTGGCACCCAAGTCACAAGAGCACTGACAGCAATGGAATAAAATACATGTATATTTGCAATAAACATTTTAAAAAATATGTACCAGTATTTTTATTTTAATGATATAGGCATTCAATGTAATAATTAATATATAAGGCTAAGGGGGTAATTCTGAGTTGATCGCAGCAGGAACTTTGTTAGCAGTTGGGCAAAACCATGTGCACTGCAGGGGAGGCAGATGTAACATGTGCAGAGAGAGTTAGATTTGGGTGGGTTATTTTGTTTCTGTGCAGGGTAAATACTGGTTGCTTTATTTTTACACTGCAATTTAGATTGCAGATTGAACACACCCAACCCAAATCTAACTCTCTCTGCACATGTTATATCTGCCTCCCCTGCAGTGCACACGGTTTTGCCCAACTGCTAACAAAGGGGTAATTCCAAGTTGATCGCAGCAGGAAATTTTTTAGCAGTTGGGCAAAACCGTGTGCACTGCAGGGGGGGGCAGATATAACATGTGCAGAGAGAGTTAGATTTGGGTGGGTTATTTTGTTTCTGTGCAGTAAATACTGGCTGCTTTATTTTTACACTGCAAATTAGATTGCAGATTGAACACACCCCACCCAAATCTAACTCTTTCTGCACATGTTATATCTGCCTCCCCTGCAGTGCACATGGTTTTGCCCAGTTGCTAACAGAATTCCTGCTGCGATCAACTCAGAATTACCCCCAAAGTTCCTGCTGTGATCAACTGAGAATTACCCACCAAATGTAATAGTCAACTTTTTTCCCTCTTCTACCTCAGTTGGTCTCCCCTAAGGTGCTATGCATCAGGTCTGTAACTTTGTCTGTCCCCGGAGTGGGCACTAGTGGGTCAGTGTTGGTGCAGTAGATGAAATGAGGAGGCTGAAGAAAAGTAATGCGCATGTGCGCCTGATGTTTATTAGCACACAGCAGTAATACAGCAACTGAACACAATGGTAAATGAATGATTGAATATCAATGAGGAAAACAAATGATGATTGACTTGGAAGTCAGCAACAGCAGAAATTATATATGGATGGTAAACAAATACAATTGATGACAAGAATGAATGATGGTAAATGATTCCGATGAAGTGAGTATTAAATGTCACTGATAAGAAATGAAAATGATGATTGACTTGAAAGTTAATATTAATAGTAATGATAACCAGAGAAAGCAAATTAAACCAACGAAACTCCAGTGTATGGTGAGAGACCAATAAAAAGCACACAGTCTATGTGGAAGCACACGTTCATTAAGCCAAGCAAGGCCCAAGCAAGAGACAGTTCTTATCACAGCAAGTTGTTATATTAAGTGCTGAATGCATTGCACAATGTTGAATGCTGGTAATTAAATGCACAGGCTGAGTAATGGAGAAACACTTGGAGAATGTCTCTTACTGCAAGTTGTTTGGTGGCTGACTGTGGCTGGAGTTTGTAACACGCAGAAAGGTTGAAGACTGGAGATAACATGATGGAGTAGAAACAAGGGAGCCACTGGAAACAGGAAATTAGGAACCAGGAGAACTGTTCACTGAATGTGACTCGTTGTCCGAGGCGATGAGACTGAGCCACAGACCTGAATTTATACCCCTTGTCTGCAGTGTGTCAGGTCCGGGTGTTTTTGTGAATCCGTTAACCTGGAACCAACCACAGGGGTAGGTGCTGGAGTATGAAGAAAACAGGGAGGACGAAGGAAGTTCCGTTTCATATATTTATTAAAGTAACAATTCAGTAAGGAGTTAAATGACTAGTTGTTAATCATCATTATACTGAAGTATTGCAGGAATGACAGAAATAATATGCAAGAGAAAACTCAGAAATAAATAAAAGAAATGTTCATGGAAACATATGCAAAAACAAGCTGAAGAATAAATGTTGAATTGTCCAAATATAAACAGGCTTTGATGCTGAACTGCAGATTGTGTTTAACTGGTTAATGCAGACATGGAGAATTAACTGTAAGAATTTGCAATGGAGTTTTAAGAGTTAACTGAGAGACTGTGAAGAATTATCCTTGTAATGACAACATAGAAAAAGTACTGAATTGGGTTACTTGCGGGTTCCGGAGATCACTGTGAAACTGTAGTAGATGGCGAGGTGATGAATGGGTTAAATGCAGAGTTGAACAAACGAACAGCTGAGGGAATTGGAATCCTCCAGACTTTGTATGATAGGCAGACAGACAAGGTAACCTCATGCAGGACACTGGGAATCCAAGTGTTTCCAATAGGTGTGCAATTGACTGATAGCACAATGGAGAGCCGGTAGATCTTTGGCAGTGAAGGCTGCAAAACGGACCTCTGGGAACGGAGGCGATATCTGGACCACGGGAATCACACAGGAATGCACGGAGAGAGTTCAGAGCTAGAGCACAGCTTTGATACAACAAAGCACTGGCCCAGAGTGACATAATCCCAGCCTACTTAAAGGCAGCACAAGCACGGGATTGGCTTACACCTGCCCACAGGTGTTTTCACAAGTGCTCAGTATTAGCTATTTGGTCTCCAACATGGCCACCTCCTATACAGCAGACACACCGCAGTGCCTTAGGCCATTTGGTCCCCGCACTCACAGTTCCCAGACTCTGCATTACCTGTGCCATTGATCACGCCGTGTCCCCACACGGGCGCACAGCACCGCGAGCAACCGCACTGGCAACGGATGAACCCCAGAACCCGCAAAGGTGAGAGACCGGTTCGTGACAGTACCCCCTCTTCTACGGGTGGTCTCCGAACACCTTTGAACCTTGTCAGGATTTTTGAAGAAGTATTTCTGTACCAGTCTTGGAGCATGAACATCTTCAGAGAAAACCCAGGATCTCTCCTCCGGGCCGTAACCCTTCCAGTCGACCAGAAACTGTAAACGTCCATATCGGGAACGTGAGTCCACAATCTCTTTAACTTCAAATTCCTCATTCTGCAAAGAGTGAACTTTAGGAGATTTGGACTGGGTAGTACGGAACTTATTGAGAATCAAAGGCTTCAGTAAAGATGTATGAAAGGCGTTAGGAATTCTCAAAGACGGTGGCAGCTTGACTTTGTATGACACAGGGTTGAGTACCTTTACAATGGGAAATGGACCAATAAACCTGGGAGCAAATTTCTTAGAAGGAACTTTGAACTTGAGATTGCGCGTAGAAATCCAAACTTGGTCTCCCACTTTGTAATTCGGTACAGCTTTACGTTTTTTATCTGCAAAAGATTTATAACGAGCGGAAGTTTTGACCAAGGACTTACGTACACAACTCCAGATGCTAGATAGACGTTGAAGCTCTTGATCTGCCGCTGGGACCTCTAGGGCTGGCAATGGATGAAACTCTGGCACACGAGGATAAAAGCCGAAGTTAATATAAAAGGGCGTAGATTCTGAAGATGAATGGAAGAGATTATTATGAGCAAATTCTGCCAATGGAAGGTAGTCAACCCAGTCATCCTGTGAGGACGATATATATAGCCGGAGAAATGTTTCAAGGTCTTGGTTGACTCTCTCAGTTTGTCCATCTGTCTGAGGATGATATGCAGAAGAAAAGTTCAACTTGACATTTAAAGATGAACAAAGCGACCTCCAAAACTTGGCCACAAACTGTGTTCCCCGATCAGAAACAATTTCTCGAGGAAGGCCATGCAACTTGAAGATTTCAGAGATGAACAATCTGGCTAGTAAAGGGGCTGATGGTAACCCAGTTAATGGAATGAAATGTGCCATTTTCGAAAATCGATCCACTATCACCCAAATGGTATTTCGCCCTTTTGATGGAGGTAGATCGGTCACGAAATCCATTGAGATATGAGTCCATGGTTGTTTGGGTATGGATAGTGGATGTAACAAACCTGGTGGAGAACTTCTTGGACTCTTATGTTGGGCACATTTAGGACATGCTGCTATAAACTCTTGGACATCGGCTTTGAGACGTGGCCACCAATAAGACTGTTGAATAAACTTGAGAGTCTTTAGAACCCCAGGATGACCCATGAAGGAAGAGGAGTGAGCCCAGGTAAGCAGCCGTTTTCGAAGACTTGTGGCGACAAAGGTCTTGCCAGGCGGAGGAACTGGAGAGGTTCGAGTCATTAAAAAGGACCTAGGATTCACAATGGCTTGATTCGTGGTAGCATCATTTAATTCAGAAGAAGCAAAGGACCGGGAAAGAGCATCTGCCTTTTTGTTCTGAGACCCTGGACGATAGGTGAGTTTGAAATCAAATCGTGAGAAGAAAAGCGCCCATCGGGCTTGTCGTGGATTCAAACACTGAGCTGACTGCAGATACAGAAGATTCTTATGATCAGTATAAACTGTAATGCGATGTTGAGCTCCGTCTAGAAGGTATCTCCACTCCTCAAATGCCAACTTGATGGCAAGTAACTCTTGCTCACCGATTGCATAATTACGTTCTGCCGGGAGGAACTTACGGGAGAAATATCCGCAGGGATGGACCTTTTTATCTTCAAAGACTTGTGACAACACAGCTCCTACTGCTTCTGTAGATGCATCCACCTCTAGTAGAAAGGGACGATTCAGATCAGGCTGTCGAAGAATGGGGGCTGACACAAAGGCTTGCTTTAAATCAGAGAAGGCTTTGATTGCTTCTGAAGACCAGTTCGTAGGATTTGCTCCCTTACGAGTTAGGGCTGTGATGGGAGCAGCTAACGTAGAATAATTCTTAATGAATCTCCTATAGAAATTAGCAAAGCCGAGAAATCGCTGAATCCCCTTGAGAGTTGTAGGAGTGGACCAATCTCGGATAGCTTGTACCTTACCGGGATCCATACATAGCTCTGATCCAGAAATGATGTAACCAAGGAACGGTATGGAAGATACTTCAAAAGTGCACTTCTCTAACTTACAATAAAGTTGATTTTTCCTCAGACGTGTCAGTACCTCTTTAACTTGGTGACGGTGAGACTTTATATCCCTAGAGAATATTAGGATATCATCCAGGTACACTACTAGACACTTGTAGAGAAGATCACGAAAAAGTTCATTCACATAGCTTTGAAAAACTGCAGGTGCATTACAAAGACCGAAAGGCATTACAAGGTATTCGTAATGCCCATCCCGGGTATTAAAAGCAGTCTTCCACTCGTCCCCTTCTCGGATGCGGATTAAATTGTAGGCCCCTCGGAGATCCAGTTTTGTAAACACAGTAGCTCCTTTTACCCGGTCAAATAATTCTGGAATTAAGGGTAATGGATACTTGTTTTTCACAGTGATCTCATTGAGTCCACGGTAATCTATGCATGGTCGTAACCCACCGTCCTTCTTCTTAACGAAAAAGAATCCGGCTCCTGCAGGTGAAGAAGATGGTCTGATAAATCCTTTGGTTAGATTTTCTTGTATATAATCAGACATAGCTTGCGTCTCTGGGATGGATAGCGGATAAATTCGTCCCCTAGGAGGTGTTTTACCCGGAACCAGGACAATTGGGCAGTCCCATTCGCGATGAGGTGGTAGAGAGTCTGCTGCTTGTTTACTGAAAACATCCGCAAAGGATTGATACACCGGAGGTAGGTCGGGAAGGCTGATTGACCGGAGAGGTACAATTGAGGCTAAACAGTTCTTGGTACAAGATTTACCCCATGAAAGGACTTCCATGGTTTGCCAATTAAGTTGAGGGTTATGTTTCTGCAGCCAAGGTAAACCAAGTATCACATCTTGAGAGGCTTTGGGAATCACGTAGAAGGAGAGGTATTCGGAATGGAGCACACCAACTTTCATCTTGAGACATACGGTTCGATGAGTAATTATACCATCTGGAATTCGACTTCCATCCACTGCTGTAACGGCAACTGCTGCTTCCAGAGGCATGGTTTGAACTTTAGACCGCATGACAAAGGCTGAGGAGATGAAGTTCTCGGCTGCCCCAGAATCTAGGAGAGCTGAAACTTTCACTGTAGAACTTGGCACTTCTAATTGAATAGACAAGGTCGGCTCTTTCCCAGAACGTGATTCTAGAGTAACTCCTAGCTTAACCTCTCTTGAATAAGCTAGGAGCGAGAGTTTCCCGGTCGGAGTTTGCAGAATTTAACTAAGTGTTCAGAGGACCCACAGTACATGCAGAGGTTACCCTGTCGACGACGAAGTCGTTCCTCTTCTGTGAGGCGAGAGCGCCCAATCTGCATAGGTTCGTCTGTCGTTACCGGAGACTGTGATGAAGAATCTTGTCGAGGCCTAGGATGATAACGTGGACTGGATCGCTCTGCCCTGGATTTCTCTAAACATCGCTCCCTGTAGCGTAGGTCAAGTTTGTTACAGAGAGAAATCAATTCATCCAGTTTAGTTGGCACATCCCGGATAGTTAAATCGTCCTTGATTCTCTCAGAAAGTCCATTCCAAAACGCGGCGATCAGGGCCTCCTCATTCCAGTTTAACTCTGAAGACAACGTGCGAAACAGAACAATATATTGATTGACAGGACGTAAACCTTGACGTAGACGGAGAATCTCCAAAGATGCTGAGGTGGTCCTGCCGGGTTCGTCAAAGATTCTCCGGAAAGAAGATACAAACTCTTTGTAATTAGAGAGGATAGGATCACCTCTCTCCCATAATGGTGATGCCCACTCCAGAGCCTGACCGGAGAGGAGGGCAATAATATATGTGACCTTAGAACGAGCTGATGGGAAACTGGCGGACATCAGTTCGAACTGGATCTCGCATTGATTCAGGAATCCCCTGCAAAGTTTTGGAGTTCTGTCAAACTTACTCGGAGAGGGTAACTGCAAGCGGGACGTAGGCAGCATCACAGGAGAAGCTGTAGTGGTAACTGGGACAACCGGAGTTGGAATCTGGACTTGAGACGTTTTAATTGCTGTATGAAGAGTCTCTAAACGGTCTGCCATAGTTTGCATAAACTGCACTATTTGTGTCTGTATAGACTCCTGGTTTTCCAGACGGGAAAGGATATTTGACGTAGCACCGCCTCCTGCGAATTGGTCACTTGACGGATCCATGTGGCCAGTGCTTACTGTCAGGTCCGGGTGTTTTTGTGAATCCGTTAACCTGGAACCAACCACAGGGGTAGGTGCTGGAGTATGAAGAAAACAGGGAGGACGAAGGAAGTTCCGTTTCATATATTTATTAAAGTAACAATTCAGTAAGGAGTTAAATGACTAGTTGTTAATCATCATTATACTGAAGTATTGCAGGAATGACAGAAATAATATGCAAGAGAAAACTCAGAAATAAATAAAAGAAATGTTCATGGAAACATATGCAAAAACAAGCTGAAGAATAAATGTTGAATTGTCCAAATATAAACAGGCTTTGATGCTGAACTGCAGATTGTGTTTAACTGGTTAATGCAGACATGGAGAATTAACTGTAAGAATTTGCAATGGAGTTTTAAGAGTTAACTGAGAGACTGTGAAGAATTATCCTTGTAATGACAACATAGAAAAAGTACTGAATTGGGTTACTTGCGGGTTCCGGAGATCACTGTGAAACTGTAGTAGATGGCGAGGTGATGAATGGGTTAAATGCAGAGTTGAACAAACGAACAGCTGAGGGAATTGGAATCCTCCAGACTTTGTATGATAGGCAGACAGACAAGGTAACCTCATGCAGGACACTGGGAATCCAAGTGTTTCCAATAGGTGTGCAATTGACTGATAGCACAATGGAGAGCCGGTAGATCTTTGGCAGTGAAGGCTGCAAAACGGACCTCTGGGAACGGAGGCGATATCTGGACCACGGGAATCACACAGGAATGCACGGAGAGAGTTCAGAGCTAGAGCACAGCTTTGATACAACAAAGCACTGGCCCAGAGTGACATAATCCCAGCCTACTTAAAGGCAGCACAAGCACGGGATTGGCTTACACCTGCCCACAGGTGTTTTCACAAGTGCTCAGTATTAGCTATTTGGTCTCCAACATGGCCACCTCCTATACAGCAGACACACCGCAGTGCCTTAGGCCATTTGGTCCCCGCACTCACAGTTCCCAGACTCTGCATTACCTGTGCCATTGATCACGCCGTGTCCCCACACGGGCGCACAGCACCGCGAGCAACCGCACTGGCAACGGATGAACCCCAGAACCCGCAAAGGTGAGAGACCGGTTCGTGACACAGTGATTGGTTACTGGGATCATGTGTGCAAACACACTGCAGGGTTGGATGTTCAGGTCAGCTGAGCACAGGTGTCATGGTGGCGCCCATGCTGTAGAGATGCCGGCACACAGTGGGGTACACTCTGGATGAGGTTCAGGGGTACATAGCGACGATGAGCATCACGCTCACGGACAGTGCATTCACGCAGCCGCGACTGGGGCCGTGACCTCCGGAGGCCTGCACACCAGCACGCTGGTAAGTGAGATGCTATTGAACGCCAACTCCTGACAGTACCCCCTCCTTTATGGGTGGGCACTGAACACCCCCGAGGCTTGAAAGGAAAGAGTCTGTGGAAGGCTTGAACTAACCGGGGAGCATGAACATCAGTGGCGTTGATCCAACTCCTCTCCTCAGGACCATATCCGGACCAGTCAATCAGATATTGTAGACGACCATACCGACAACGAGAATCCAGGATCTTCTCAACCTTGTATTCCACACCCCGCTGAGTCTGAACCTTTGGAGGCACTGGAAGAACTTTCTAGAAACGGTTAAGAATCAAGGGTCAAAGGAGAGAAATATGAAATGAGTTGGGAACTTTCAAATAGAAAGGCAATTTTTATTTATAAGCCACTGGATTGATGACACGCTCTACTGGAAATGGACTAATGAATCGTGGAGCGAACTTCATTGAGGGGACTCTGAGACGGAGGTTTCGGTTAGACAGCCAGACTTAATCACCTGGCTTTAAACTGGGAACTGCTCGCCTTTTTCAATCAGCAAAGACTTTATACTGATAAGATACTTTCTTGAGAGATAAATGAATCTTTTTCCAAATCTGAGAGAACTGTTGAAGAACTAAAGAAACTGCGGGTACATCTTGATGATGGGCAGATCTTGAAAATCCGGACCTCTGGGATGTTGACCATAAACTGCGAAGAAAGGGATAGTATTTGTGGACGTATGGTAGTGGAAGTTATGAGCAAATTCCGCCCAAGGCAATAAATCTACCCAGTCATGCTGTGAGGAAGAAATATAGAGTCTTAAAAAGGTCTCAAGCTCTTTGTTTACCCTCTCTGTCTGACCATTCGTTTGAGGATGATAGGCTGTAGAGAACTTAAGTTTGACTTGCAGCGCAGAGCACAGAGCCCTCCAGAATCTTGCCACAAACTGTACTCCTCGATCAGATATTATTTCAGTTGGAAGTCCATGTAATGTGAAGATTTCACGGAGGAATAATTGTGCAAGTTTTGGAGCAGAAGGTAACCCCATGAGTGGAACAAAATGAGCCATTTTCGAAAATCTGTCGACCACTACCCAGAAGATATCATACCCTTTAGAAGGAGGAAGGTCCGAAATAAAAACCATCGACAGATGAGACCAGGGACAACTTAGGATAGAGTTTGGCAATAGTTGACCCGCAGGGGCCTGATGAGAAACTTTGTGCTGAGCACACTTGGGACATGAAGCTACGAATTCTTGAATATCTGCTTTCATGTGGGGCCACCAGTAGGTTTGAGACAAGAACGTGAAAGTCTTTAGAACTCCAGGGTGACCAGTGAACGTGGTTGTATGAGCCCAGGATAGGAGATTTGGATGAAGCTCAGAGGAAATGAACATCTTGCCTGGAGGCGGAACTAGGTATACCTTAGTAGCAGCAAACACAACAGGATTGAGTACTGGACGAGAGATTTGTTCTGAAGATTCTTCATTGGAGCTCATGGAGCGAGATAAAGCATCTGCTTTGACATTTTGAGAGCCAGGTCGAAACTGCAACTTAAAATCAAAATGAGAGAAAAATAAGGCCCACCTTGCTTGTTGAGGATTTATACACTGCGCTGCCTTTAAGTAAAGGAGGTTCTTATGGTTGGTATAGATGGTGATGGGAGATCTTGCTCCCTCCAACAGATACCTCCATTCTTCGAGAGCTAGTTTGATTGCTAGAAGTTCCTGATCACTGATGGAATAGTTCATCTCAGCGGGCAAGAATCTACAAGAGAAAAACCCACAAGGGTGAGTCTTACCATCTGCACCAATCTGGGATAGGACTGCACCCACACCAATTGTCGAGGCGTCCACTTCTAGAATGAAAGCCTTGTTGACATCTGGCTGTTGTAACACAGGGGCTGAAACAAAAGCTTGTTTAATTTTCTGAAAGGCAGACAGTGCTTCTTCAGACCACTGGGAAGGATTTCCCCCTTTCTGAGTGAGGCAGGTAATAGGAGCTATCAGTGTGGAAAATCCTTTAATGAACTTTCTATAGTAGTTGGCAAAGCCAGTGAAATGTTGAATCAACTTGAGTGTCGTAGGAAGAGACCAGCTCTCTATAGCCTCCAGTTTAGCTGGGTCCATTTGAAGATCAGAACCAGAGATTATGTACCCTAGGAAGGGCATTGAAGAAGCTTCAAACGTGCACTTGGATAGTTTACCATAAAGATGATTCTGTCAAAGACATCGAAGAACATCTCTCACTTGTTGACGATGGGAAGCTAAATCACGAGAGAATATCAAGATGTCATCGAGGTAGACTACCACACATTTGTACAGAAGATCTCTAAACACTTCATTAACAAAGTTCTGGAATACCGCCGTGGCATTGCTTAAACCGAAGGGCATCACTAGATATTCGTAGTGGCCATCACGGGTGTTAAAGTCAGTTTTCCATTTGTCGCCACTTCGGATCCTGATGAAATTGTAAGCCCCACGGAGATCTAACTTAGTAAAGATGCAAGCACCTCTGACTCTGTCAAACAGTTCTGTAATGAGTGGCAAGGGATAGCTATTTTTAATAGTAATGTCATTAAAACCCCGATAATTGATGCAGGGGCATAATCCTCCATCTTTTTTCTTGACAAAGGAAAACCCCGCACCAGCTGGAGACGAAGATGGATGGATGAACCCCTTCTGTAGATTCTCCTTTATATACTCGATCATAGCTTGAGTCTTAGTAACGGAGAGAGGATAAGTGCGCCCTCTGGGTGGCTTGCTCCCCGGAACTAAATCAATGGGACAATCCCATTCTCGATGAGGAGGCAGAACGTCAGCGGCCTTTTCACTGAAGACGTCAGCAAATTATTGGTAGGCCTCTGGTAGACCAGTCTGGAGTTTTAACCCTGAAGATCTCACTGGATGCACTTGAGCCAAACATGAGTGGAAACAGGAAGGACTCCATGCTGTAAGCTGTAGTGTGGACCAGTCAAATTGTGGATTGTGCAGTTGAAGACAGTGCATACCCAGTATGATCTCATAGGTGGCTTTCGTGATGACTAAGAATTCAATGACCTCTGAATGAATAAAGCCCACTCAAAGGACCTCTAGCTTGGTTTGCTGAATGATGGAACCTTCAGATATACGACTTCCATCCATGGCAGTGAGGTAGACTGGATGAGACAGCTTTGAAACAGGAAGATGGATTCTGTCCACTGCAGCCTGCGTGATAAAGTTTCCAGCAGCACCGCAATCCACTAAAGCAGAAAAAGACTGAAGGCCACTCTGTTTCCAAGGTAACAGGCAGGGTGAGATCTTGGGAAGAATGAGCTTTGCTTAAAGTTCCTAACTTGACTCCTCCTTTACAAGTTAGGACCTGGCATTTCCCGAACGAGCAGGACAGGAACCGATCATATGACCAACAGCAGCACAATATAGACACAATCTTTCCCGTAACCTTCTTGACCGCTCCTCAGGCGTTAAGCGGGACCTATTCTCCTGCATAGGCTCATCAGAGTTAATGGATAAGGACTGTACTTGAGGCATAACTCGATGCTTGCGCAAGTCCCTTCGAGAGCATTCACTGGCTCGTTCGCATAAGCGCAAGTCCAATTTTACACACAAGGAAATTAAAGCTTCCAGTTGCTCTGGGAGTTCCCGGGTAACTAGTTCATCTTTTATACGGTCGGACAGACCATGCCAGAAGGCGTAATCCAACACCTTATTATTCCACTTTACTTCTGATGCCAATGTCTGTAACTGGATAACATATTGTCCCACAGTATATGTCCCCTGGCGAATCTGAAGAATATCTGAGGAAGCAGATGTTGTACCCCCAGGTTCATCAAAGATGCGTCGGAATGCAGCAACAAAATCTGTATAGTTGTTCAGAAGATTATCCACTCATTCCCATAGCGGGGAGACCCAATTCAAGGCAGAGCCAGACAAAAGGGACACAATGTAGGCAACCTTTGCTCTGGGTATTGGAAAATTTTGCGGCAGCAATTCAAAGTGGACTTCACATTTGTTCAGGAATCCACAACACATTTTAGGGTTACCATCAAATTTACTTGGTGTGGGGAGATGAATACGGGATGCTGACACAGGAGCAACTGGAGGGCTGGAAGCTGTAGAACTGGAAACTGGAACTGAAGCTGAAGATGGAGCTGGAAGAACAGGAGTTGAAAAGGATTGTTGTAAAGTGTCCAGACGGGAAGACATCCCTTAAAGAAACTCTATAATCTGCTGTCGTGCAGCCTCTTGATCATCAAGTCATGACACTAAACTTTGGAGTGCCCCTACCTCACACTCTGACCACCGTCCAGGTCCATGGGCCTCGGACAAACTGTCAGGTCTGTAACTTTGTCTGTCCCCAGCGTGGGCACTAGTGGGTCAGTGTTGGTGCAGTAGAGGAAACGAGGAGGCTGAAGAAAAGTCCTGCGCATGTGCACCTGATGTTTATTAGCACACAGGGGTAATATAGCAACTGAACACAATGGTAAATGAATGATTGAATATCAATGAGGAAAACAAATGATGATTGACTTGGAAGTCAGCAACAGCAGAAATGATATATGGATGGTAAACAAATACAATTTATGACAAGAATGAATTATGGTAAATGATGGTAAATGATTCCAATGAAATTAGTATTAAATGTCACTGATAACAAATGAAAATGATGATTGACTTGAAAGTTGATATTAATGGTAATGATAACCAGAGAAAGCAAATGAAGCCAACGAAACTCCAGTGTATGGTGAGAGACCAATAAAAAGCACACAGTCTATGTGGAAGCACACGTTCATTAAGCCAAGCAAGGCCCAAGCAGGAGACAGTTCTTATCACAGCAAGTTGTTATATTAAGTGCTGAATGCAATGCACAATGCTGAATGCTGGTAATTAAATGCACAGGCTGAGTAATCGAGAAACACCTGGAGAATGTCTCTTACTGCAAGTTGTTTGGTGGCTGACTGTGGCTAGAGTTTGTAACACGCTGAAAGGTTGAAGACTGGAGATAACACGATGGAGTAGAAACAAGGGAGCCACTGGAAACAGGAACACAGGAACCAGGAGAACTGTTCACTGAATGTGACTCATTGTCTGAGGCGATGAGACTGAGCCACGGACCTGAATTTATACCCCTTGCCCCGCAGTGATTGGTTACCAGGATCATGTGTGCAAACACACTGCAGGATTGGATGTTCAGGACAGCTGAGCGCAGGTGTCATGGCGGCGCCCATGCTGTACAGATACCGGCACACAGCGGGGTATACTCTGGATGAAGTTCAGGGGTACATAGCGATGATGAGCATCACGCTCGCTGACAGTGCGCTCACACAGCCGCGACTGGGGCCGTGACCTCCGGAGGCCTGCACACCAGCGTGCTGGTAAGTGAGATGCTACTGAACGCCGATTCCTGACACTATGTTTGTGCCCTTCTTTTCTCTTTCTAGGCTTCATCCTAAGGAGTCCTATTGGATAAAGAGTACTATATAAGGTGAAATTATTAGCTCCTTTCAACTTCTATATTATCTATATGCTGATGATACTCATATATAAATCTCCTCCCTGTCCTCTGTCCTCTCTTGTGTCTCCAATTGTCTATCAGCTCTTTTCTCCTCCATGTTCCAGTGCTTTTTTAAACTTAACATGTTAAAGACTTATCTGATAATTTCCCCACCCATATGATTCCCATTCCTCACTTGATTTCACTATTTATCAAGTGAATTGTGACATATAACTCCTTGGCAGGTATCCTATTAGGTGCAATCCTTTTTTCGGCCTGATAGCACGATTTTTGACTGATGGTCACCATCACGCCAATTATAGGTTGTTTTTATCAGCCATAAAAGACCTGTGATCATGCAATAACACATGTGATCCAGGATAAGTTCCTGATCCCATGCATTATCACGGCTCCGATGGCTGCTTATCGCAGATTATGCTTCAGGTGACTGAGGAACCCGAAGCATAATCCTTGATGAATGGCACTTATCTTGCCTAATTGGATAGCCCCGGCCGAATCCACTGGTTGGGGAAAATTACTGGAGGTAATTAGTTTCCAGCCCTTGTGTTTTGACCTTCAGTTGCAAATCACAATAAACATACTTTAAATGCAGAATATGAAATTATTATTTTTTAAAGAACCATTAAAGCAAATGTATAAGGATTTTTAGATTCTCTACATTGGCTTTGTATTGCAACAATGTTATTGACTTCAAATATGAGGAATTAAGTAATACATATAGAATAGAGACTGAATAAGTCACGTAATTCATATCTATAAATCATTTGCACACTATGCTAATGACGATACAAATACGTTTTATTAAAATATATATATACTGCACAGATATAATGCTGGCCATAACTAAAATGCACATTTAACGTCACTCTGATACCACAAAAATATGTAAGCTTAGAATGATTGACAGAAGTTTACATTATATAAAGTATACATAGGTAAAGTTAATGTAATACAGATCACGCAATTCAGGTTCAGTGTTATCGATAAATAAAGGTGTGGCTATGTTGGATGTAAGATATGTGCCAGCAACCTATATTAAGGCAATGTGAGACAGTTGTCTCCGGCTACAGGAAATTAAGGCAGTAGATTTTAGGAAATTAAGTTTAAAAATGTGCATTATCTTCTTTGCATTTCCAGAGTTACCCTGAATCCACAATAATGTATTTTCTTAAGGTTTTCTTTTGGTATAATAGCAGTGCCATAGTGCTTTTTCAAACTCTGTTATCTTTAATCTCTTTTTTGGGGTCAAGGTGAATTTGGGGTAGATTACAGTAATTGATGGTTTGCACAGAAAAGTTGTTTGGTCAGCTTTATGCCATTGTTTAATCAAGGAAAAATGGGAAGACTTTTTAAAGTAGTTTCCAACATGCAGTAGAGAGAAAATTAGATAAGTCACCTCGGGACCTAACTGAACAGAAAGGAGTACTGTACTTCCAAGTCTTAGAAAGATATTGTTCAAAATATTGTTCAAAGAAGACAGCTACACAACAATAAGCTGAATAACTGTCTGTCACTGTTACGAGGGTGGTTCAATAAGTAAGGTAAGAAGACGTCCCACATGTGTAATTTTCTCTATTTTATTCTAATTTTCTGCCAGGTTAGAGCAAATATATCACTGCTTCCCCTCAAAGTCCATTATATTGTGCCTTACATCAGTCATACTGTCCCAACACCAATTGTAATATGGCAGGGCTGGTGGATAGTGGTCAAACATGAAGGTGCGTAGCGTGATCAGATTTCTGCATCTAAAGTGCACATCAGAAACTGAAATTCATCACCAACTTGTGAGAAGGTTTTGTGCACTGACTTTGATAATGGTAGGAAAGATGTTCAAGATACCATTGGGAGGTACTGGACCAACGTCCCTACAGCCTAGACCTGGCTCAAGAGATTTCCCTCAATTTGGACCATTGAAAAAATGGGGTGGAAGGTGATTTGCGACTGACATTGAAGTTCAGAGTACTTTATTGTCCTGGCTTCTGGCACTTGACACTGATTTCTTCTGTGCTGGGATAGATGCCTTGGTGTACCATTGGAACAAGTGCTTAGACAAGAAAGGGGACTAAGCAGAAAAATAATCTGTCCCAAGGCAATACTATTGATTATATGCATAATTATGAGTTGAATAAATGTGCACAATGAGAGGTATTGTTAGCTTATTAATTGAACAAACCTTGTATATTAACATTACAGAAGACATGGCAACCAAAGCAGACCAACAATCAGATTGTGATCAGATCAATTTCTAAAATCTTTCATCGATGTTCAAGTACAGTAAGTTGAGAGCAACCTGTTCAGGATAAACTTGTGAATTAAAATAAATACACTTTTTCAAATTAAATTAATTTTAAGGACCACTTTGAAAATTAATGGCGTGTATGAAAGCACAAACCCAATTATGGACATTCTAAAAGGCTTCTAAGCATTTTGTAGTAGGGAGTAGAGTATGTTACTCTCTAGATACAGTGCAGGTTACAGTTTGTTTGGATACAGTGCGGGCTGAATACAGTGCGGGTTACAGTGTGGGTAACACAGTAACATGGTAACATAGTAACATAGTAACTAAGGTTGAAAAAAGACAATTGTCCATCGAGTTCAACCTATTTGTGGTCTCCTATGCATGATTATTTTGTATAAAATTTTGACTGAAGTTGACGACTGCCGTTACGTTTTACCCCTCTTTTTTATAATAACCATAGTGCATGACTATGCCCCGTAACCCTGGAAATCCTGGGTAAGATATAGTACGGGTCAGATACAGTGTGGGTTACAGTGTGGGTTGGAAACAGTGTGGGTCAGATACAGTGCAGGTAAGAATGAGGTTTGGAAACAGTGTAGGTTGAATACAGTGTGGGTTACAGTGTGGGTTAGATACAGTGCATGTCAGATAAACTACGGATCAGAAACAGTGTGGGTTACAGTGCAAGTAAGAAATGGTCACAATAAATATGTCCAAACACTCCGCGTGTTGCGCAAACCCTCCAAAAGGCTGCCCTATGGTTCCCGTAACCAGGGATGGTGTCTCTCCAAAAACACCACAAAGATAATTCTAGCACAGAAAGTTTTAACCACGGGTACCACCAGGCGCCTAAATAAAAAAAATTCATAAAAAGTAGTGGTATCTGAGTGTACATGAACAGTGATAAAAAGCGTATACAACCCTTTTATCTGAAGTGAAGTGTCCAATCTCCAAAACTCACAACTCCTCCTCGTAGCATAAATTGTATAGGTACAGCATATGTAAATAGAGGAGAGAGGAAAACCACATGTGTCGTACAGTAATTTAATAACACATACACACACATTAAAATTGGGACATAAATCACATTAAAAAAAATCAATGCTCAGATTATGGAAATGGTGAAAAAACCCATGTGTGGGAGCCACAGGGGAAAAATGCGGAACAATTACCAGAGGGTCTGAGAACCCACAAAAAGTTCTCAGACAAGTTCTTTAAAGTCCAGAAGCCATCCCGGGCCGCACGCTAGGACCGTCTCTGATTTATGTCACGCAGGAAGCCCACTGGATGCTGTCCACGTGTGGGTGCCACCAACGCGTTTCAACTCCTTTCCGGAGTCTTTCTCAAGGCTGTGTACCATTTCCAAAGTCACTATCCATATATATAAAGGTTCCATAAACCAATCACGGCTGGCGTCTCTGCATAATCATCAATCTACAAAACAACGGCGCACTGCCGGGTTTCCATGGTAACCGGAATTGTATACATGTCACTTCCGTCCGCTTGTCCGCGCGGTCGTCGTCATGGAAACCAGACGCACCAGCCCGTAGCCTCCAGAGATGACATCCTCGCTAGTATCCCCATAGCAACCGGACGCACGGGCTCATTCTCACCGGAAGTCTGTCTCCGGCTGGCGCTGTATCTCCATGGTGACTGAATACTCAGAACCACCGCTGACGGGTAGAAAAATAACATCTTTGCACATTCATAGGAAAGTGAATAACCAAGTCCAATGTCCTTAAATAGTTGTTTGTGCATTTACAATCTAAAAAGTACAAGATAAAACATATATAAAAACAGTATAAAATCACATGAACCATTTCAATTCAAAATCGTTATTAAGGCCCTAGGGTGCAGAGTATTAAATTCATAAATAAAGTGCATTTTGCTTTTAGCTAAAAGTGTATTGATGTCCCGCTGTCGTGGCCCACATTTAACCACTTTAATAGCCCCAAATCTAACAATTCCCCCTGTACAGCTATTATGATGAATTTTAAAGTGGTTTGAAAGAGCATGGAACTCTAAGCTTTTTTTGATGTTCCTACAGTGTTCGCTTAGACGGATTTTAAGCGGTCTTGTAGTGCGACCGATATAGAACAAATGGCACCTGCATTCAATAAAATACACAACATTTTTTACATTACAGGTAATAAAATATTTAATTTTAACACTATTCCCATTAATACAGACTGACTCAATTTTTTTAGTCCCATCGCTTGGTACCTCCCGGCAACAGATACACATCCCGCAGCGGTGAAAACCCTGCGTTAAGATCCTACCCTCTCTCTTTTTTGGCGGTATATAACTGTTAACCAGGGACGTTTTCAAATTGGGCGCCCTTTTATATATGAATATGGGGTGATCAGGTAATACGCCTCCTAGGATCGGCTCTTTTTTCAAAATTTTCCAGTTCCGTTTAACTGATTTTTCGAGGGTTTTGTGCTGGGAGTTATACCCGGTTATGAATGCCCATTCCAATCTTCCTTTATTGGGCCCCCTTTTTGGTTTATCTACCAACAGTGCAGTCTTATCAAATCTTTCAACTGCCTCCATAGCTTTCTCAATTTTGGCCGTGTCATAACCACTTGCTTCAAATCTTTCTTTCATCTGATAAGCTTGATCCTGGTAGGTCTCTACTTTGGAACAGTTTCTTCTCAACCTTTTTAATTGGCCATATGGAATGGAGTCTAGCCAATTGTAGTGATGACAGCTTTCAGCATGAATATAGGTTAAGGAATCAGTTTCCTTCGTATACGTACTAGTGGATAGACAGCTGTCTTCCACACTCAAAGTTAAATCTAAAAAATTCACCATATCCCTACTCTTGGTGAACGAAAGCTCTATATTCAGAGAGTTTGAGTTTAGATAATTGCAGAAGGTCTCCAACCCCGCATCATCCCCACTCCAAACTAACAGAATATCGTCGATATAACGTTTCCAGGACACCAGGTTCGCTCCAAATGGGTGACCCGTAAACACAAAGTCAGACTCCCATTTGCCCATAAAGATGTTCGCATAGCTTGGAGCGAACCTGGTGCCCATCGCTGTACCGACTTTCTGTATGTAATACTCCCCCTCCACAACAAAATAATTGTTGGTAAGGATGAACTGGATACCCTCCAATATAAACTGTTGCAAATTCTCCTCCAAGGTGCTATCACTCAATATGATGCAACTGCACACACTCCCACCTCGTGATCAATAATAGAGTAGAGGGACCTGACATCGGCAGTGACCAATATGTAGTCACTCCCCCAAGTAATAGTTGATAAAAAGTTCAATAAATCTTTGGTGTCCCTAAGGTGTGAGGGGTTAGTGAGCACCAAGGGCTGCAGAAAAAAACAATATACTCAGAGAGATTCGCAGTGACTGATTGGATGCCCGAAACAATTGGGCGTCCAGGGGGGTTTGAGGCATTTTTATGGACCTTTGGTAACAAATACAGAGCTGGTACAACTAGACTAACGTTAAAGTTGAACTCTTTCTCTGTATCCTTCAAAACTCCCAAAGTACTATATTTATCAAGAAGGGCCATCAGGTTGGAATTAAATTTGTTAGTTGGGTCCGACCTAAGCTTGGAATAGATACCATGATCCCTAACATGTATCTCCAATTCTTTGATGTACCAGCTCTTATCCATAATGACTACTCCCCCGCCTTTATCGGCGGGTTTCACGATGAGCTCTGAATTAGACTTCAGATCCTTAAGCGCAGCCCTTTCTTTGAATGATAGGTTAGACCTAAAGCCAACCGGTTTCATTTCTCTTAGGTCTCCCTGTACAATTTCGCTAAAGGCTTCAATGAAGCTTCCCTTTACGTGAGCAGGGAAAAAAAGGGATTTAGGTCTAAACGGTTTCGTACTTGCAATTTCTGCTTCTCCCAATTCACCCGTTATGGATTTAGACATAAAGAATTTCTTTAAACACAATTTCTGGACAAACTTATGTATATCTACAAAGGTCTCAAACTTGTTGATTGGTATAGCAGGAGCATACTTGAGGCCCTTCTCCAGAAAATTTTTTCATATTTGGTCAAAACATGGGAACTGATGTTAAAGATTTTTACACCTTTACCATTATCGGTCAGGGCGTCTGTTATTAGACCACCATCAATGGGAGTAGTTGGATCTAAAGTGGTGGATGATGAACTGGTGGCAGGGGTAGGATCTGGAGTTGATGTAGGCCTTTTCTTACTTCTCCTTCTGTTCCTTTTCCTCTTTTTAGAACGTTTCTTTTTCTTCCTACCGCCCCTCCTTCCTCTATGTGTGCCACCATAAATTATCTCCACCTTGGGTTTCTCATTCCCGTCTCTAAAAAACGGGGATGGTCCCTAGTTTGTCTCAATGGCCCATACCTATTTTCATGTCTCCTCTGGTCCATCTGTTCTCTCTCTCTATATCTATTGAACCGGGGTCCGTTCTGATAATTCTGATTATATCTAGGTGCATTGGGTCTAAATGGTGCCCTCCTTGGATAGCGTTCTTTCACCCTGTCTGTATCCTGTTTTCTGGATACCTCATAATGTTTCTCCTCCTCAGAATCATTAGATGTACTAGGAGGTTCTGAATCTTCACCTTTTACGTTATTTGCCTCTTTTTTTCTCTGATGAATTTCCTGATCTTCCTGTCCACAAGAAGTTTTTCTTGTTTTTTGATATTAAGTTCAATTCTATTTTCGAACTCCTTGTAGTCAGGAAGATCTCCAAAAGGGGCTATCAGATCCTTATACTTTTTTATTTCACTGTCCAAATCGCTAAGCTCCTTCCTCCTCTCATTTATGATCAAATTCATCAGGGAGAAGGAGCACTCGTTAATAATCTTGCTCCACTCCTCCCTGAAAGATTCAGAGGCTGCCTCAAAAGATGCCTTTTTATTGATCTTGAGGCCCCTCGGAATAAGCTCATGCGCAATGTACTTTTCTAAAGTTACGGTCTCCCACCACACTTTGTTCTCTTTCATTACAGTAGTCTCTAATTTCCTCATGATGTTCTCTAAACTCACATCTAGAAGCTCAATACGTTCGCCCTCGTCCTTGAATAAATTCTCTAGCATGGACCTCCTTTGGTCCCGATACTTAAACATGGTAGCAGCAATTACACAGAGTAGTCGGACAAAAAGGAGAGAACAAAGGAAGAAATGGTCACAATAAATATGTCCAAACACTCCACGTGTTGCGCAAAAGGCTGCCCTATGGTTCCCGTAACTAGGGATGGTGTCTCTCCAAAAACACCACAAAGATAATTCTAGCACAGAAAGTTTTGACCACGGGTACCACCAGGCGCCTAAATAAAAAAAATCATAAAAAGCAGTGGTATCTGAGTGTACATGAACAGTGATAAAAAGCGTATACAACCCTTTTATCTGAAGTGAAGTGTCCAATCTACAAAACTCACAACTCCTCCTCGTAGCATAAATCGTATAGGTACAGCTTTTGTAAATAAAGGAGAGAGGAAAACCAACAGATGGACCAGAGGAGACATGTCTGGCATACAGGACAGATTAAGAGCCCTTCACGACCAAGGCACTATCAAACAAGAAATCAGGACAAACATTGGAGGGACGATAGACCAAGAGATAGCCAGGTCCCAAATATTAGACAGAGGAATGAATCTGGAAGGAGAAATGAGCAAGAGTTCTTTCACAATACCCCAAGTAGATATGAAAATAGGTATGGGCCATTGAGACAAACTAGGGACCATCCCCGTTTTTTAGAGACGGGAATGAGAAACCCAAGGTGGAGATAATTTATGGTGGCACACATAGAGGAAGGAGGGGCGGTAGGAAGAAAAAGAAACGTTCTAAAAAGAGGAAAAGGAACAGAAGGAGAAGTAAGAAAAGGCCTACATCAACTCCAGATCCTACCCCTGCCACCAGTTCATCATCCACCACTTTAGATCCAACTACTCTCATTGATGGTGGTCTAATAACAGACGCCCTGACCGATAATGGTAAAGGTGTAAAAATCTTTAACATCAGTTCCCATGTTTTGACCAAATATGAAAAATTTTTCTGGAGAAGGGCCTCAAGTATGCTCCTGCTATACCAATCAACAAGTTTGAGACCTTTGTAGATATACATAAGTTTGTCCAGAAATTGTGTTTAAAGAAATTCTTTATGTCTAAATCCATAACGGGTGAATTGGGAGAAGCAGAAATTGCAAGTACGAAACCGTTTAGACCTAAATCCCTTTTTTTCCCTGCTCACGTAAAGGGAAGCTTCATTGAAGCCTTTAGCGAAATTGTACAGGGAGACCTAAGAGAAATGAAACCGGTTGGCTTTAGGTCTAACCTATCATTCAAAGAAAGGGCTGCGCTTAAGGATCTGAAGTCTAATTCAGAGCTCATCGTGAAACCCGCCGATAAAGGCGGGGGAGTAGTCATTATGGATAAGAGCTGGTACATCAAAGAATTGGAGATACATGTTAGGGATCAAGGTACCTATTCCAAGCTTAGGTCGGACCCAACTAACAAATTGAATTCCAACCTGATGGCCCTTCTTGATAAATATAGTACTTTGGGAGTTTTGAAGGATACAGAGAAAGAGTTCATCTTTAACGTTAGTCTAGTTGTACCAGCTCTGTATTTGTTACCAAAGGTCCATAAAAATGCCTCAAACCCCCCGGGACGCCCAATTGTTTCGGGCATCCAATCTGTCACTGCAAATCTCTCTGAGTATATCGATTTTTTTCTGCAGCCCTTGGTGCTCACTAACCCCTCACACCTTAGGGACACCAAAGATTTATTGAACTTTTTATCAACTATTACTTGGGGGAGTGACTACATATTGGTCACTGCCGATGTCAGGTCCCTCTACTCTATTATTGATCACGAGGTGGGAGTGTGTGCAGTTGCATCATATTGAGTGATAGCACCTTGGAGGAGAATTTGCAACAGTTTATATTGGAGGGTATCCAGTTCATCCTTACCAACAATTATTTTGTTGTGGAGGGGGAGTATTACATACAGAAAGTCGGTACAGCGATGGGCACCAGGTTCGCTCCAAGCTATGCGAACATCTTTATGGGCAAATGGGAGTCTGACTTTGTGTTTACGGGTCACCCATTTGGAGCGAACCTGGTGTCCTGGAAACGCTATATCGACGATATTCTGTTCGTTTGGAGTGGGGATGATGCGGGGTTGGAGACCTTCTACAATTATCTAAACTCCAACTCTCTGAATATAGAGCTTTCGTTCACCAAGAGTAGGGATATGGTGAATTTTTTGGATTTAACTTTGAGTGTGGAAGACAGCTGTCTATCCACTAGTACGTATACGAAGGAAACTGATTCCTTAACCTATATTCGTGCTGAAAGCTGTCATCACTACAATTGGCTAGACTCCATTCCATATGGCCAATTAAAAAGGCTGAGAAGAAACTGTTCCAAAGTAGAGAGACCCTGGATCAAGCTTATTAGATGACAGAAAGATTTGAAGCAAGTGGTTATGACACGGCCAAAATTGAGAAAGCTATGGAGGCAGTTGAAAGATTTGATAGGACTGCACTGTTGGTAGATAAACCAAAAAGGGAGCCCAATAAAGGAAGATTTGAATGGGCATTCATAACCGGGTATAACTCCCAGCACAAAACCCTCAAAAAATCAGTTAAACGGAACTGGAAAATTTTAAAAAAAGAGCCGATCCTAGGAGGCGTATTACCTGATCACCCCATATTCATATATAAAAGGGCGCCCAATTTGAAAACTTCCCTGGTTAACAGTTATATACCGCCAAAAAAGAGAGAGGGTGGGATCTTAACGCAGGGTTTTCACCGCTGCGGGATGTGTATCTGTTGCCAGGAGGTACCAAGCGATGGGACTAAAAAAATTGAGTCAGTCTGTATTAATGGGAATAGTGTTAAAATTAGAGATTTTATTACCTGTAATGTAAAAAATGTTGTGTATTTTATTGAATGCAGGTGCCATTTGTTCTATATCGGTCGCACTACAAGACCGCTTAAAATCCGTCTAAGCGAACACTGTAGGAACATCAAAAAAAGCTTAGAGTCCCATGCTCTTTCAAACCACTTTAAAATTCATCATAATAGCTCTACAGGGGGAATTGTTAGATTTGGGGCTATTAAAGTGGTTAAATGTGGGCCACGACAGCGGGACATCAATACACTTTTAGCTAAAAGCGAAATTCACTTTATTTATGAATTTAATACTCTGCACCCTAGGGCCTTAATAACGATTTTGAATTGAAATGGTTCATGTGATTTTATACTGTTTTTATATATGTTTTATCTTGTACTTTTTAGATTGTAAATGCACAAACAACTATTTAAGGACATTGGACTTGGTTATTCACTTTCCTATGAATGTGCAAAGATGTTATTTTTCCACCCGTCAGCGGTGGTTCTGAGTATTCAGTCACCATGGAGATACAGCGCCAGCCGGAGACATACTTCCGGTGAGAATGAGCCCGTGCGTCCGGTTGCTATGGGGATACTAGCGAGGACGTCATCTCTGGAAGCTACGGGCTGGTGCGTCTGGTTTCCATGACGACGACCGCGCGGACAAGCGGGCGGAAGTGACATGTATACACTTCCGGTTACCATGGAAACCCTGCAGTGCGCCGTTGTTTTGTAGATTGATGATTATGCAGAGACGCCAGCCGTGATTGGTTTATGGAACCTTTATATATATGGATAGTGACTTTGGAAATGGTACACAGCCTTGAGAAAGACTCCGGAAAGGAGTTGAAACGCGTTGGTGGCACCCACACGTGGACAGCATCCAGTGGGCATCCTGCGTGACAGAAATCAGAGACGGTCCTAGCGTGCGGCCCGGGACGGCTTCTGGACTTTAAAGAACTTGTCTGAGAACTTTTTGTGGGTTCTCAGTCCCTCTGGTAATTGTTCCGCATTTTTCCCCTGTGGCTCCCACACATGGGTTTTTTCACCATTTTCATAATCTGAGCATTGATTTTGTTTTATGTGATTTATGTCCCAATTTTAATGTGTGTGTATGTGTTATTAAATTACTGTACGACACATGTGGTTTTCCTCTCTCCACTATTTACATATGCTGTACCTATACGATTTATGCTACGAGGAGGAGTTGTGAGTTTTAGAGATTGGACACTTCACTTCAGATAAAAGGGTTATATACGCTTTTTATCACTGTTCATGTACACTCAGATACCACTACTTTTTATGAATTTTTTGATTTAGGCGCCTGGTGGTACCTGTGGTCAAAACTTTCAGTGCAAGTAAGACCAACTGCAGATCAGATACAGTGTGGGTTACAGTGCAGGTTGGATACATTGTGGGTCAAATACAATGTGGGTTGGAAACAGTGAGGGTAGACATGCCAGCTCGATCCTAGATGTACTAGTCCACTTACTGTGGGTGTGGATCATCAAATCGACAGTGTCTATGTCGATAGGGTTTGTAGGTCGACATGTGATAGGTCGACAGGTCAAAAGGGCTACATGAGTTTTTCATGTTTTTTTTTAGTGTTGTTTTCTCCGTACAGTGACCGGGAAGCCCAATTAGTGCACTGTGTCCCCTCGCATGGCTCGCTTCGCTCACCATGCTTCGGGCAGATTATTGTTCCAATCGTAGTCCACATGGATCGTTAAGTATGAAAAAGTTAAAAAAAGAAAAAAATTGAAAAACTCATGTCGACCTTTTGACCTGTCGACCTAGCACAGGTCGACCTAGAAACCCTTTTGACCTTCAGACCCTGTCGACCTAGTGACTGTCAACCTTGACAATGCTAAATTCCTTTGTCGTATAAACAACCCTTTATGAAGCTAAGAACACTGTACGCTGTTTACTTAAGAAGTACCGTAATGGTACGCTATCTGCGTAGCGATCGCTCAGCCGTAGGCGAGACGCTCAAGCGTCACGTTCGCTCACGGCCCAGTGATCTCAGGACACGTTATTGGTTATGTCTAGGGGAATGATTCGCTGTAGCGTAGCATACGCTCGAGACCACGAGGAGGTCACCAGCGATGCAGACGCTTACAACACTATACCTTTATGTTAAAACCTTATACCAATGAAATACACTGAATACCTTAATGTGAGTACAGGGTGTAAGTGCAACCTTGTGTAACCTGACTATCTACAAAGCTGCATGAGCGTCACCGACGCTCAAATGAACACTTATCACTATAGAAAATACACAGATGCTGGTTTAGGTTCCAAGGCCTATTAACTGTATTATATCTAATATACTTGTAAAAGGGGATAACAGTACAAATGATACACTACAATATAACAAAGACTTCCTAACCAGATAACTACACAAGAAATACAATACAATACAATTACTATTTATGGGAAAATGGAAGGGGAAGAGAAGAAGAGAGAGATAGAGAGAAATGGCTCATGATAACATTAAATAAGAGACAACATGGTTGCAGATAAAACTACACATGTGAGAGACAATCGCTGCGCAGTTAGTCAATGCTGAATACAGCATGGGATGGAAGCTAGACTCCATTTTGAGAAACCTCCACTTGATTCCAAAGACCACACCACATGGCTGAAAGGGGGAGGGGAAGACATCCAGCAGCAGCCATTTTAGATTTGCAGGTCCAAACACATGGCACTCTATACTAAACCACAATCACATAGCAGAAAACACAAGACTCCATTTTCTTCCAAAATGTCCAAGCCTCAAAACAATGCATATGTTCTGATTTTACAATTCCAAACCATCTAAAACACCTTTCACAATGTAATCCAACTTCCTAGAACCATCTCATAATTTCACATCCCAAACAACTTCAGTATCTCAATAACCAGAGCATATGAGTTATCACAAGACCAGACCACCAGGTACTCACAAGTATCAGCCTGCCATTGCTACCAGCACATATTCAAAAGTACTGCATGGTGGTATTTATGATTAACAAGATCCCAGCTACCATCACAGATTCCACAGGGCACCAACACTAACACCCAACAATCATCACAGCCAAGTTACAATATCCTATTTAAACCAGAAAGCAATATGTCTATATTTCCTTCTATAGCCATGTGATTATATACTTAGCCTTTAGTTTGGAAGATGTCCTGGGGATTCAGCCGCCATGCTGCTTGGTGCCAGGTAGCTGTGTGTGTGTCTGTGAGTGTAGCTACATTACATCTGTTCTCTGAGGCCACACCTGACCACTACCTTCCTGTTTGACCAGTACCTGGGGGAGGGGTCTTTCTTTCTCCTTTGTATTGAGTCACCATTCTCTTTGTATATGCTAATCAGGTTCAGCCCTGAAAACTTAGTAAAAGGTTGTTTTGAGCATCATATTGTTCTAACAATATGATCTTAGCTTTTATACATATAATCATATCTATCCGCTGCAATGTCCCACAACAACACAACAGGCCTCAAACTAACCCACACCTGATTCTGCTTGCTTCAATACCAAACATGATGTGTTTATCTGGTTCGGTTCGAATGATACACATCCATGACATTAATTCATTAGCCAATTCTAAATCTCCATGATGTCTGGTGCTGTTCATTATTATAACCATGTACTGTATGAAACAAGTGCCGAATCCATCTCTGTGCCATGTCCGAGCAAATGCGTGTGTTTCCATATATTGCTGTGCTCGCTGCGCATATTTGCAAGTATAGCGACTTATATGTGTGCAGTTTATATGGTCTCTCTATGTAATATTTTTGACTTTGACAGTCCACCCTTTGGCAGTCACCAATAACTGCCACTTCCTAAAACATTTCAAAAAGAGAAAAATATATGTCAGGGGTTAATACATTTCAATGGTTGGGTAAGGGAGGAGAGAGGAGAAGGTGTGAAGAGGGTATGACCTAGTGAGATAGCAGAAGCATGTGTGTATGAATCCATGTTTGGGGGGGTCATGTATCATCGTGCCGTACGTGTTGTACATCAAGCTTCGAGGTATTGCGAAGTATACATTTGAATTCCTTCTTATCCCGTACTAAGGGTCTGTGGATGGGCTGTCAAACTCTACCGAGCTCATTTCGGCTGTGGTTGTAACAAAATGGGGATGCACATTTTAATTGGTGATACATGAATGGGGGAGGTATGTAGTTGCTGATATCTGTGCCTGTATTCCCTATCGTCTATGTGTGTTATTACCTGAGGGTTGTAGAGATGAAGATAAAGAACACTTATGGAAAATGCAATGATATTCTATGTCAGGGAAATGTACATCTGTCGTTGAGGTTGTGTTCGGTATCTGTTGAGAGTCGTCTTCTTTGCGCTGTATTGCTCCTTAGGCATGAGCAAATAGCTTTGTCTGAGCCATCAGATTTACAAAAATGTTGGGCTAGCGTGAGTTTAAAGATACTAGGGAAACTGGGGATCCATGGCAAAGTTCATCAAGTGTCCATATTTAAAGTTGTCAAATCTTCTTCTTTGGTGCTTGTCTGTTGTCTGTATACATCTCGTCTCGTCAGCTTCCTCGTCCAAGGGGGTCTTTGTATCTGGGAGAAAAGCAGAAAAACAGGTGAAAGAAACGGACCGTATAATCGCATTTTCATCACATTCTGGTTTCTATCATTGGGTCATAAATCAAATCCAGGTTAATTACAGTTTCCTCACTCCTCAAGCTCATCACTTTTGTACTTTGTTTGCACCTCATTAAAGCCTGCCCGCATCTAAATATCAATCCAATCGATATAACGACACCTAAGATACATAGTAGAAACTTTCCAACATCCATTATGACTCCTTGAGCCCACTCTCCTAAACCGGAGAACCAATTTCGCGGGTTCAACCATGACACCCAACCAGTCAGCTCATTACCTACAGCAGCAAGGGTGAGATTGTGTTTTCGACGAAATTCCCACTTCAATTGGAGAATATCGTCCATCTTTTGGTCTATGACCTCTACCGGATCCTCGGTGCTATTTGTGATATACGTGCAACACTTTATGCCGTACTGTGTTGCCAATGTAACACAATATCCGCCTGTTACTGCTGTAAGATAATTAAGAACCATCCTATGCTGAACTAGTTCTGTTTTATAAGCTTGAAGTTCTCTTCCAGTGTATCTAAACGTGTCATCATACATTTCAGTGATATTATCTAACAAATTGGCGAGTGCGGAAATGTATCTATAATTCATCACTCCCCGAGCGGTACGAGTGAAATCTAACGCTACCAGAACCTGAATCCCGGTGGATTCATGGATAAGATCAGAGGCCGGATGCTCTAACCTTTCTGACAGTTGTCTTTTAACTCGGTGCTCGTAATGAGTGTGAGTATAAGGAGCTTGGGCACCACGGTGTATGTCCTTCATTTTGTCATGTGTAACAGTCATCACTTCGGGCAATACTTTTCCAATATAACACAATCCTTCAGAGTTTGGGGCAAGCCATTTGTACGCCTTTCTCCCGCATATGAAATATGCATCATCGGGGAGAACATATGGGACGGAGAAGGACATGACCATGTTACAAACCTTCCAGGTGAAATCTCCTGACCCTAATTCTTCCAACTGCTTAATGCACGTATCGGTTTGTACGATATGTGCACAGTATCCTGGTGATACCTCTCCAACTCTAGTAATCCTATTCCCTAAGGTATATCGATACCGGAAAGATTTTCCTCTACTGGCTATGTGGCGTACGAGCTCTGTATCTGTAGGCATTCTATCTGCTCTGTGTGAAAAGGTCATGGTAAGGCTGCTCCATGACACTTCCCAATTTCCCGGTTTTCTGGGATTGGAGATGTTAAAACATATGAGGGACCTATCCACATGGTATTGGTGGAGCTTCAAACTAGGAGGGCTGGAGATATTAAACCTCCTGTCCACCGGTCTCCCACCACTTAGCTCAAGTACCTCCCCTAATGTTAAAGGAAATGGTACTAGCCCTGATTTACTATGACCCTGAGGTACTTGAGAGCATACCCAACAATCAGTTTTATTTAACACACTACCCACTAAGGAGTGATAGTCACTCAATGGATGCCGGTCCATATGGATATTAAGACTGGATTGGCATTTCTTTATGCATCCATCTTCAACCATTGTCACAGAGCCTACAGATACAGTTTTTCTTTTTGAACTAACAATCCTTCAAAGAAAATGTTTACAGATAACATGGTTGTTAGATCGTGCCCGGTACTCGCCTTTGCTTGGTGATTGGGTTGCTATTGGAAATTTACACCTCCGTCTCAGTCATCAGGACCTTTCTGGATCCTTTCTCGACCTCACTGGTACTCTCACCGAAACAGACTGCTCTGGTCAACATCATGGTTAACGGGAAAATCCATATCACAGTCTCTTGGGGCAAGTCCATCTTACAGGAGGAGAAAAGAAGAAATTTGTAAAGGGGGTATAAGAAAACAGTTTGAGGGGGAGAGAACTTGTTACGATAATAAGTTCTCTCGTCTTGTTGTTCTTCTTGTTCTGCTGTCCTCTCAAAGGTGCTGTCTCTCAGTCTTCCAAACGAACATTCTGGTGATGCAATATTCCTTCCTAACCGGCGATCTTTCTGTAAGGAGAAAAAATCTGGCATTACCATTGGTCCAACTGAGGGATGACATACCATCTTTAAACCATGGAAACATGAGTGGGAAGAGAGAGACAACAAAAAAACAAAAGAGATAGAGAACAATTCATGTGCATATATACATTACATAACTCGACAATAACCACCAATGAGAAAAGAGAAACAAAACATTTTTAAACATTGTCAACATTAAGAAAACATTGTTAGCATTAGAAAAACATTGTCAGACTTATTAGGCTGTCGTATCTACGTGTCTAATGGTTTCCTTGAGCAGTCCCTCCCCACCAGCACTTGCATTATTCCACTGTCTGTATCTGGCCAGAATACATTGTGGTGGATAGGTCATGCTGGGGTTTGGTAGACTTCTGCAAGGACCAAGCGAATATGCAATGTTTGAATTCTTACCAATAATCGTCAGAGATGGGGATAGAGAGAGAAAGAAAAAACATTTTTCACAAATACATTTACAACGTTTAACCTGGTCATTCCTGTGTCTTCAGTGAATGACCTCCCAATTTATTAACCGTTACCTCAGGCTTGCCTCCATTCCTAATAATCACCTTTCCTAACTATATATTATGGGTGTGGCCCAAAATTCTTCCTATATGATCCCTGCTTGTAATTTGGTGTGTCATAACTTTTGCTCATTTTCATGTCTAGGGGGTCTAACTTTATGTGGGTTATTGCAGTTCTCTTTTGCACAGATCACAACTCCTTAAGTTCCTCCATGTGCCAATGGCCTGGGGTTTTGGTTGATTTGATGCCTCCTCAAACGTTTGGATGCTCATCACCCTCAACCGCTTTCCCTGTACCTACCTGGTTCCTTGGATACCATGATTATGTCGTTGTCTAGGGAGTTGATATGCCTTCTGTGAATCTTTGATCATACAGTTAGATCTTTCCTAGGATCTGGGTAATCAGACATGATTGATCTCAATTCTGTCCGGGACCAGGGATGGCGCATTGCACTGTCCTTGACGGGAATGATTCCCTGATCGTCAGTCTTCCCATTGGGGACTGTGATCACCCTGACATGACTAAACTCAATTACATCACCTTGTTTTGGTCTTACAATATGGGGTACATTTGTTTGTGCGTGATATAAAACATTGTACGTACCTGTGGACACGACCTCACCTGACCCTCCGTTAGGGGGTTTGATTATTGCCTTTACCAATTTGGTCGTGTCCACCTGGATGTCTTGTAGGATGGCTTCTGGAAGAGGTGCCGACATCGTTCTGGGCTCACTTTCTTGTTGGTAATCCTGAGGGAAGTTTAACATGGGGTGCGACTTGCACAGGTTAACATTTGTAATTTTTTACACTTTCATTTTCATAAACATTATTACATTTAACACTTTCATTCTTAATACAGTTACTAAGTGCATTTTTATCGTACAACATTGTGCCATTTCTCTGCAACCATAATCCTCTTCAATGCCATGTCTCTCCTCTCAAGATGAAAGTTAGATATGTAAGTTACATTTCTTTGTATTTCACTTTCCTGTTGCCATAACTGCAAACAATCATCATGTTTAACTCGTTGTTTCCAGGATTTTATGAGACTGATCCTTTGCCTTAAATTATGCAACACCTCTAAGTCAAAACTACCTATCCCGGGAAATGGTGCCTTATCCCCCGCAGTCATTCGTGTCCATTCATCACAAAAGGTCTCAGTGTGGGGACCATATTTCCCCCACATTACTAACCGAGCAGACCCTCGGGGTCTGCAAGCCTCTGGAGTCTGAATCCTGACCTCCGACCGTCTCTGTGTTGTGCACTTGGCTGCCATTGTGGACCTTTTTAACACAGAAAAACTTCCTAAAATGCACCAAACACAGAACTTCGTTGGAAATCCTTAAAGCTCTTCCACTGAACTTCTTCTGCTCCGGGTATCTCCGGTCCGCCTTCTAGCAGACACGTGTAGCCGTTGCAGGCCCTATCTCTAGAGATTTTCCTGAGAAAATTCCCTTCCTTTTTCTTTACACAAATCACGCTTGCATGTGCTCCCTACAACACGTATGAGGGCATGATTTACGCATGGATATACGACCTCATATCACGTTGCGTTATTGGTCACACATACAACCGTGCGGTCCAATCGTACCACTTATAGACACTTGTTGCCCATAAATGGTAGGATCATTGGAGTCTCCCTACTGTGCTCCAAAACAGCCAGAGCGTAATACAACGAAAACTTTATCACACTCTGTTGCACGTTTTCACTCAGATCGTGCTCATCACGTTCCACATAGATCACAAAGTTCACAAAGTCCACAAAGCGGAATTCAATACCGTTTTATCACATAGATCACAAAGTCCACAAAGCGGGATTCAATACACTCATACCGTTTTCAACCCACTATCATTCTTATAGTTTTCTGATCAGAAAAATCATTTCCCGTAGTCTGATAGCTCTCCCCAGAGGCGTTACAGTAAAGTAAGGTATTTAAACTAAATTTTGGAAACTGAACAAATGTGTGCTATTGTCTTGTGGCTTCTGTATCGCCTTACTATAAGCGATATTTCACTATATAAACGCTTACCAAACACCACACAGTATCTTCTATGCTGTGTGCTTGTTTTTTCTCAGCACGTTATCAATGCAAATGGCAAACAGGAAGGTGAGATGTGAAACTTACACAGATGAAAATGCAATTCTAAATTTAATCTAATAACATACATTGATGTAAGCACACGCATATGAAATTACATATAAGTACCAATCACTATTACTTATGATTGACTATGATATAGATTAAATAAATGCATTAAAAAAAAACTCATTAAATGATGATTTCTTTTTGACAGTGGATGGCTGATTGTTTCCTGAGTCAACTGAAAACCAGCCGCTCAGAAAAAAAAAAAAAAATTTTTTTTTTTTTGACCTTCCCAAAATGGCCGCTGCTCCTCCCCCTTCCACCTCCATGAGGGTCACACAAAATGGTGGACAGACCATGCGGTCTCTTGTCACAAAGAAAGTCATCATTCAAAACTCCTAAAGTTATTCTAGGCCTGAGTGTGTAGTTGGCACCAAATTGAAATAAAAACCAGATTTTTAAAGACAATAGCGTACTGTTCTTACCTCCGGTTACCGGGTTCCTTCAGCACTCTTTATCTAAGCGAAGCAGACGCTTATCCCGTCAGCACTGTGAGACAACCTCCCACCCTTTGCTGGAGGGATAATGTCTGCTGATCTACCTAGTGCAGATATGAGAAGTATAGGACGAGCCCGCAATTGACAATGCTAAATTCCTTTGTCGTATAAACAACCCTTTATGAAGCTAAGAACACTGTACGCTGTTTACTTAAGAAGTACCGTAATGGTACGCTATCTGCGTAGCGATCGCTCAGCCGTAGGCGAGACGCTCAAGCGTCACGTTCGCTCACGGCCCAGTGATCTCAGGACACGTTATTGGTTATGTCTAGGGGAATGATTCGCTGTAGCGTAGCATACGCTCGAGACCACGAGGAGGTCACCAGCGATGCAGACGCTTACAACACTATACCTTTATGTTAAAACCTTATACCAATGAAATACACTGAATACCTTAATGTGAGTACAGGGTGTAAGTGCAACCTTGTGTAACCTGACTATCTACAAAGCTGCATGAGCGTCACCGACGCTCAAATGAACACTTATCACTATAGAAAATACACAGATGCTGGTTTAGGTTCCAAGGCCTATTAACTGTATTATATCTAATATACTTGTAAAAGGGGATAACAGTACAAATGATACACTACAATATAACAAAGACTTCCTAACCAGATAACTACACAAGAAATACAATACAATACAATTACTATTTATGGGAAAATGGAAGGGGAAGAGAAGAAGAGAGAGATAGAGAGAAATGGCTCATGATAACATTAAATAAGAGACAACATGGTTGCAGATAAAACTACACATGTGAGAGACAATCGCTGCGCAGTTAGTCAATGCTGAATACAGCATGGGATGGAAGCTAGACTCCATTTTGAGAAACCTCCACTTGATTCCAAAGACCACACCACATGGCTGAAAGGGGGAGGGGAAGACATCCAGCAGCAGCCATTTTAGATTTGCAGGTCCAAACACATGGCACTCTATACTAAACCACAATCACATAGCAGAAAACACAAGACTCCATTTTCTTCCAAAATGTCCAAGCCTCAAAACAATGCATATGTTCTGATTTTACAATTCCAAACCATCTAAAACACCTTTCACAATGTAATCCAACTTCCTAGAACCATCTCATAATTTCACATCCCAAACAACTTCAGTATCTCAATAACCAGAGCATATGAGTTATCACAAGACCAGACCACCAGGTACTCACAAGTATCAGCCTGCCATTGCTACCAGCACATATTCAAAAGTACTGCATGGTGGTATTTATGATTAACAAGATCCCAGCTACCATCACAGATTCCACAGGGCACCAACACTAACACCCAACAATCATCACAGCCAAGTTACAATATCCTATTTAAACCAGAAAGCAATATGTCTATATTTCCTTCTATAGCCATGTGATTATATACTTAGCCTTTAGTTTGGAAGATGTCCTGGGGATTCAGCCGCCATGCTGCTTGGTGCCAGGTAGCTGTGTGTGTGTCTGTGAGTGTAGCTACATTACATCTGTTCTCTGAGGCCACACCTGACCACTACCTTCCTGTTTGACCAGTACCTGGGGGAGGGGTCTTTCTTTCTCCTTTGTATTGAGTCACCATTCTCTTTGTATATGCTAATCAGGTTCAGCCCTGAAAACTTAGTAAAAGGTTGTTTTGAGCATCATATTGTTCTAACAATATGATCTTAGCTTTTATACATATAATCATATCTATCCGCTGCAATGTCCCACAACAACACAACAGGCCTCAAACTAACCCACACCTGATTCTGCTTGCTTCAATACCAAACATGATGTGTTTATCTGGTTCGGTTCGAATGATACACATCCATGACATTAATTCATTAGCCAATTCTAAATCTCCATGATGTCTGGTGCTGTTCATTATTATAACCATGTACTGTATGAAACAAGTGCCGAATCCATCTCTGTGCCATGTCCGAGCAAATGCGTGTGTTTCCATATATTGCTGTGCTCGCTGCGCATATTTGCAAGTATAGCGACTTATATGTGTGCAGTTTATATGGTCTCTCTATGTAATATTTTTGACTTTGACAACCTATAGTGGTCGACCTAAACATTGTCAACCTAGACAGTGTCGATCTTTAGACCGGATCCCCTTACTGTGACATAAGGTGGTAAATGCCCATGGTAGTGTGCCTGTAAGGATGATGATGGTCCGGGTCCTGTAGTGTACACACAGCTCTCTCAGCTGTGTATCATGTGAGAAGTGAGCGGATGGTATGTAGCTACAGCAGCCTCTGGGATGGATGGTGTTATGATTCTAGCACTCTGGTCTGAGGAGATCTTATTGCGAGGACCGGAGCACTGGAACGTAATGCTGGGAAAGGGAGCGGGAATGGAAAATAGCCCCTGCGCCCTAACTCCGTTGTCTCGCCCGTGCTGTCAGAAATCCCCTGCGAGACTATGGTTGCTTGAGCCCATGGCAGCCGCGTTTGAAGGGCGGATTATGTCTGCCCAACTCCGATGCCCCCTCAGGTCTTAATGGGAGACAAAGGGAAATCCGAGACAGGGTGATAACAAGGGGCCCTCTGACTAAACAACCAGGCCAGGGGCTACAAGAAACTAAAAACTAGAATATGTGCGGAAAAACCGCCAGGGAAAAGGACAACCAAAATATCCACTTGTCCACTCTCCTACCCGGCACCGCCGAGTTCCGGAGAGGACTTGTGGAAGCGGAACCCTCCGCAAATGCTCCGAAACAGAATATAAAGATAAAGTAAGCTGAGACGCAACACACGGCAGAGCCGCAACTCACGAACACCACTCGATATTCTCTGGTGATCGTTGAGGACAACAGGGGACCAAACGACTTCTTGGGATGAGATGACATCTTCAAGATACAGAACTTCTGAGGACAGGAATGACCGGATACAGCAGGACAGGAACAGACGTTCAGCAAACCAAAGCAGCATGCAGGAAGCTATTACCGGCGTCTGTGTGCAGCACTGAGCAGGTATTTAGCAGGGAGTCCTCCAATCAGATGCTTGGAGCCTGATTAACAAGATGCCGTGCAGCTGGCTTGCTGCACGAGCAGAAGACAAATGTGTGAATGTTTTAACTGATTAGATTGACCCTGCAACGGGGAGCGCGGTCCGCCCGTGGCGTCCCCGTTGCTAGGGTCCAGGCGGCTCAGTGTTACTAGGGAGCCGGCGGCTAAGCGCGCACGGCGTCCCAGCGTTGCTAGGGACCCGGCGGCTCGCACACCTGGCGTCACTAGTTGCTAGGCGCCGGGCCGCAAGGACGTCGCGGACCACTGCGCCTAACAGTACCCCCCCCCTTGAGGAGGGGTCAACGAACCCCTAGAGCCAGGTTTCTGAGGAATTTCTCGAAAAAAAGCTTTCTTGAGTCTAGGGGCATGAAGATCCTTGTCCAGGACCCAAGATCTTTCCTCCGGACCATAGCCTCTCCAATGAACCAAAAAATAAAGCCGGCCCCGGGATATTCTTGAATCAAGAACTTTCTCTACCAGGAACTCCTGTTGTCCCTGCACATCCACTGGAGATCCACCCTGAGAGATTTTCCGAGGAAATCTACTGGAAGAAACAAATCGTTTCAACAGGGAACAGTGAAAAGTATTTCCAATCTTAAGGGATCTCGGTAAACGTAGCCGAAAGGCAACTGGGTTGACCTTCTTAATAATAAGAAACGGTCCAATAAATTTGGGTCCCAGTCTAGCCGAGGATTGTCGAAGCCTGATGTTGCGAGTTGACAACCACACCTTATCTCCCACCTTAAAAGTGCAAGGACGTCGGAGCCTGTCAGAAAATTTCTTCTCTCGGAAGGCCGCTTTTCTGAGAGCAAGGTGCACTTTTTTCCAAATTGCTCTGAGATGGGAGGTTAAGGTTAGCGAGGAGACTGGAGAATGATGAAAAAAAGAATTGGCTCTGGGGTGAAAACCAAAAACTGAAAAGAATGGAGACTCTTTAGTGGAGGAATGACAAGAATTATTGTAAGCAAATTCAGCCAAAGGGAGAAACTCGGACCAATCATTCTGGAGTTTGGTTGAATACAAGCGCAAATATTGTTTTAATGACTGGTTGACTCGTTCGGTTTGCCCGTTGGATTGTGGGTGGTAACCGGATGTTAATGACAGTTTCATCTTTAATGAGGCACAAAAACATTTCCAGAATTGTGCGATGAATTGTGGACCCCGATCAGAAACAATATCAGTGGGCAACCCATGAAGCCTGAACCCATGGCGGAGGAACAAAACTGCCAACCTTTGAGCAGAAGGCAATCGAGGAAGAGCAATAAAATGAGCCATTTTACTAAAACGGTCCACTACCACCCATATGACTCGGAATCCGGCTGAAAGGGGAAGGTCAACCACAAAATCCATGGAAATATGAGACCATGGCCTGAGAGGAACAGTTAAAGGCATAAGTTGCCCGATAGGCAAGGAACGGGGAACCTTATGCTGTGCACAAACCTGACATGAATAAACAAATTCCTTAACGTCTTTAGAAAGACTAGGCCACCATACTGAGCGAGAGACTAACTCCAATGTCTTAGTGATTCCCGGATGCCCTGAAACTTTGTTGTCATGAAATTCAGTTAAAACAGTGGCTCTCAAAAATTCAGGGACGTAAAGACGACCAGCAGGAGTAAATCTAGGAGCTTGGTGTTGAAGCTGGTTTAACTGGGTAAATAAATCCTGTGTGAGGCCTGCCCGGATGACCGAAGATGGAAGTATGGGGGTAACAACAGGATTGCTATTGTGAACCGGAAGAAAGCTTCGTGACAGGGCATCAGCTTTAGTATTCTTGGAACCAGGCCTGAAAGTGATTATAAATTTGAAACGAGTAAAAAATAATGCCCAACGTGCCCAACGTGCCTGCCGGGCATTAAGCCGCTTAGCTGATTCAATGTATTGCAGGTTCTTATGGTCAGTCAAAACCGAAATAGTATGTTTTGCTCCCTCCAGCCAATGCCTCCACTACTCGAAAGCCCACTTTACCGCCAGTAACTCCCGATTACCAACGTCATAGTTGGATTCAGCGGAGGAGAATTTCCTGGACATAAAGGCACAAGGATGTAACTCCAGAGACTCCAGATCCTTTTGAGAAAGGACAGCCCCCACTCCAACCTCTGAGGCATCAACCTCCACAACAAAGGGCAACTCCGGATTAGGATGTCTGAGGACTGGAGCCGAGACAAAGGCTTGTTTCAAGGCCCGGAAGGACAACTCAGCTTCATGCGACCAGTTGGTAGGATCCGCTCCTTTCTTTGTCAGAGCTACTATAGGAGCAACCAGGTCAGAAAAAGAATGAATGAACCTCCTATAATAATTTGCAAACCCTAAAAAGCGCTGAATTGCTTTTAAATTGGTGGGTTGCGCCCAATTAAGGATGGCCTGGAGCTTCTTTGGTCCATGGAAAATCCCTGAGGGGAAATTATGTACCCTAAAAAAGATACTTCAGTGACGTGAAAATCACACTTCTCCAGCTTGGCATATAAATGATTCTCACGTAACTTTTGAAGAACCAGACGAACCTGGGTAACATGTTCCATCGATTCAGAATAAATCAAGATGTCGTCTAAATAAACGACCACGAATTTCCCTAGGAAGTCACGGAGCACATCGTTAATGATGTCTTGAAAAACTGCTGGAGCATTAGACAGGCTGAACGGCATCACCAGGTATTCGTAGTGACCCGACTGAGTGCTGAAAGCCGTCTTCCACTAATCTCCAGATTTAATTCGGATGAGGGTGTAAGCTCCTCTAAGGTAAATTTTAGAAAAAATCACAGCAGAACGTAACTGATCAAAAAGTACAGAAATTAACGGCAAAGGATAGGTGTTTTTTACTGAGATCTTATTCAGGGCTCTAAAATCAATGCATGGTCTAAGCGAGCCATCCTTTTTCTCCACAAAGAAAAAACCTGCACTTAAAGGAGATTTTGATGGTCTAATAAATCCTTTCTCTAAGCTCTCCTGAACATAATCATTCATGGCCGATGTTTCTGGCCCGGACAATGCATATAATCTCCCCTTTGGCAATGCGGCACCTGGAACTAGCTCAATAGCACAATCATGAGGCCGATGGGGAGGCAGAATGTCCGCATTGCCTTTGGAGAATACATCGGCAAACTCCTGGTATTCCACAGGAATGAGCTCTGGAACGATAGCTGCTACTCTGACTGGATACGAAATACATTCCTTAGCACAAAATGTACCCCATTGGGAAATCTCCCCGGACCGCCAATCAATGGTGGGATTATGAAAGGCCAGCCAAGGGTGACCCAGAACAACTGGAACTGCTGGGCAATGTGTTAGGTAGAATTCAATATTTTCGGAATGTAAGGCTCCTACTGTAAGTACTACGGGAGGTGTACGGTGAGTAATAACCCCATTGGAAAGTGGACTCCCATCTAAGCCGTGCATGGTGATACACCTATCCAATGGTAACTGTGGAATGCCTAAGGCCTTAGCCCAAGTTAAATCCATAAAGTTTCCTGCAGCTCCACTGTCAACAAAAGCCGACACCAAAGAACTGAGGCTGCCAAAGGAAACCTTAACTGGAACTAAAAGAGAGTTATTCGAGGAGATAAGCTGCAGACCTAGGTGAACCCCCTCACAATTCACCTGGTCAAGGCGTTTCCCGACTTGTTCGGACAATTACGAGCAAAATGTCCCTTACCACCACAGTACAAACAAAGACCGGAATTTTGCCTTCTGGTTTTTTCCTCAGGAGACAGCCGGGAGAGAGCCGTCTGCATGGGCTCTTCAACGTCCTCAGGAATGGAATAAACACAAGGACTAGACCTTACAGTTGTTCCTCTTTCAGCCCTCCGCTCTCTGAGACGACGATCAATCTTAATAGAAAGCTCCATGAGTTTATCGAGAGTCTCAGGAGCGGGGTACTGGAGGAGACTGTCTTTAATAAACTCTGATAAACCGAGGCGAAACTGACTGCGCAGGGCTGGGTCATTCCAGCCACAGTCGTTCGACCAACGGCGAAACTCGGTACAATAAACCTCTGCAGGATCTCTACCTTGTTTGAGAGCGCGCAGCTGACTTTCAGCGGACGCCTCTCTATCTGGGTCATCATACAAGAGCCCTAAAGACTTAAAGAAAGCGTCTACTGACAACAACGCAGGATCCTCTGCTCTTAAACCAAATGCCCAGGTCTGAGGATCCCCCTGGAGTAAATAAATAATAATCCCAACCCGCTGAGATTCAGTACCAGAGGAAGTAGGTCTTAAACGAAAATAAAGTTTACAGGACTCTTTAAAATTAAAAAATTATTTTCTATCACCAGAAAAACGGTCGGGCAAATGCATCTTTGGTTCAGGGACTACCTTTGGGGAGGCTCGCAAAAGATCTTCCTGCGACCTCACCCGAAGAGAAAGATCCTGAACCATCTGAGTAAGTTCTTAAATCTGATTGCCTAAGAGCTGGCCAGGATTTGGCCCTAAACCTGTTGGATTCATGAGGCCAAAGAACTTTAACAAAAACTGAATGAGAAAAAATTAAACCCTGTTTAATTTTAGTTTTTGGTAGGGCCGGTAATAATGTTATGATTCCAGCACTCTGGTCTGAGGAGATCTTATTGCGAGGACCGGAGCACTGGAACGTAATGCTGGGGAAGGGAGCGGGAATGGAAAATAGCCCCTTGCGCCCTAACTCCGTTGTCTCGCCCGTGCTGTCAGAAATCCCCTGCGAGACTATGGTTGCTTGAGCCCATGGCAGCCGCGTTTGAAGGGCGGATTATGTCTGCCTAACTCCGATGCCCCCTCAGGTCTTAATGGGAGACAAAGGGAAATCCGAGACAGGGTGATAACAAGGGGCCCTCTGACTAAACAACCAGGCCAGGGGCTACAAGAAACTAAAAACTAGAATTTGTGCGGAAAAACCGCCAGGGAAAAGGACAACCAAAATATCCACTTGTCCACTCTCCTACCCGGCACCGCCGAGTTCCGGAGAGGACTTGTGGAAGCGGAACCCTCCGCAAATGCTCCGAAACAGAATATAAAGATAAAGCAGCTGAGCCGCAACACACGGCAGAGCCGCAACTCACGAACACCACTCGATATTCTCTGGTGATCGTTGAGGACAACAGGGGACCAAACGACTTCTTGGGATGAGATGACAACTCCAAGATACAGAACTTCTGAGGACAGGAATGACCGGATACAGCAGGACAGGGACAGACGTTCAGCAAACCGAAGCAGCATGCAGGAAGCTATTACCGGCGTCTGTGTGCAGCACTGAGCAGGTATTTAGCAGGGAGTCCTCCAATCAGATGCTTGGAGCCTGATTAACAAGATGCCGTGCAGCTGGCTTGCTGCACGAGCAGAAGACAAATGTGTGAATGTTTTAACTGATTAGATTGACCCTGCAACGGGGAGCGCGGTCCGCCCGTGGCGTCCCCGTTGCTAGGGTCCAGGCGGCTCAGTGTTACTAGGGAGCCGGCGGCTAAGCGCGCACGGCGTCCCAGCGTTGCTAGGGACCCGGCGGCTCGCACGCCTGGCGTCACTAGTTGCTAGGCGCCGGGCCTCAAGGACGTCGCGGACCACGGCGCCTAACAGATGGGATGCAAGGAGCTACTGGCAGAGAGCTGTGAGGTCAGCCCATTGATATCAATGGGAAATAAAAAATGGTTCCCGAATGCAAAACACATGAGATCTGATGCCAGGAAGATGATGTTTTGCCTCTTAATTGATAAGTTTGGGTGGGTTCAGTTTTTATGAAACCAAACCCGCTCATCACTAGTCTTAATATCTTCTGTATTCAATGCATTGATGATTTTGTTCACTAATTAGCCCATTAGAATGATTGAGATAATATTCACAGCCTGTGTTACTCTGAGGATCTCAAGGAAAATTTCAGTGAAGACCCGTTCAATATTGGTCCAGTAGTTCTCGAGTTTATCACGTACGTACATACGTACGTACAAACTTATAGTGTTTTGGTTTTGGTTTCTGATTGTGGCAAAGCCACCCTCATGTGTTTTGGTTTTGGACCTAGAATTTGTTAAAAATAATTCCTAAAAAACACTAAAATCATGTAATTTTGGCCTATTTTTGTTCCATCAATATTACTAATCTCATTAACATGAATTTCTAGTCAATTATGACCACTTTACAGCTCACAATATTGGGCCTGATTCAGACCTGATCATTGCTGTGCAAATTCGCAAGGCGATCGATTATCGATCGACTGCGCATTCATACAGATTGCACAAGCGTGAGGCCAAACTGCAAAAGAATTCAGCATCCTTTTGATCGCTAGGCATATGCAAGTTGATTGACAGGAAGTGGACATTTGTGGGTGGTAACTGACCATTTTCTGGGAGTGTCAGGAAAATCGCAGGCATTCCCAAGTGTTTTCAGGGAGGGAGTGTGACGTCAGCTCTGGCTCCAATCAGCCTGTTTCTATCACACTGTAGTAGTACAGTAGGTCCTGGGCTACACACAGACGGCACAGACTGGAAAAAACATTAGATGGTGAGTGAGTTGTGAACAGATTTGCAGCTGACTGGCATATGCAAATCTTTTTGCACAGCGTACACTGACTTGCATGGGGCGCATATTCACTCTGTCTGGGCAGCGACTATCCGATAGTAAACCTCTGCAAATTCGCAGAGGAGCGATCAGGTCTGAATTATTCCCATTGTTCCACAATATTGGTCAAAGGCTGGCTAAACTAAGCAATAAAGCAGTGAAACAAACACACAGCAGTTATAGCTGTTTAAAAATGTGTGCAAACTAGCACTGTATTAAAGCAATAACCAATAAAAATGTTTCTCTATGCAAATAAGACTGCCACCAATGCCCTCCAAAAATACAGCCCATAATGAAAAGTGGTGCAAGATGGAATTGTCTTTGAGCCATCATACCCACCCTTATGTTGAATTTTAAAAAAGGTCATGTACAGTTTAATAAAGCAAGCACTTCAGCATAAGGGTCTGCTAATTTTGTGGCTGAAGTGCTTTGTTTGCTTGGGCTCCCACAAACCACATTTTTGTAAGGACTACCTTCGATCAGGGTCAGATTTGCCACTAGGTCAGGCCCCCCAAAATCTAGCCCCGGTGAGGGTTCCCTGTGCTACTGACTACAGGGGAGTTTCAGGGTCAATGGGCTGCTAGCTGCAGGAGAGGATGAAGGGAACTGCAGATTGCTATAGTGGGGTCCACAGTTTGTCTCAGTGTGGTACATGTACTGTGACCCCACCACCTGGTGAAGTATATTCTCCATGATGTGATGAGCTCTCTGGACACAATCATGGTTCCTGGTGAATCGGGAGGTGGTAAGTAGAAGTCACCACTGGGATCTGGTCCCCAGTCACATGGTTGCCCTGACATGTCAAGGGACAGGTAGTAGAACTGCCAGTTTGTGTAATATTTATGTTGTGACTGACCTGCTCCCACATCCGTCCTGTATACACACCAGATATATACGGTTGTGCCATCATGCCCTGCTTTGCAGGGGACACTGGTAAACGATATAACTGGGATGGCAGCTCCAGCCTGCTACAGTATATACATTAACAATTTAAAATAATGACAGTTAATGAAACATTGAGAAGTACTGTGTGTGGCAATGCTGGGTGCATACCTGTGTGTGGCATAATGTGTAAGGGGTATTACGGCTTGTGGAATAATGTGTAAGGGGAATTATGGTATGGTGCATAATGTGTAAAGGGATTTACAATGTGGTGCATAACGTGTAAGGGGCATTAGTGTACATGACATAATGTTTTAGGGGCATTATGGTTTGGTGCATCATGTATAATGGGCATTATGGTATGGTGCATAATGTGTAAGGGGCATTATGGTGTATGACGTGACACATAAGGGGCATTACGGTGTAGTGCATGATGTGTAAGGGGCGTTACAGTGTGGTGTATAATTTGTAAGGGGAATTTCGGTGTGGTGCATAATGTGTAAGGGGCATTACTATAAGAAGGAAAAACTACAAATAATTTAAGCTTCATGAATCAGGAATGAAAATATAGTGCCTTCAGATTGTTTGACAGAATGGGGCCGAACACCGATATCTTGCCTATGGCCCAAAGAGGTCTAATTTTGGCTCTTCCTCTGATCATAAATGAGGAGGTTGATGAGGAGGGTGTTGGTGGAAGATATTGCTTGTGCTGATCCAAACTGCTGGTAGCTGATACTGAACTGCTTTTTATTATTTTAGAGGATTTTTTTCAGATTTTGATAAATAACTGGCATGAACTCTCTGCAAATAACATAAGCCTCACAAATATTACAGATGCCATCACAAACGTTATTTGGATTTAAGTAAAAATAATTCTGCAAACAAAGGTCTTTTTGGTCTTCTGCCCAACCATGACAATGGCCTTTTTATCACAGCCTTCTTTTTATCATGGGCAAGATCTGCTGCCACTGGTGGCTGACTTACATCTGACACATACAACATCCTCATCATTAACATCCTCATTAGATTCAGATACGTAAATATACCTCTTATCCTGTTACACTTCCACAGTAGCATCCTCAATTTCTATGTCACCATCTTTACTCATGCTGCTCATCCCCATTTTTGCACAGTTAGTTGAAATGGTGGGTTAGGCTTCTCTATGAGTACAGTGTCAGAAATGTCTGGCTCACATATAGCGAACAGATTTGTGAGTACACAGTTTGTTCTTAAGCCTTAGTGTTCTTCTTTTTTGGGGGGGCACTGATTTGTTTGTTTTAAAGGTGACACCTCTACTAGACTCTGGGGGTCATTGCGAGTTGATCGCTTGCTAGATACTTTTTGCAACTGTGCGAACACATAGTCGCCGCCCACTGGGGAGTGTATTTTAGCTTTGCAAGTGTGCGAACGCCTCTGCAGCTGAGCAGTACAAAAACAGTTTGTGCAGTGTCTGAGTAGGTCCGAACTTACTCAGCCGCTGCGAGCACTTCAGCCTGTCTGGTCCTGTAATTGATGTCAGACACCCGCCCTCCAAACGCTTGGACACCCCTGCGTTTTTCCAACCACTCCCTGAAAATGGTCAGTTGACACCCATAAACACCTTCTTCCTGTCAATCTTCTTGCAATCGGCTGTGCGAATGAATTCTTCATTAAATCCATCGCCCAGCAATGATCCGCTTTGTACCCGTACGATGCACCTGCGCATTGCGGTGCTTTTGCATGCGCATTAGTGACCTGATCGCTGCGCTGCAAAAAATGGCAGCATGCGATCAGGTCAGAATGACCCCTCATTTTTAAGGTCCATGTAACAGCATGGGCCATTCCTTGTCACTGCGTGTTGTATATGGCATGTTTGCAATTTTACACTTTTTTGGCAGTAAACATTCTCATTATTATTAGAGGTGGTGATTTTTTTTTTTACATTGTGAAATATTTCGATTTCAGGTGCCTTTATTAAACTTTGTGTCCCTCGGACCACCTTTAGTAGATGTTGAGATAGTATTATGATTGGCAGCAGCTGCAGCACTAGTACTGTGTTGATGCTCCTGCTCTTTTATCAACTGTTCCATATCCATATTTTAATTTTTTTTACACAATGTGACTCATAGTCATTCTAGTAATGGTGGCAAACTGGCACCTAATAAATGTTATTATTTTTTAACACAATGCCTAACCCTGAACAACACACATATATCATTTTTATTTTTTTACACACTGCTGTGACTCACTGCACTTGTTGAGACATGGCACCTAATTTATGTTATATTTCTTTACAAGATAATGCATGAATGTGAAAAACACACTTTATTTGTTTTAATTTTTACACAGTGCTGTGACTTGGCACTTCTAGTAATGGAGGCACACTGGCACCTAGTGAATGGGTTTTTTTTTAGTTATTTTTTTCCCATTTTTTAACATGGTGCCTGCTCTGAACAACACAGTGCCTCATAGTGCTGCAACCCATAGCTCTTCAAAGTCTGACACAGTCGCAGCACACAGCAGTAGTGCCACAGTAGCACTGCACCCCACAGCCCTTAAGTCTGACACAGCCACAGCAATAGTGCCACAGAAGCACTTGCACCCAATAGCCCTTCACTGACACAGTCTCTGGTCTATGTACTAAGCCTTGGAAAGAAATAAAGTGGATGGAGATAAAGTACCAGCCAATAAGCTCCTAACTGCCATTGTACAGGTTGTGTTTGAAAAATGAAAGTTAGTCGCTGGTTGGTTGATATTTTATCTCTGTCCACTTTATCTCTCTAGAAAGGCTTAGTAAATTAGTGCTGTAGCTCACAGCCCTTCAGTCTGACACAGCAGTAATGCCACAGTAGTGCTTGCACTACAAAGCCCTTCATTGACAGTCTTAGTTCTGCAGCACACAACCCCTCAAAAGTCTGACATAGCCACAGCAGCTTTGCCACAGTAGCACAGTCATTCACAGTCCTTCACAGACCGCACTGTCCTTCACTGACACAGTCTTAATGTCCTGTGTGAAATGACACCAGACTCAGTGTGGGAGGGACCTTTATAGCATCCAAACACACACATCTGATGCCGGGAAGATGACATTTTGAAATTCAAGCCTGGCAAGAAAACCCAAGCCCCAGCATGTAAATACTCGGAAATAGTAAATTCTGGTGGGTTCAGATTTCGGAAAACCGAATCCGCACATCTCTACTTATATATAGCAACTTGCTATTACACATACATATGTACAGAGATTAAATATATAATATTTTTTTTTAACTTTTGATTCAAATTGTAAATGCCAGAACTGGTTGTTGAAAATAAAATTAGTAAAACATGAACATGATTTAATCTAGCAGAGAACAATTTATCCAGATGAGAAATGTTTATCAATCTGTGTAATGCCAATGTTCTATACACATTACTATGTAGTTGGCAAAAAAACGTAACCATAAGAACAACAATTTTACCAACATGGTTTTATTTGTTTCACTAAATAATTAACTAGAAGTATGACAAAATGATTATTTTTCAATAGACAAATGTCTGGTTTCCACTGTGATTGAAAATCAATTCTTATATTCTCCAGCATAGATTGGCTAAATATTTTCAGGATTGATTGTGAATAAAAGCTTAGAATTCTTTATGCATAGATACATTTACACTCAAAGCTAAGTTTAAATTTTGTTGATTAGTTTAGATTAAAATTTAAAGCTATAATTTTTTTTTCATAGTCATGACATAAAATAATTTGGGATTTTGATGGTATTTTCTTTCACTTTTATTTACCTTTTATTTTAGAAAATTTGACTTGATTTTTGCATACAAAAATACAGTATATTGGTGTTACACTTCAAAGCAAAAATTCTAGTGTATCTTACTTTAATGTGTATTTTCATGCAGACACATTTACGTGTTTATTTTTAATTGCATCCATCAAAACCACATTATATTGTTTTTGTTTTTTCTACACGCAATCTACACCTGTGTTTTGGTATTAAATGTGTATTAAAATTGCCTGTTGAATTCACAATGTTGACATTCTGTCATTATGTCAGTGTTGACATTATGAATGCCGGCATGTTGTATGTCAATATTCTGTCCATGTCAACATTCAGACAATACGGACATTATGATGTCAACATTCTGAATTCCAGCTTTATGACTACATACCTTAGCAGCAGGGTCGGACTGGCCCACAGGGGAACAGGGGAAACCACCAGTGGGCCCCACTACCTGTGGGCCCTCCTCCTCCTCTAGGGATCAAGTTCCAGACTCTATCCTACTGCAGTTGAATTATGCATTATACTTATGTTACATTATACTTCACAAGAATATGGTTTATTATATATTTACCAAGGGGAACAGAACCTGTACTCTCTAATGGTTAGCCAAACCTCTTTGGTGGCTGGCCACACCTCAGCGGAGTCTGGCCACACCTTTAAGCATGGGCCCCTACAACAGCATCCACCCCATTCGACCCTTTATGCCCCAGTCCGAAACTGCTTAGCAGTAACTTTGATAACTGCCTTACTGCATCTTTCAAATAGCATCTTAGCACAATTGAATTCATTACAAATTAAGCCATTTTTGTATCCTGGGCATCTAATCATCAACACCAGCTATAACAAGTGCTGTGAGCAGGACATTGAAGGAGATATTAATTGCTTTTTATTTAGAATTGCACTGTTTGAAGGAGTGTGTGTGTATGACCAAGATGTTTATAAAGTGAGCGAGCGAGAGGACACACACCCAAAGCGACAGCCCATTAAGCGATTAAAGACAATGGGTGTACAGGTTGAGTATCCCATATAAAATATTCCAAAATACGGAATATTCAAAAATATGGCTTTTTTTGAGTGAGAGTGACATAGTGGGGTATATTCAATAAGAGTCAAGTCCATTCCGACATGCAGTTGTCGGAATGGACCCGACAACCCCTATTCAAAGAGCGGCCAAATCCGACTGTCGGATTTGACCGTTACCGGTGTCCTGACCTGCTGCTGCTGGCACTGACAGCGGCATCAGGGGGAGCTGTCAGCAGCGCCGGGTGGGGGGGGAGATGTCTGCGGCGGTGGGGGTAGCAGCGGGGAGAGCAGCTGAGGAGACGGAGCGGGTGGGGGAGGACTGGAGAGGACTGGAGAGGAGGAGACGGGGGAGCAGTGGCTGCAGCAACGTAACTGAAGGCTCATGGCAGCATCCACCTGGCTCCAGGAAGTGGGACCTCGCTTGCTGGAGCCGGGTGGATGCTGCCTCTGGGTTCCTGCTCTCCCCGCTGCTCCCCCCGTCTCCTGCTCTCTGCTCCCTCATCTCAATCCGACTTTTTTAAAGTTGGATTGAGATTGTCGGAAATGGGGCTAAAACCTGTCGGGTTTGGCCCCGCTTCCGACAATGCACGCTGATCTGCGGCTGAAGTCACCTATCAGCGTGCATTCCGACAAGTCAGGTTTCCCGACTTGTCGGAAAAAATGGGTCCATAATAAATAGGTTGGAACCCCTTCCGACCTAAAACTGTCGGAAGCTGCCATCTTTACGACAAGATGGCAGCTTCCGACAGTTATTGAATATACCCCAGTGATTCCTTTGTTTTCTTTGGCTCAACGTACACAAACTTTGTTTAATACACAAAAGTATTAAAAGTATTGTATTAAATGACCCCCATGTGTGTATAAGGTGTATATGAAACATAAATGCATTCTGTGCTTAGACTTGGGTCTCATCGCCATGATATCTCATTATGATATGCAATTATTCCAAAATACGGAAAAATCCATATCCAAAATACCTCTGGTCCCAAGCCTTTTGTATATGAGATACTCAACTTGTACTATAAGCAAATCACTGAACATATAGTATTTGGTTTTTAAAATGTGTTCTGTATGATGCCCATTTAATTTCACATATACAACATTGACCATCATACATTTTATGACACACAATTCTACTATTGGCAGACCACCCACTGTTAAATAAATAGAGAAGAGATGAGGCTTGCCAAACATAAGGAAAAACAAAATATTGAGAATGTTGCAGTAAGATATTTTGTCAGTTAAACATTTATATTTTTCGAAAGTAAATGTACTCAATGAAATAGAAACTTATTTGAAAAATATGAACAGATGAATTTTCTATGTCTCAGACTGACTTGTTTTCTCCAAATACAATTACTTTTGCTGGATGCCTAGTGGATGCACCTTAGGGAAATTAGGCAGAGCATTCTTTCACTCTGCAGATCTATTTTATGCTTGGCTGTCTGTTGTAATACTAAAACACACATGCAGAGATATATATTGTCACCAGTTGCATATAAATGCTGACACCAAAGTTCTGCTACGTCATTATGATATCATGTTGTTTCACTGCCGTATTTATAATGGGTGCAGTGTGTGCAGTGCAAACGGGCCCCCGAGGTCCAGGGGGGCCCAGTGGTGCACGCAGGGGGGGTTTCTGAGTATCCAGAAACCCCCCTGATGGAGATTTTTTTTCCATAAAAGTCTCATCAATGGCAGCGGGCCACCCGCTGGTGTGATAAGGCAGGGAGCTTTGATCATCTGTGCTCCATCCTGCATCTGAATATAGAGCAGTGATACACATACCACTGATATTACTGTATAACCTGTAATCCTAGCGGACTGCCATCCCGGTACAGTTTGCCAGCCTCACACCCCAAGTTCCTGTACACAGAACCCTACTGCTCTTCTGCACATACAGTATTAGGGTTAACACAGCTCTACCGAATGTGAAAAAGGAGTCACGAGCTCTGGAGCTCTGCTGTTATTAGCAGGCTGTCACTGCTGGATTTACAACCAGTACACTGACAGCTATTTACCATCAACCAGCATACAGTGCTATCTTGATCTTCCACATATAGAAGGACTGGACTATAGCTGGTGAGCTTTTGGGACCCCAGTGTTTCTGATATTGTGTGTGATACACTAATTTATTAATAGAACTTTAAAAAAAAAAAAAAAGTTTTTACCACTATGGAAACACTTATGTGCTGTTATTGATGAATATAACTGCAATTGCTGAATTTCCATATGCAGTATGTTGTATAGTATTAGGACTGTTATTTGTTTTATATGATAAAATGAATTGTGATTTATTTATTTTGATTCATAAATTTTTTGTGCTTATTGAAGTGTTGATTACATTATTTATATACATTATAGATATATTTCTGTGTGTAGGGTAGGATCTGCCTTCTTCTTCTATGTATGTATGTATGTATATGTGTGCGTATATATATATAAATATAAATATATATATTTTTAATACTTACCCTCTGGAGTCCCACGGCGCAACAGCAGCAACGCTGCAGAGATCACTGGGAAAATAGTGCGCACCATTTTCCCGGTGTTTGTGGATGCGCAGTAGGAAAATCACTGTAAAAATGTCCACCGCGCCATTTTACCAGAGATCTGTGCATGCACTTTAGGCACTGGGATAGTGCTAGGGTCCCCTAGGGTCCCTAGTGCCCAGAGCTACAGCACTGCCAGCTATAGAAGATGGAGCCTAGATGGAGCCTGCACACGGGCATCCTCCTCTATAGATTGGCCCATATGTTGTTTGTATCATAAAGAAATGTGTTTTTATTCCATTTAATATGTTTATGGATAATTTATATGGTACTTTTAACCAAAACAAAATTACGAAGGCTAGGATGTAATGGGAGCTGTGTTTGTGGCGAGTTCGTATATTGAACGGTTTTGTCGCAAAAGTCGTATATTTTACAAACTCGCCAATGTAATAGCGTCCAAGTTCATGGAAAGGTGCATGTTTTCTACTCAGAACAAGAGTAAAAGTTGGATCCAGATGTTCTCTGTTTTTTTTTCAGGGTCTAAATACCACATTTACTAACAGATGATTTTTTATATCCTTTTAAAAAAAATGTGTCAAAAACAATATTTTAGTAAATGTGGGATTTAGGAGTACTGTATAGTTACTAAAAGTCGATCTGGGTTGATGTTTGGTGAATGTTTGGTCGATTTTGTATTTCAGGGTTTAAACCTCACATTTACAAACAGCTGAGATTTGATATTTCTTATTAAATTATGTAAAAAAATCATCTGCTGTGTGATTAAGACAATGAAAAAAGGATAAAAAATGACCAAACATCGACCAAAGATAGATTTTAAAAAAGTACAGTAAATATATCCCAAAAAGTTTATATTGGCATAAAAGCCATAAAATATCCAAATAATGTTAAAGCAGTATTACTCATCACTAATTCTCTTTCTTCGTCAGGTGGAAAATGGGAAAATTATGTAATTGTAATTTTAAAACCTCCCCTAAGGGGATGAAAAGGGGGTTCACATAATGACGTTATTACAGATGCGTGGCTTGTGTTGCATTAATGATAATACCCAAATGGATAATTGGATCAAAATTTGGATTGCACCTCCAGTGTGTAGAATTTTATAAACTACAAAAATGTTCCTGTCACTTTTTACTGTATCTCTCACTGACTGACTGAGTGATCAATAATTCTCCTACTTCCCGATATGTTAGGAAGCTGAAATGTAACATACTGTAGGTATTCTTCAGCTGGGAAATAGGAAAACTATGTAATCAGAATTTTAATAACCCCCCCTAAGGGGATGAAAAGAGGGTTCACATAATGACATCATCATAATCTCCAAAAATGGTCCAGTCATTTTTACCGTATCTGCTATGGGTGCTCCTCGGGTAATGCCAAGAAACATGGATTAACACTTTCTTACATTAAGACGTCTCAAATTTATACAGATGGAGCCATGTCTGTGCCGGGGCGCACCCGCCCAGGCGTGACTGATGATGAGAGCGTCTCCATCTGGGCGGGTGCACACACCCATGACGGAGATTTGCCCTGTTCATTAGAATGGGAGAGCGTCTCCATCTGGGGGGTGCGCGTGTCCGTTGACCTAGACGCTGATGGAGACGCGCCCAATTCTAGTGAATGGGAGAGCGTCTCTGTGCACTCCCGGTGTGACAAAGCGGACAGATCACCTAGTCACGCCGGGAGTGCACGCCTGCGAGGGAGCCACCTCAGATGAGCGCGGCTCCCTCTGTATCTCTATAGATTTACCAAATTTTTTACACTCATTTATAAGTACAACTGTGAAAATCAGAAACTCCCATGTGAAGAATGGGTAGAACAGCTAGGATATCTATAATTACTTGGTTACATTTGACAATCATTGTGATAAGGGTAAGGGCAGCCTTGGCCAACCCGTGGCTCTCTAGCTGTTGGGAAACTACAAGTCCCAGCATACTTTACCAGCTGCTCAGCGGCCAAGAGCCAAGTTGGCCAGGCCTGAATTAGGGAACCAAATCTCCTAAGAATCAAACATTGCTTTCACTACTTTTTACTTAATATGATCAGCATTTTGATAAAACGGTCAGTAACTCTGAAATGAAAATAACAAAATATTACAATGCAAAACACAACCTACTAAAATCTGCTTTCTACTTTTACAATGGTGAACAGGGAACATTTCTGTTTAACAAAACAGGTGTGTGCTGTTATGGGGGGGAAAATTGTATTCCAATTCAAGTTGCAGTTAGGATAATTGCAATTCTGCCTGTTCATTTTTTTGCTGCTGCTTTGGAGAAGTATGAATTCATTACTTTTTAAATATATTCAAGACATGATCAGATATTCCTCATATCGTTAAAAGCTGACAGTTTCTATAAAACAGCTGCAAATACTTATTTCTGATTAGTTTCAAAGTTGAAAGAGTATAGACATCAAACAACTGACCATAGCACTGCTAATTTTCCTTTCCAGTGCCTGAGATGGCGAGACGTGACTCGAAGCATTGGTCATGTTTCTCCACTGCAAAATATGTGAGACTCATTTGTCTTTTATACATGCTTTAGTAATCCACATATCAGGATATTAAATGACTGTTTTAACATTCATTAAATACAAGCATTTTTGTCATGGATTTAGGGCCTTATTCGGTATGGGCGATCTGAACTGTTAATGCCTAGCAGCCTTACTGCGCATGCTCACACAGTGAGATAGTAACATAGTAACACAGTTAATGAGGTTGAAAAAGGACAAAATACCCATCGAGTTCAACCTGTATTATAATTCTTACACTATTCTGTATTTAGCTATAGTTTACTATAATGACTCAGCTGAAGTAAAGTTTTAAGTCTAACTAGCAACTATATTTTGTGCTGTTTACTAAAATACAATTATTTTAAATGCTATATCCATGGATATCTTTTTCAGTTAGAAATTTATCTAATCCATTTTTAAACAAATTTACCCTGTTAACCATCACTAACTTCTCTGGTAGAGAGTTCCAAAGCCTTACTGCCCTTACTGTGAAGAACCCTTTCCTTCATTGGATATGACATTTTCTCTCCTCTAGCCTCAGAGAGTGACCGCGTGTCTTATGTAGAGTTCTCTCAATATACAAAATTGCCTGATAGCTCCATGTAATGTCCCTTTATATATTTGAAGATATAAATAATGTCTCCTTTTAGATGCCTCTTTTCTAGTGTAAACATATTCAAGTAAGCCTTTCCTTGTAATTCAGTTCCACTAACCCCTTAACCAATTTTGTAGTTCGCCCCTGTCCAAAATATATTTTTTATAATGTGGTGCTCAGAACTGTACACAATATTCCAGATGCGGCTGTACCAATGATTTGTACAGTGGTAGGATTACACTCTCATCCCTTGTCTCAATTCCCCGTTTTATGCACGCTAACACCCTATTTGCCTTCATTGCTGCAGTTTGACTCTGGGTACTGGTATACGATCGCACCTGATTGACAAGCAGAGGCATTTGCGAGGCTGTCCTGGACTGCAACGCTGAGTTGTGGGAGGTGCAACATTGCATTGGGTGGGCGTGGTGTTGGAACGGGGATGGGTTCAGGGCGGCCATGTGATGTCACACATGGCCGCTGCGACCCAAAAAATGTTGGCTGTGCACCTGCCTTTGCAGCCTGGCTACCAGCCATTTGCATGCTGGGCGGCATTGCCCTGTGCTGTGCGGCTCCCAGCATGCGATTGCAGCCAGTTGCAGTTTTGCTAAAACAGCAAAACTGCAACTGAATATAAATAAGGTCCTTAGGGGTACATTTACTAAGCAGTGATAAAAGTGGAGAAATGAGCCAGTGGAGAAGTTGACCATGACAACCAATCAGCATTGACATAACATTTATAATTTGCATACTATAAAAGTATACGGAGCAGCTGATTGGTTGCCATGGGCAGCTTCTCCACTTGCTCACTTCTCCACTTTTATCACTGCTTACTAAATGTCCCCCTTAATAAGGTGTCCACAAAGCCCAAAAACAAAGCCCATTATTAATTTTAATACCCAAGAGCATTCATTTTTGTTCTCTGGATAAAGGCTAAACACCTGCAGTATTGATCCCAAATGCATTGTGGAAATGACCAGCATGGACAGGTCTATATACATTTGGAGTATCTTTGGTGAGTTGGTTGGATATGTGAGTGATCACAATGCAATATCTGACAAGCCTATAATTTTTTTTATTGTAAATTGCCATTTTTGGAGCTTTTTTTAGAATTGATTAATAGCTTGAAAAGTATTACATGGCTTGTGTTTTATGGAGGGAAAGCAGGCAGCACTCCAAGACTCAACAAACTGTGAAGCAAGTGGTGTTTATTTCATCAGCGTTTCAGGGAAACGCCTTTCTAAGGACACAAATGGGACATAGTGACAATGAAAACAATAAACACTTACAGATAAGGTCTCTCCCGCCTCCCCACTGCACGTCATTCCGGTGCTTAGCGCCCCACTTCTGGTTGCTGGCATAACATCATACCAGAAGTGATGCTGCCTGGGTCCATCCAGCAGTTCAAATGGACAGACCTGATCAGCAAACCTGATCCGTACGTATTTATTGTGTGCATTGTCACTATGTTACTTGTGTGTCTTTAGGAAGGTGTTTCCCTGAAACATTGATGTGTCCTGAGGAAAAGGTTTCCCCAAAACATTGATGAAATAAACACGGCTTCTTTTACAGTTCTTTAAGTCTTGGAGTGCCGCCCAACTTTTCCTTCATTATATATCACAATCACATCCTAAAGTTTTCCCATGTCCCATAACCCTTCATCTTCAATCTATACACTGGTCACCTAGCTAGTGACCGGCCAACTAGTCCAGCTTCAGTTTCCCCACCTCAACACAAGAGCAATTATTTATACCAACTCCCAAGCTCTCATTTTGTACTAATCACACCCAAGTGAGACACCTGTTTAGCTGTGCTTTGTGTGCAGGAATACTGTATGTGAGGGATTAATCCTGTCTCAGCAGACTCAAATTTATATGATGCCCCAGTAAACTTGAAATAATCTGGTGAGTGTACCCCTAATTTCTCTCCTGTATTGTAAATTGGATTCTAGAACTCAGATTCAATTAGTTTTTCTACTCCAGTGATTCTAATCCTGGAAACATGAGTGTTGGACTTCAGTCACCGTGATAATCCCTACGGATCTTCAACCTGGACTTAATGAAAAATTTGCATGGAATATTTTGTTTGTAATTCAGTAACATCTAGATTGCATTTTTTCTAGTATTTTACAATAGTGGAAGTAATTTATGTACTTCTACATGTGTTACTTGTATGATAGGATAGGTGTTGATAATTCCTTTACAGTTACATATTTATACAGTTATTTAGCACACTACTAAGAATAGCTTTAATATTCATGGACCGTGTACTATTTGATTATGCTTACAGAGTAACACATTTGTATCTTTTTATTAATTATCACACTGTTGCACTTTCACTTTTGCACATGAGTCATTCACAGTATTTGCTGTCTGTTACACCTTTTCTCCTTGGCAGTGTGATTTAGAGAGGAGTCTGAGGTTGCTTAGCTACTACGTAACATAATCAGGTCCGGACAGCCAGCCTGGACTGTACGGGCTTCCTGCATCAAAGTTGATTTTGTGATCAAACCTCCGAAAATGCCGTTTCCAGAATTTTTCTCGCTCTTCGCATATGCACCAAGCTCCAGACTGAAATACATTCCAGAGCTTGGGATGGTGTTACCCAATAGAAGCCTATGGGCTTCTTTTCATATTTTGCACTGAGAGGGATCTGATTGGATCCCTCCCAGTGTCCCCTGCCTCCCAGTGTCTTAATGTATGAGCTGTCCTTTACTTAAATGGTTATGCATACGGTGTTAATAAACGTCCACATACATGCGATGAGTGACGGGATGCTGGTTGATGCATCCTGCCCTGTATAGCATATACCAAATGCAGCTAGAAAATTGCATAGTGTTTTCCAGGAATACATTAAATGTCCTCTAACAGAGTAACAGAGTTAGACCTAAACTTCACATTATACATACCATCCAACATTAGGGAGTATGGGGAAAAAAGGTGTGGCTGCATAATGTGCCACACCCCCTCTTGCTCACATTTTGGGGGCATGGCTGCACATCATTCTGCGCAGCCCGAGTCTCTCCCTTCAGAGTATGGATGATACCTACATATGAGCATCTTACATTCACCACAGCTCTGCTATGCGGAACAGCAGTGACAGAGTGCCCTCCCAAAAGACCACACACTCGCTGAAAAACAGATTGTTGGGCTTACAGCTCTGGTCCCTGCAGACTGTGGACTTGTTGATGGGACGAGGACTTTAAACCTGTTAATAATTGCTGGTGAGCCGTTTTTGTGTACCTGAAGCTCGGGGCCCCTAGGGCCCAGTACGGGTGTCTCTTTTTACCCCCACCTGATGCCGGGGCTGGGATCAGGGGGCTGATGATGCTGCTTTAGGGGGAGGCAAATACACATGTGGATTGGGGGATCAGGGAGCTGATGACACTGCTATGGGGGAGAGGCAAAGACATGGAAGTGTGGGGTGAATGACACTGCTATTAGGGTGGGAGGGCAGGAAGCAGAGATGCATAGAGAGTTGGAGCCCAGGGCATATGACACTAATATGGGCACGGGTGGATTTCATCATCCACATTGGTAAGATGGGACCCAGGGGGTGATTCAGAGCTGATCATATATGTGCTAAATTTAGCACAGCTACAATCAGATTCCCAGACAAGCGGGGAGGGGGGGGGGTTAGAGGCTGCACGTGCGCACTCTACAAAGGGCTTCAGACTGCAGCGATCCAGTCGGAATTACCCCCTCAGTGTCTGCACTAGTGATGATGATGGTCACAAGGATGGAAGGGGGTATGGAGCAACATCTCATTGCTCCACCTTCAGCAGGCTAAGGAGTTGGAAAAAACAGGGGTGGCCGCAGCTATCTGTACCTCTTACCTTAAAAGTTTTACGTAAGTCAGCTCAGCTATCCGTCTATACTGTGAGTGATGGGTGAAGGGTGCTGACTTTGCTGTGAGGGGTGCTGTGCTGAGTGAGGGGTGATGGGTGCTGCTGGTGTGCTGCGCTCATTGAAGGGTGCTGTGCTGGGAAAGGGGTGCTGGGTGAGGGTTGATGGGTGCTGTGCTCTGTGCTGGGAGAGGGGTACTGTGCTTGGAAAGGGGCACTGTTCTGGGTGAGGGGTGCTGTGCTGGGATAGTGGTGCTGTGCTATGATGGGTGAGGGTTGCTGGGCAGTGAGGGGTGACGTGAAAGGTGCTGTATTGTAAGGGATTGTGAACTATATAATTCCTTCTGAGGTGGGGACTTTGCCCTAAAACCTGTTTCTCTTTTCTTTAGTTACAGAAGTGTACTGTGAGAGGAGACGGGTGCTGTGAGAAGAGAGCCTGGAATTATCTGCTGGGAGCACTAGACAAAATCTTTCCTAGTGCATCAAATTGGTTAGGGTCTGCTCTGCCCATATCAGGCCCCTTCTACAAAATTTTACAGGACCGCTTTTAGATCCCAGTCCGCCCCTGGACTCAGACACAACTGCAGCAAAGAAGCAAGGAAGGCCGCAATTGCGTAAATCAGACCCTATGAGAAGGGATCCCACCCCACTCAACAGACCTCACCCCCTCATCAGTGTGCTCTGCTGGGGAGAGAGGTTGCTGCAGCAGCAGCAGTCAGTATCCTCTCGGGATCCGGGCTCTAAGTCGGCAGTAACTAGGTCGACAATGTCTAGGTCGACAACTATTGGTCGACAGTAACTAGGTCGACAGGGTGTCTAGGTCGACAGGGTCTTTAGGTCAACATGTTCTAGGTCGACAGGTCAAAAGGTCGACATGAGTTTTTCACAATTTTTTTCTTTTTTTGAACCTTTTCATACTTAACGATCCACGTGGAGTACGATTGGAACAGTAACCTGTGCCAAGCAAAGTGGTAGTGGAGCGAAGGCACCATGCCCGAAGCATGGCGAGCAAAGCGAGCCATGCGAGGGGACGCGGTGCACTGATTGGGGTTCCCGGTCACTCTACGAAGAAAAACATAAAAAACTCATGTCGACCTTTTGACCTGTCGACCTAAAGACCCTGTCGACCTAGACACCCTGTCGACCTAGTTACTGCCGACCATTAGTGGTCGACCTAGACATTGTCGACCTAGTTACTGTCGACCTTCAATACCACACCCATCCTCTCACTGCTCAAAGTCCTGCTTTCTGAATCACAGACAGGAGGGTTGGGAAGGAGGGGGAGGTGGAGGCAGTAGGACCTGGGACCCTCCAACAATCCTGGGCCCAGGTAAAGAGTATACACCCTCCCCCCTCCTCTCAGCACCACTGATGCCTATTCCATCATCAGTGGACATGTGACATATAAAAGGAAAACATAAAAAAGTCAGAGCACCTGTAATGATGTAATAAAATTGAGGAAGTTGCATTTGACACAAGCTGTTACAAAACGTTATATATCAATTTATTAAAAGAACAAGGACGGTATATATGAAAACTGTTCTATAAGTATTTGTAGCAAAAAACTCTGTTTTGTTCTTACCAAGTAGACTACTGATTTCTAAATCAATGATAAGTAACAGGTGGTGCTCCAAGCATTAACTTGTGGTCCCCAGCTCCTTATTATTTATTATTATTTTTGTGACTTACAATAACAGCTGATATTAGACAAGATGTGCATGTTTGACTTATTCTAAAATAATGTAGTATACTACTTCTTCTGTATGGTAGAGCCCAACAGGGCAAGTGTTAATGTCAGCTTCAGGAGGTAATGTGAGGATGATTGCCCACACACTTGGGGACATGTACAAAAAGCAGTGATAAAAGTGTAGAAGTGAGCCAGTGGAGAAGTAGCCCATGGCAACCAATCAGAAGCTCTGTATACTTTTATAGTAAGCAAATTATAAATGTTACATGAATGCTGATTGGTTGCCACGGGCAACTTCTCTACTTGCTCACTTCTCCATTTTTATCACTGCTTAGTACATCTCCCGCAGTACTAGTGTGTGTGGCATCCACTGCCGAATCCTATGTCACAGCATGAGCCTGGAAAATGCATTAAGGTCCATCATATGCCAAAAGCGGGAATACCTGGAGGTTTATGAGCAAGAGGAATTTTTACCACAGTTATGAATTAGTTCTATCAGCATCACAGCACCTGTGAAGGGGCAGTGATCACTGGAAGAGGTCTGAATTGGCTGAAGATCATAAACAGCTTAAAATTCAACGTGGAGCCCCAGCGATACCTGCTGAGTGGAGTGGGAATTACTGATAACTGGAAGATGTGTCAGAGGAACAGTTAAAAATGAAAACCAGTAGGGAGAGTCTGGAGAACCACTTTTGAGATCATTTATCCTCACAGGAGCTACAAGACATATGTCTGAATTGAGGCTCCTTTGGGACACCAGGGGGTTAATCTAAAAGGGTGCGAGTTGCCCGAGATGTGGACTTTGCATCTGTTGGAGACCTACAGGCACCAGTCAGCGTAGAGTCAGGAGGACTTTAAGACTGTGCTGGTGGAGAATAGTGTAGGCTAATGTAACCATGAGGTAGATGTATTAAATGTCAATATAGGGAAGAAGTGGTATCAACGTTATGTGCACTGATACCAGTTCTACCCCAAGTGTATAACAGTGGCGGTGTGTGCAAGGTGAGCTCCCAGGTCCATATCAACAATATTATCTACAAGATAGCACACTGACGTGGCAGGCAATGTATGAATGGTCAGTAGATAAGACTGTTCCGACACCTGTAGCTATCAATGCCGACTGACATGCCAAGTGTTTGAGCAGAAGGGAGAGGAGAAGCTTACTGTAATCATATCCATGTCCCTTGTAGTCATATGCAGGAGGAGAGACATGAAGAGGTGTGTTTTTATAGGAGAAGGTCTGGCACCCAAATTATTCAACAATAACTGTTGCTACATCTGTCTATACAGTATGCACTTATAATACCTCCCGCCGGGATCCCTGCGGCATCAATACCAACGCCGTAATCCTGACAGCGGTACTATCCCGCCAACGGAATACCGGTGAGGTAGGTTATACTCCCTATATTTCTTATAATATACTCCTATAATACATTCTATACTGTATATAAAAAAAGACAGTAATAAATTAAATTAAATTTAAAAGGTAACTGAAGAGAAGGAGGGGATAGTTCAAAGCAAGGACAGGCACCTCAAGAACAATCAACCCAATTTCCTAATTTTTACTCTTCAAATGAATATGGATTAGTAATTAACCAAGGCTACACTTACACTTAAGCTATATGACAAGAATACATTTCATGTGTGGATTATGTGATGTGTACTTTTATTGATCAGATCACTAATGGTGACCTCTACTGAGCAGTTCCCTGCTGTTCAACATGTTAATATTCTCTTGGACTGATCATTCTATTAAAGTAATTTCAATTGCTCGCTTCTGTGATTGTGAAAACTAATTATCGCAAAGATATCCATTAAAGTTTCTGACTGTAAACGTACATTTACTGGACATTGGTGGTATTCTGAGTTGTTCGCTAGCTGCTTTCATTCGCAGCGCAGCGATCAGGCAAAAAAACGGCACTTCTGCGCATGCGTATGCGGCACAATGCGCAAGCGCGTCGTACTATTACAACGAAAAATGTAGTTTCACACAAGGTCAAGCAAAGCTTTTCAGTCGTACTGCTGGCCGCAGAGTGATTGACATGAAGTGGCCGTTTCTGGGTGTCAACTGACCGTTTTCAGGGAGTGTTCGGAAAAACGCAGGCGTGCCAGGAAAAATGCAGGCGTGGCTGAGTAAATGCAGGGCATGTTCGTGACGTCAAAACAGAAACGGAACAGTCTGAAGTGATCGCAAGTGCTGAGTAGGTCTGAAGCTACTCTGAAACTGCACAAAATTATTTTGTAGCCGCTGTTCGTTCGCACTTCTGCTAAGCTAAAATACACTCCCAGTGGGAGGTGGCATAGCGTTTGTACGGCTGCTAAAAACTGCTAGCAAACGAACAACTCGGAATGAGGGCCATTGGGCGGTAATTCAGATATGATCGCTGGGCAGTGATTTTTGCTGTCCTGCGATCAGATATTCGCCGCCTACAGTGGGAGTGTATTTTTGCTGTGCAAGTGTGCATATGCATGTGTAGCAGAGCTGTACAAACTGATTTTGTGCAGTATCTGTACAGCCCAGGACTTACTCAGCCGCTGCGATGACATCAGCCTGTCCGGTACCGGATTTGAGGTCAAACACTCTCCCTCAAAACGCTTGATCCCGCCTACGTTTTTCCAGACACTACCTGAAAATGCACAAATATTGGAAAGCTGCTCAATCAGATGTAATATCAGTCAGGTGCTAAAAGGGAGGGGTAATTCTGTGTAAGAAAAAACAATTTGTGTTCCCTAATGCACACTGAGTGAGTAATAATACTACATAATAAATCAGATAATACGGAGATCTTAGTTGCGTATATCTGCAGATATAGGGTTAAGCCCCCAGGCCGATCGGCAAGGCTTCTCCGTCACTGGTGGTCCCTAATACTAGGTATGGGTCCGGGGTGCAGGACCCCATCATGCCGACACAGGTCGGCTACCCCAGGTCAGCACACAGGTGAAAATTAATGAGGGTTAATAAGAAGCACAGAAGTGCTATATAAGTGAAGTGTGATTAAAATACAAAAATATATACAAAGTGATAGGGAAAATCATGATTTTCCCTATCACTTATCACTATATATTTTTGTATTTTAATCACACTTCACTTATATAGCACTTCTGTGCTTCTTATTAACCCTCATTAATTTTCACCTGTGTGCTGACCTGGGGTAGCCGACCTGTGTCGGCATGATGGGGTCCTGCACCCCGGACCCATACCTAGTATTAGGGACCACCAGTGACGGAGAAGCCTTGCCGATCGGCCTGGGGGCTTAACCCTATATCTGCAGATATACGCAACTAAGATCTCCGTATTATCTGATTTATTATGTAGTATTATTACTCACTCAGTGTGCATTAGGGAACACAAATTGTTTTTTCTTACTACCTGAAAATGATCAGTTGCCCCCCACAAACGCCCTCTTCAGGTCAATCACCTTGCGAACGCCCATGCAAATGGATCCTTTGCACAAACCCATCGCTGACCGGAGTTCCCCTTTGCAGTCATCTATCTCGCCTGCGCATTGTGGTGCATACGCATGAGCAGTTCGGATCTGATCGCCCGCTGTGCAAAAATGCACAGCAGCGATCAGATCGGAATTACCCCGTGTGAGTGAGTCAGCCTGTGATGAAAAATCATGTTTGTTTGTTGCCTTCACTCAAGTGTGTACATTTTTAACGTGTTCTTAATTTATCTCAATAATGATAGCAAGGGGAATAGAGGAGTTACAGTATATAAAAGGACATCCTTGATTTTTTTCAAAATGCATAAGTTTTCAGGAATCTGTACTAAATAAAGTAACAACACATATATGGTGTTAGAGAGGATACAAATGATTCTATGCAGTGGTGGATTTTACCTATGGGCTGCAGGACTGCAGCCCCACCAGGTAAAATCCGCCACCCGGCTCAGTGTCTGTGGGGAAGGATGCAGTCCGTGACTTAACTGTCTTCACTGTCACTGGCAGTAACTTCCTATTGGAAGTCCTACAGATGTGTCCTCTTACATCCTTGCTGCAGTCATGCTAAACAGCCCTTAAAGTCGTGTGACTCAGTAGCAACGAGCATTTTTTTTAGGGTTTTTTTTTAGAAAATGCGTCTTAGACGCACAGTAATGTAATAGGACACCACACAAGCAGCTTCTGCTAATTAAAATGATATGCGGCATGCCTATATTCTGTTTGCAATTGCGGCTCTATCTGCATCCGAATAGCATTTTCTATGCAAATACAGTCGCAGTCATGCACTGAATATAGGTTTGCTGTCTATCATTTTAATCAGCAGAAGCTGCTTGTGCGACCTATCACATTACTGTGCATCTAAGACGCATTGTCATGGAAAAAATGCAAATAAAGACACTCTGCGCTACTGAGTCACACAGCACTCACGCATAACGTGACTTGTAGCGCACGGTCAAAGATGTATGAGGACACATCTGTACCTGTCAGTCGTAGACACACAAAACAGTTCCATTGGGAGTAGTTTCCTCCCTCCAGGACTGCCAGACTGGGCTGTAATAAGCAGAGATCTGAGTTCCTGTAGAAAGCCACTCCCTGCCTTTTGCTCAACCCAATCTGACTTCTATGGGCTGCAGTTGGTGCAGTCCATAAAAGCCAGTTGTCTGTGCATGCACCAGTCCAGGCACCTGCCGGATCCACTGCGCAGGAGTCGGGACCCGGGGACTGGCTGTCTTCTCTCCTCTCCGGGCATGGGGTTAGCAGCATCCCCCCAACCAAACGTAATTAGGAGCATGTGATAGAAAATAAAGCCGTTAGACGTTACTAGGCAACACATTCGTTCTTTGGGAAGAATATTCTAAGAGAAGATGGAATAATATGACAGCTACTTAGTGTTGTATTGATTAGTGTTAGAATATTACACCCACTGTATTTATGTTCTGATATTACAGTATTGATTTAACCTATTGGTGGGAACCTGTGTGGTTTTAAAAGGTACTAAATACAAAGACAAGGTTGCAAGTGCACAATTCAAAGGGTGTGGTATGAGTTTCCGTCGCTTGGGATCCCTTTGGCTAGCATACCGGTGATAGGATCCTGAACACCGGAATGCTGGCAGCGGGGTGAGTGCAAAAGTACCCCTTATGGGCTCACTGCGCTTGCCATGCTGAAGCCGCGGTGGCGCGCTACACGCGCCATGCTATTTATTCTCCATCCAGGAGTGTTGTGGACACCCCAAGAGGGAGAATACTTGTTGGTATACTGGCAGTCAGGATTCCGCAAAAGCATAGCTACCATAGGTGCAGGCAGTGAAACTGCTATGGGGCCCAGAGCTGAGAGGAGCCACCTTCCCTGTCAAAGTTACATGTGTTATATGCATTTTTTGCCATTGGGTGGTATGTAAGGACCCTTTCAAACTTTTTCCTTGGGGCCTGCAATATATCTGGGTATGCCCATGGATCTGCTCATTGTAGTGTGGTACAAAATGAACTGGAGGACATTTTAATGTTATATAATATGAACCGGGGCACTGTAATGAGGCACAATATGAACGGGAAGCACTATATATCGTAATGTGAATTGGGGATACTGTGCGACAAAATGTGTACTGGCAGCTCTGAAATGTAACATAGGGTGAACATAAACACTACTACGATTCATAATAGAAACTAGGGCACTACTATGGGGCATAACATTAAATAAGGCTCTACTATAGTTCAGAAAATGAACTAGGGCACTATTATGTGGCATAAAATTAACAACTGCTGCAGAGAAATGTATCTCTAGAAGCATTGGGACAGGGGCCTCTTCAAAATTATACTATGGGGCCAACAAAATTCTGGCTATGCCCCTGGGATTCCAGTGTCGGTATGCTGAGCACCGGGATCCCGTTTTCTGGTATATCAAGTGCCACCCCAATTCGAACACTACCAATTGACTTCTAATAATCATTGCAATAAAAAATTGCATTTTGAGCGAGGTTCTTTGCATAGTTATGTCCATAAATAACGGCTTGCCAGCCGAGTGACTCTAGGGCAACACTAGAGTGAAAAAAATATATAGTTAAAAAAGTGAAGCTAGTTAGGTTAGTGAGAGAAGCTGCTGAAAAACAGCAGTGGTAAAATAATAGGAGGTAATGTGGTGAGAAATAAAGTAATGAGAAGTGAAGGTGGGAAATGAGTTACATTGAAACAACACTCACAATAGGGATGAAAGGAAATATGAACTTAAGTGTTAACTTGTGTTGGTTTTAAAGGGTACCAGCGGAATGTGAAAATGGAGGTTAGTTCACACAGAGGTCTGTGTGAACTAACCTCCATTTTCACATCCCGCTGGTACCCTTTAAAACCAACACAAGTTAACACTTAAGTGTTAACCAAAATTGCAGGTTTATTGGTAACAGTACTAATACAGAGGGTTAACAGTGGTAATATAGTAATAGAGCAGTAACAGCGGTGATCACTGGGGATGGCTATAACAGTGGTAGTACAGGCTAACACTGGTCTCATCTGAGGAGCTAAGTACTGCGCGTTACTGTGGCACTCTAGTATAGTGGTTCGCAAGTTGGGGGTTATTTATGAAAACTGCACTACAGATATTTGTGTAGAAAAGTGTGCTTATTAATATGGATAAGCGGGTTCGGTTCCCTGAGAACCGAACCCCCAGAACATCACATTCTGAGTCCAGATCCGAGTCCGGCTCGGGTTTTCCCGCCATACTCGGAAACCAGAACGAAGCAAAACGTCATCATCCCGCTGTCGGATTCTCGCGGGTTTTGGATTCCATATAAGGAGCCAACATCTTCACTCCTGTCCTGGAGAGTGTAGCGAGAGGACATGTCTCCTCATCGTCTGTATGGGAAAGTGGATTGGCGCATGAAGTGGCGAACTGCTCTTTTGTATCATTCCAGTGCTGTCTTGTGTTGCATCAGTCCAGTGCTGCTATATTAGTCCAGTCCACTGGTGCTGTCTTGTGCTGCATTAGTCCAGTGGTGGTGTCTTGAGCAGCCATAAGTCCAGTGCTGCTGTATAAGTCCAGTCTAGTGGTGCTTTCTTGTGCTGCATCAGTCCAGTGGTGGTGTCCTATGCTGCCATAAGTCCAGTGCTGCTGCTGCCGTATAAGTCCAGGGGTACTGTCGTATAAGTCCAGTGGTACAGCCATATAAGTCAAGTCCAGTGGTACTGTCATATAAGTCCAGTGGTACTGCCATATAAGTCCAGTTATACTGCCGTATAAGTCCATTGGTACTACCGTATAAGTCCAGTGATACTGCCGAATAAGTCCAGGGGTACTGCCGTATAAGTCCAGTCCAGTGGTACTACTGTATAAGTACAGGGGTGCTGCCGTATAAGTTCTGGGGTACTGCCATAAAAGTCCAGGGCTACTGCCATATACGTCCAGGGCTACTGCCGTATATGTCCAGTCCAGTGCTGCTGCCGTATAAGTCCAGCCCAGTGGTGCTGCCGTATAAGTATAGTCCAGTAGTGCTGCTGTATAAGTCCAGTCCAGTGGTACAGCCATATAAGTCCAGGTGTACTGCTGTATAAGCCCAGTCCAGTGGTGCTGCCGTATAAGTCCATCATTGCTGCCATAGAAGTCAAGGGGTACTGCCATATAAGTCCAGGGCTGCTGCCATATAAGCCCAGGGCTATTGCCATATTAGTCCAGTCCAGTGGTGATGACATATAAGTCCAGTAAAGTGGTGCTGCCATATAAATTTAGTCAAGTGGTGCTGCCGTATAAGTCCAGTCCAGTGGTGATGACATATAAGTTCAGTCAAGTGGTGCTGCCATATAAATTTAGTCAAGTGGTGCTGCCGTATAAGTCCAGTGGTGCTACCATATAAGTCTAGAGGTATTGCCAAATAAGTCCAGGGGTACTGCCATATAAGCCACTTCAGTGGTGCAGCCGTAATTGTCCAGGGGTACTGCCGTATAAGTCCAGGGGTACTGCCAGAAAAGTCCAGTCCATGGTACTGCCATATAAGTCCAGTCCAGTGATGCTGCTGTATAAGTCCAGTGGGACTGCTGTATAAGTCCAGGGGTACTGCGGTATAAGTTCAGTCCAGTGGTCAAGGGGTCTGCCATATAAGTCTAGGGGTACTGCAGTATAAGTCAAGTGGTGCTGCCGTATAAGTCCAGGGGTACTGCTGTATAAGTCTAGTCCAGTGGTGCTGCCGTATAAGTCCAGTGGTACTGCCGTATAAGTCCAGGAGTACTGCTGTATAAGTCATGAGGTACTGCATATAAGTCCAGAGGTATGGCCTTATAAGTCCAGTTTAGTGGTGCTGCTGTATAAGTCCAGTCCAGTGGTGATGCCACATAAGTACAGTTCAGTGGTGCTGCCATATAAATTTAGTCAAGTGGTGCTGCCGTATAAGTCCAGTGGTGCTGCCATATAAGTCTAGAGGTATTGCCAAATAAGTCCAGGGGTACTGCCATATAAGCCACTTCAGTGGTGCAGCCGTATAAGTCCAGGGGTACTGCCGTATAAGTCCAGGGGTACTGCCAGAAAAGTCCAGTCCATGGTACTGCCATATAAGTCCAGTCCAGTGATGCTGCTGTATAAGTCCAGTGGGACTGCTGTGTAAGTCCAGGGGTACTGCGGTATAAGTTCAGTCCAGTGGTCAAGGGGTCTGCCATATAAGTCTAGGGGTACTGCAGTATTAGTCAAGTGGTGCTGCCGTATAAGTCCAGGGGTACTGCTGTATAAGTCTAGTCCAGTGGTGCTGCCGTATAAGTCCAGTGGTACTGCCGTATAAGTCCAGGAGTACTGCTGTATAAGTCATGAGGTACTGCATATAAGTCCAGAGGTATGGCCTTATAAGTCCAGTTTAGTGGTGCTGCTGTATAAGTCCAGTCCAGTGGTGATGCCACATAAGTACAGTTCAGTGGTGCTGCCATATAAGACCAGGGGTAATGATGTATAGGTCCAGGGGTACTGCCACATAATTCCAGTCCAGTGGTGCTGCTGTATATTTCCAGTCCAGTGGTGCTGCCACATTAGTTCAGTCCAGTGGTGGTGCTGTATAAGTCCAGCGGTACTGCCGTATAAGTCCAGGGGTAATGCCATATAAGTCCAGGGGTTTTGCCATATAAGTCCAGTCCAGTGGCACTGCCATATAAGTCCAGTCCAGTGGTGCTGCTGTATAAGTTCAGTCCAGTGGTGCTGCGGTAAAAGTCCAGCAATAATGCTGTATAAGTCCACGGGTACTGCGGTATAAGTCCAGTCCAGTGGTGCTGCCGTATAAGTCCAGTCCAGTAGTGCTGCCGTATAAGTCCAGTGGTACTGCCATGCAAGTCCAGGGGTACTGCCGTATAAATCTGGGGCTACTGCCGTATAAGTCCAGGACTGCTGATATATTAGTCCAGTCCAATGGTGCTGCCGTATAAGTCCAGTCCAGTGGTGCTGCCATATAAGACCAGGGGTATTGCCACATAAGTCCAGGGGTACTGCCGTATAAGTCCATTCCAGTGGTACTGCCGTATAAGTCAAGTCCAGTGGTTTTGCCGTATAAGTCCAGTGGTACTGCCGTATAAGGCCAGGGTTACTGCTGTATAAGTCCAGTCCAGTGGTACCGACATATAAGTCCAGTGGTCTGCCGTATAAGTCAAGGGGTACTGCCATTTAACTCCAGTGGTACTGCTGTATAAGTCCAGGGGTACTGCCATATTAGTCCAGTCCAGTGGTGCTACCATATAAGTCCAGGGGTACTGCCGTATAAGTCCAGGGGTACTGCCATATAAGTCTAGTCCAGTGGTGTTGCCATAGAAGTCCAGGGGTCTGCAGTATAATTCAAGGGGTAATGTCGTATAAGTCAAGGGGTACTGCCGTATAAGTCCAGAGGTACAACCTTATAAGTCCATTCCAGTGGTGCTGCCTTATAAGTACAGTCCAGTGGTGCTGCCGCATAAGTCCAGTCCAGTGGTGCTGCCATATAATTCCAGGGGTACTGCTGTATAAGTCCAGGGGTGCTGCATTATAAGTCCAGTCCAGTGGTGCTGCCACATTAGTCCAGTCCAGTGGTGCTGCCATATAAGTCCAGCGGTACTGCAGTAAAAGTCCAGGGGTAATGCCGTATAAGTCCAAGGGTTTTGCCATATAAATCCAGTCCAATGGTGCTGCGATATAAGTCCAGTCCAGTGGTGCTGCTGTATAAATTCAGTCCAGTGGTGCTACGGTAAAAGTCCAGTGATAATGCCGTACACTGCTCTAACGTTACATCAGTTGCCATAGTGACCGGATCTATGTATGCTCTGTCATCGCATCATTTCTGTCATCATGGTAACCAGAGTCTCTTAATGCGCCGCCAGCACGTCACATCACTTCCATCTCCACCGGCCACACATCTCATCTGTAGACCCATTTTAATTTTCCACAATAATATGGACAATGGTTTTATGAATTATTTGTTCGTTGGGTACCAATTTGAGAAATAAATTCCTATTAAGGACCCCCATTAGGGACCTTTCCCCTGTACTCTCATCAACTTTTGTTAAACCAAGGGCAATGGAAGGTTTAAAGCAGATACAGGTCTTGGGGAATACATGTGTGCCAAATGCAGTTCTCTCATTGCAGATTCAATGCTTCTAGCAGATCTGCAAAAGCAGAAACTGGGCACACCCAGTTACCTTCTAACTTTATACTGTCTACTCTAATTATTTAAGGAATTCACTACAAGATATCAGGATTTCTCCATAATCCAGTACTCCTTGCCTTATGTTACTTATAGAACCAGTGGATTAAGCAAACAAATGTTGCTATTTAAAATCCAATATTGAATTACAGGTTGAGTATCCCATATCCAAATATTCCGAAATACGGAATATTCCGAAATACGGAATTTTTTGAGTGAGACTGAGATAGTGAAATATTTGTTTTTTGATGGCTCAATGTACACAAACTTTGTTTAATACACAAAGTTATTAAAAATATTATATTAAATGACCTTCAGGCTGTGTGTATAAGGTGTATATGAAACATAAATGAATTGTGTGAATGTAGACACACTTTGTTTAATGCACAAAGTTATAAAAAATATTGGCTAAAATTACCTTCAGGCTGTGTGTATAAGGTGTATATGAAACATAAATGCATTATGTGCTTAGATTTAGGTCCCATAACCATGATATCTCAATATGGTATGCAATTATTCCAAAATACGGAAAAATCCGATATCCAAAATACCTCTGGTCCCAAGCATTTTGGATAAGGGATACTCAACCTGTAGTAGAATTCAGTGAATCTATTTAGGGATTCAGCAAGGTGCACCTTGCTACTTTGTTGCATATACAGTGACATACTAGAAGACATAATGTAACTAATTGATACAGGGAGATCTGTTAATGGAAATTACTAACTGTTCTGAAATATTCCTCCATTCACTACCTTGGTTCTTAATAAAACATACTTCAAAGAATACCTCAACAAGGTAAATTTTGATTGAATTATACAGGAGAGATTCCAATTATAAGGCTTATCTTTGGTGCCTTAATATTTATGTTATATGTTGTTATGCTCATGTGCGTCTTTTTTTAAGTCATATTAAAAGTTAAGTTTTAATTTTAAATAAGAGTGCCCCAATGTAGAGAGTTGTCTTTTTCCTCTTTTGTTCCTATAAGTACTGCAGTATAAGTCTAGTCCAGTGGTGCTGCCGTATAAGTCCAGTCCAGTGGTGCTGCCATATAAGTCCAGCGGTACTGCACTGTATGCCCAGTGGTACTGCCGTATAAGTCCTGGGGTACTGCCGTATAAGTCCAGGGGTACTGCCGTATAAGTCCAGTGGTGCTGTCCTGTGCTGTATATTATTTACTCCAAATAAATGGGTTATTAATATTTAATCAAAATCATTTTTACAGTGTTTGCCTGGTGGGGTGTAGGGGTATGCTCATGTGCCGCATATTGTTATATAACTCCAGAAAAATACTGGAGAACAAACATTTGGAGGATAAAATAGGGAAAGATCAAGAACCGCTTCCCTCTACTACTGCTGCTGCTGCCAATGCTGTTGTTGCTGCTGGGTTTAGATCATCATCCCTGAGGGGAATTGGGAGACCACTTGTACTACTTCAACTAAGCAATTGACTGTCCAACAGTCTTTTGCGAGGAAAATTAAATATCACAGCAGTCATCCTGTTGCAAAGCAGATAACTGAGGCCTTGATAGCTATGTTGGTGTTAGACGTGCGTCCGGTATCTGCCATTAGTGCTGTGGGATTTAGACAATTGATGGAGGTAGTGTGTCCCCAGTATCAAATCCCATCTAGATTCCACTTCATTAGGAAAGCGATTCCCTGACTGTACAGGAACATTAAGAAAAGTGTCCTCGGTGTCCTGAAAAATGCAGTTATACCCAGTGTCCACTTAAACACAGACATGTGGACAAGTGGAGCAGGGCAAACTAAGGACTACATGATTGGGACAGCCCACTGGGTAGATTTATTGCCTCCCGCAGCAACAACAGCAGCAGCACCAGTAGCAGCATCTCACAAATGCCAGCTTGTTCCTAGGCAGGCTAAGCTGTCTATCACTGGTTTCCGTAAGAGGCTCACTGCTGGCAACCTTTTACAGAAACTGAGAGACATCAATGCACAATGGATTACCCCACTTAGACTCTCCTGAGGATTTGTGATATCGGACAACGTCACAAATATTGTGCGTGCATTAAATCTGGGCAAATTCCAGCATGTCCCATGTTTTGCACATACAATTAATTTGGTGGTGCAGAATTTTTTTTTTAAATGACAGGGGCGTGCAGGAGATGCTTTCAACATTCAGCCACTGCGTGCCACTCCTAGATGGGCCAGGTGTTTGTGCCGCACACTTGGGTTGCTTAGCTTAGTCATCTAGCGACCTCATTGCACCTCTTTTTCTTCTTTGCATGGTGTTCTGTTTGTGGCCTAGTTTTTAAAAGTGCCATCCTGTCTGACAGTGCAGTGCCATTCTTAGATGGGTCAGGTGTTTGTGCCGCCCACTTGAGTCGCTTAGCTTAGTCATTCAGCGACCTCATTGCACCTCTTTTTCTTCTTTGCATCATTTGCTGTTTGGGGCCAAGTTTTTAAAACTGCCATTCTGTCTGCCACTGCAGTGCCACTCCTAGATGGGCCAGGTGTTTGTGCCGCCCATTTGGGTCGCTTAGCTTAGTCATCCAGCAACCTTGGTACAACCATTTGGCCAAAAAACAATATTGTGAGGTGTGAGGTGTTCAGAATAGACTGGAAATGAGTGGAAATGAATGTTATTAATAATACCATAGGATCAAAATTCCCCAGAAATTCTGTGATTTTAGCTGTTTTTATGTTTTTTTTTACATTATCCAGATCCAAAACCAAAAACAAAGTTTTATTTTACACACATTTGTTTACCTAATAAATACAACAATGACTGTCAATACAAATCTTCTTAATAAACAGGTTCCCGACCACCTACAATACTAATTTTATTATTAACATCTTTCTACTTAGTGGCATAAAATAATGTAGCACTTCCTTAAAATTTTTACATGTAAATCTTTCTTGCATTTTTACAATCAGTTACACCTATTCTAGTTTAAATTGTAATAAATTCCTCTTACTGTTGAAAGACATGATCTATACATATAATTTAATCAATAATTTACTGATCTCTGAGGCATCTCTTCTTTCTTAGAAGATAATTAAATGTCTAAAATAGCAACGCTATTGAACCAATGCAGTTTAATTCTCCAGAGGAGCATAATATGCTTTAAATTCTTATCTGGCTTGCTTTTGAGCCAGAAATTCATGAAAGTGTCATTCATTTGTCATGAAGAAATCATTCAGAAACTCATTGATTTCACAGGTTGCTAACTTCTGTCAATACAAGTTGAAGTTACCTAGATAACTCCATGTGAGGCTGGGATCAAATTTACAAAACTCTTATATTTTCTCATCAGATAACAAATTGGTTGCAGCAGATATCGTATGGAGCTATTGTATCTTTATAGAACAAGACAGTTGTCTTTCAAATGATTGTAAGGTTCTTCTCAATGTAGCTTAGAGACGTGTTTCACTCAAATTAGCCTTAGCAATAAATCAATGACATCCACAATTAATATGTAGGCCACGAATGTAAACTTTATACCATTCACATTTATTAAATATATCTACACTACTCCCAATAAGTACTGATATTAAATTAATAGCATTCACATTTAATAAACAGACCTTTTTCCATCCAACCAGCACCAACAAAACATTTTTAGCATTCACATTGAAATAAACTTAAATTAGACGTATGCGGGTTTGGTTTTACTCGGATTTACTCGGGTCTCGAAACGGCATCTTATTGGCTCACGGATGTCACGGGTTTTGGATAGCCAATAAGAAAAACCCTAAAAACCTGAGTAAATCCATGTAAAACCGAACCCGCACATCTCTAATTTAAATAGACCTATTATCCCCCAACAAGTCCTAACGTTAAATTAATAGTGTTCACATTTAATAAATAGACCTATTGCCCAGACTTTGACTAATAGCATTATGATTTTTATAAATAACCTTCAGCTATTACTATTTCTTCTGTTTTACACAGGCTCCCTCTCCCATCCTTGGACAAGGATAGCTTGGCATCTTTGAAACCCCCACCCTGGTCCGTGGAGGAAATACAGCTAGTAATTCAACAGGTTCCTAAGGGGAAAGCTCCTGGCCCTGACAGCTTCATTACCTCTTTTTATTCTGCGTTTGGTGAGGCCTTTTCCACTCTTCTTTTGCTGCTTTATACAGAGGCTGCTAACACTGGCTCCTTTCCAGCAGAAATGGTGGAAACTCAAATTATGACTTTTCTGCAGCCTGATTAGAACCCCTCTGGATGCAATAATAATAGGCCTATAGCACTCCTTGAGCTGACTGCTAATCGCCTTAACTCTTTGCTCCCACAAACTTCTCACAAACCGTGTCTCTCCATTGATGATGTATTACTATTTGTAACTAGCTTTGTTGTCTTCTCTTCACAATATTTTGTATAGTAATAGTGCTGCCTCTTACTATAAATTAAACATTACCAAAACGGAGGCTCTTCTCATCAATACTCCCCTTCCATCTCTCCAATCCCTGAAGAAATGTTTACCTTTCACCTGGAAGGACTCTTCTTTATCATACATGGGAATCTCCATACCTTCTAACATTCAAAATGATCGCAATGTTAATTACAGTATGTCCCTTTAATGATGCAGTGGACATCCTTAGCCACAGTGTGGATGAATCATGATGTCTCCTGGTTAGGCCACCTGGTGGCATTTAAGATGATGTTGCCAAAATGTATGCATTTATTTTGTGCTATTCCCAATGAAATCCCCCATAAATAAATACAGCAGATGAGGTGATTGATGCTTTCCTACTGTATGCGAGGAAACTTATGTCTCTCAGAATGGATTATAGCCAAATAATCTGCTCTAAACCACAGAGGGGGGTTTCACCCTTCCCGACCTGATCAGGTACCACTGGGAAAACCTGTTCTCCCAACCATGTGACTGGTTCCTCCCCCTCATTCTAAGCTTTGGTTGGACTTAGAATGTGCTGTTCTCTAAGATATCCCTTTCCATTACCTACCTTGATTACCCCAGCATCTCGATCAACAACTATTTCCTACAGCTGCTCTCGATACCTTAAAAGTTTGGGATCTTCAGATCCCGACCCATTTTGATTTTATCTGTCCCTCAAATACTGTTTCCCTTCAATTGCTCAACAGATGATTGCCTCATCTTCATATCTCCTACTGGATAAATCTGCACTTCAAATCCCTTGCATACTTATTCTTCAATCCTCCATTCTACCATTTACTGACCTTTGTGTTAAATGTAATTTAGGTCCCCCAGCTTGCTTTTATTACCAACTTCAACATTGGGCTGACCGAATGACTATTGGTCACATTACGTTTCCGACACCCCAGGACCAAGTTTAATGTATACTGTCTAAATCCTCTTGTGGTGCCATATCTTACTGGTATTGTTGATTGTCACCCCCAGACCATATAGATAACTCTTCTGCTCAGCTCAAATGGGAGACTGATATCCAACATACTTTCACTCTTAAACAATGGGAATCTATCCACCTATCTTCATTCTCCTTATCTAAGTGCAATAATCATACTGAAGTGCACATTAAACTTTTAAATAGATTGTATTTGACTTCCTCTAAATTACATATTATATGACCTATGACTTCCAAACTTTGCTGGCATTTCTGCCATGCCATGTACCATGTTTCAGTACTATATTCCATGTTTTCTGGGACTGCCCTATTTTATGCCCTATTCGTACGGAAGTCTTCCTCCCTCCCTCAATTTGTAAAGTTGTATTTAAAACTCAATTTCATTTTGAAATGGAGACTAGAGAGGATTCTAACTCCACTGCCGTCTCTTCTCCCATTATTATGTGGCTCCTATGGCACGTATATATCACAAAGGGTAAGTGATCCCCCTGTTCATTGTACTTTACGGAGCCCCTCTCCCACCCTTTGCCTTCATAACATCATTAATTCTTCTAGGTACACTTGCACACAGTTTTTGAAGAAACTCGGCAGAGAGGTTGTTCCAGACATCTTGTGGAACTAACCACACATCTTCTGTAGATGTAGGCTTGCTCAAATCCTTCTGTCTCTTCATGTAATCAAAGACAGACTTGATGATGTTGAGATCAGGACTCTGTGGGGGCCATATCTTCACTTCCAAGTGTATTTAGAGGAATGGGGGGCATTTGAATATCGCCCCTCTATCTCCCTTCACTTTAGATGGAAGATCGGAGGTGGGATAAGAATTGAATTCCCCATTTTGCGTCTATTATGTAGGTATCTATTTTTAAAGGAAAATATGAGTTCCTTCAATTTCAGACTTTAAAATACAAAAATGACTATTAATACAGAACTGGACTAATGAAGTAAACACTTTACCTGAACGATCACTGAACAAAAGCATGATGCTGTAACATTATGCAAATGCATTATAAGTGCAGGTCAATCTATATGTAAGGATTACGTATAACATATGCCAATATCATATTTTCAACAACATATTTTTATAAATACTTTAAATACAGATGACAGTGCCTGTGTCATGTGACATCAGGTATGTCACAGGGGTTACACACTTGCAGATTCGATGATGCACCAAATAAAATATATTTCATTGCTTGCAGGATGATAATCTGTCAAAAATGGGTCATTTCTATCTTAAAAAATAAATTGCAATGTAGCCACCTGTCAGCTTTTCATCAAGTGTCTTCGTTTTCAACAGCGATAGAGGAATGAAATTGGAGCACTATCTAGTAATTTATTTTTAACGGGACATTTCCACCTAAAATGTAACCTCACATTTGTGGCACAGTATGTCTGCTGATTGCAGAATGTCTGCTTAGTTCTCTGTTTTACAATGTTCTTACCATGCTCTGTGTCAATTAAACATACTGTACAGACCCTTATAGCAGGCTGGTAATTATTAAGATTGTGGGGTATAGCTAGAAAATCACAAAATGTTGCTATATTAAACAATAAGATTCAAGATGGACAAAACCTTTTTTTTTCCGGGGTGGAGAATCAATTAAAAGCAATGTCAATTATATGAAGTCCTGCATTAAATTAACGTGCTGAGATTTTCATGTAGTACAGTCCATATTCACTGTTGTGTGTTAACTCTGCAGTGTACCATCTATGTAAGGTTCATGAAAGATTGTGGAAATCATCCTGAACCCTGTAATCAAAGTACTAGAGTTACTTAAATGGCATCAATTTATAGATTTTTGCAACTTTTACAAATAATGGAAAACTGGCAGCCAACTGGTGTATTTTCCTAAAATAAAAGTGTAAACCTTCTGATCAAATATGTCATTTTAGGAGAGATATACTAAGCCTTGAAAAGTGATAAATTTAAACTTCAATTCAAAAGTGATCAATTTTACCAGCAGATCTGCTCCTACTGTCATGTTTCAGGCTGGGTTTGAAAAATGACAGGAGCTGGTTGGTTGGAGCTTTATCACCATGAAATTTACCACTTTTCACTAGAGATGAGCGGGTTCGGTTCGTTGAGATCCGAACCCCCCCGAACTTCACCCATTTTACACGGTTCCGAGGCAGCCTCGGATCTTCCCGCCTTGCTCGGTTAACCAGAACGCGCCCGAACGTCATCATCCCGCTGTCGGATTCTCGCGAGATTCGTATTCTATATAAGGAGCCGCGCGTCGCCGCCATTTTCACTTGTGCATTGGAGATTGAACGGAGAGGACGTGGCAGCGTTCTCTCCCCTGAAAAGTTCCGTAATCTGTGCTCAGTGTGCTGAAAATATCTGTGCTCAGTGTGCAGCAAATAATCTGTGCTCAGTGTGCTGAAAATATTTATGTTCTCTGCCTGAAAACGCTCCATATCTGTGCTCAGTGTGCTGCAAATCTCTGTGCTCAGTGTGCTGCATTGTGGGGACTGGGGACCACCAGTATAATAATATATACTATTCTATAGCTTCTATACTGCTTGTCAGGACACGTGTCACAGTTACACCGCTCTGTACTGATATACATATATATATATATATATATATATATATATACAGTAAATGTAATATATATACTATTCTATAGCTTCTATACTGCTTGTCAGGACACATGTGTCACAGTTACACCGCTCTGTACTGATATATATATATATATATATATATACAGTAATGTATATACTATTCTATAGCTTCTATACTGCTTGTCAGGACACATGTGTCACAGCTTCACCGCTCTGTACTGATATATATATATATATATATATATACTATTCAATAGCTTCTACACTGCTTTTCAGTACACATGTTTCACAGTTACACCGCTCTGTACTGATATATATATATACAGTAATATATATATACTATTCTATAGCTTCTATACTGCTTGTCAGGACACATGTTTCACAGTTACACCGCTCTGTACTGATATATATATATACAGTAATATATATACTATTCTATAGCTTCTATACTGCTTGTCAGGACACATGTTTCACAGTTACACCGCTCTGTGCTGATATATATATATACAGTAATATATATACTATTCTATAGCTTCTATACTGCTTGTCAGGACACATGTTTCACAGTTACACCGCTCTGTACTGATAAATATATACAGTAATAATATATATATATATAATATTCTATAGCTTCTATACTGCTTGTCAGGATACATGTTTCACAGTTACACCGCTCTGTACTGATATATATATATATACAGTAATATATACTATTCTATAGCTTCTATACTGCTTGTCAGGACACATGTTTCACAGTTACACCGCTCTGTACTGATAGATATATATATATATATATATATATATATACACAGTAATATATATACTATTCTATAGCTTCTATACTGCTTGTCAGGACACATGTTTCACAGTTACACCGCTCTGTACTGAGATATATATATATATATATATATATATATATATATATATATATATATATATAAACAGTAATAATATATATACTTTTCTATAGCTTCTATACTGCTTGTCAGGACACATGTTTCACAGTTACACCGCTCTGTACTGATATATATATATATATATACAGTAATATATATACTATTCTATAGCTTCTTAACTGCTTGTCAGGAGACATGTTTCACAGTTACACCGATCTGTACTGATATATATATATATACATACAGTAATAATATATATACTATTCTATAGCTTCTATACTGCTTGTCAGGACACATGTTTCACAGTTAAACCGCTCTGTACTGATATATATATATATATATATATATATATATATATATATATATACAGTAATATATATACTATTATATAGCTTCTATACTGCTTGTCAGGACACATGTTTCACAGTTACACCGCTCTGTACTGATATATATATATATATATATATATATATACAGTAATATATATACTATTATATAGCTTCTATACTGCTTGTTAGGACACATGTTTCACAGTTACACTGATCTGTACTTTTATATATATATATATATATATATATATATACAGTAATAATATATATACTATTCTATAGCTTCTATACTGCTTGTCATGACACATGTTTCACAGTTACACCGCTCTGTACTGATATATACAGTAATATATATACTATTCTATAGCTTCTATACTACTTGTCAGGACACATGTGTCACAGTTACACCGCTTTGTACTGATATATACAATAATATATATACATTTCTATAGCTACTATTATTACAGTGCAGCATTTTGGTGACCAACAGTATACATATATAGTACAGTACAGTAGGCCATTGCTATTGATATATTACTGGCATATAATTCCACACATTAAAAAATGGAGAACAAAAATGTGGAGGGTAAAATAGGGAAAGATCAAGATCCGCTTCCACCTCGTGCTGATAATATATTATGAGGTCGGAGTACACACTTGTGGGAGGGCAACTTAGGTAGAATAAAGCCAGTTTGTGCAAGGGCCTCCAAATTGCCTCTTTTTCCTGCCAGTATAAGTACGGACTGTGTGACGTGCCTACTTGGATGCGGTCACTCATATAATCCTCCACCATTCTTTCAATGGTGAGAGAATCATATGCAGTGACAGTAGACGACATGTCCGTAATCGTTGTCAGGTCCTTCAGTCCGGACCAGATGTCAGCATCAGCAGTCGCTCCAGACTGCCCTGCATCACCGCCAGCGGGTGGGCTCGGAATTCTGAGCCTTTTCCTCGCACCCCCAGTTGCGGGAGAATGTGAAGGAGGAGATGTTGACAGGTCGCGTTCCGCTTGACTTGACAATTTTCTCACCAGCAGGTCTTTCAACCCCAGCAGACTTGTGTCTGCCGGAAAGAGAGATCCAAGGTAGGCTTTAAATCTAGGATCGAGCACGGTGGCCAAAATGTAGTGCTCTGATTTCAACAGATTGACCACCCGTGAATCCTTGTTAAGCGAATTAAGGGCTCCATCCACAAGTCCCACATGCCTAGCGGAATTGCTCCGTGTTAGCTCCTCCTTCAATGTCTCCAGCTTCTTCTGCAAAAGCCTGATGAGGGGAATGACCTGACTCAGGCTGGCAGTGTCTGAACTGACTTCACGTGTGGCAAGTTCAAAGGGCATCAGAACCTTGCACAACGTTGAAATCATTCTCCACTGCGCTTGAGACAGGTGCATTCCACCTCCTATATCGTGCTCAATTGTATAGGCTTGAATGGCCTTTTGCTGCTCCTCCAACCTCTGAAGCATATAGAGGGTTGAATTCCACCTCGTTACCACTTCTTGCTTCAGATGATGGCAGGGCAGGTTCAGTAGTTTTTGGTGGTGCTCCAGTCTTCTGTACGTGGTGCCTGTACGCCGAAAGTGTCCCGCAATTCTTCTGGCCACCGACAGCATCTCTTGCACGCCCCTGTCGTTTTTTTAAAAATTCTGCACCACCAAATTCAAGGTATGTGCAAAACATGGGACGTGCTGGAATTTGCCCATATTTAATGCACACACAATATTGCTGGCGTTGTCCGATGCCACAAATCCACAGGAGAGTCCAATTGGGGTAAGCCATTCCGCGATGATCTTCCTCAGTTGCCGTAAGAGGTTTTCAGCTGTGTGCGTATTCTGGAAAGCGGTGATACAAAGCGTAGCCTGCCTAGGAAAGAGTTGGCGTTTGCGAGATGCTGCTACTGGTGCCGCCGCTGCTGTTCTTGCGGCGGGAGTCCATACATCTACCCAGTGGGCTGTCACAGTCATATAGTCCTGACCCTGCCCTGCTCCACTTGTCCACATGTCCGTGGTTAAGTGGACATTGGGTACAACTGCATTTTTTAGGACACTGGTGAGTCTTTTTCTGACGTCCGTGTACATTCTCGGTATCGCCTGCCTAGAGAAGTGGAACCTAGATGGTATTTGGTAACGGGGGCACACTGCCTCAATAAATTGTCTAGTTCCCTGTGAACTAACGGCGGATACCGGACGCACGTCTAACACCAACATAGTTGTCAAGGCCTCAGTTATCCGCTTTGCAGCAGGATGACTGCTGTGATATTTCATCTTCCTCGCAAAGGACTGTTGGACAGTCAATTGCTTACTGGAAGTAGTACAAGTGGGCTTACGACTTCCCCTCTGGGATGACCATCGACTCCCAGCAGCAACAACAGCAGCGCCAGCAGCAGTAGGCGATACACGCAAGGATGCATCGGAGGAATCCCAGGCAGGAGAGGACTCGTCAGAATTGCCAGTGACATGGCCTGCAGGACTATTGGCATTCCTGGGGAAGGAGGAAATTGACACTGAGGGAGTTGGTGGGGTGGTTTGCGTGAGCTTGGTTACAAGAGGAAGGGATTTACTGGTCAGTGGACTGCTTCCGCTGTCGCCCAAAGTTTTTGAACTTGTCACTGACTTATTATGAATGCGCTGCAGGTGACGTATAAGGGAGGATGTTCCGAGGTGGTTAACGTCCTTACCCCTACTTATTACAGCTTGACAAAGGCAACACACGGCTTGACACCTGTTGTCCGCTTTTCTGTTGAAATACCTCCACACTGAAGAGCTGATTTTTTTGGTATTTTCACCAGGCATGTCAACGGCCATATTCCTCCCACGGACAACAGGTGTCTCCCCGGGTGCCTGACTTAAACAAACCACCTCACCATCAGAATCCTCCTGGTCAATTTCCTCCCCAGCGCCAGCAACACCCATATCCTCCTCATCCTGGTGTACTTCAACATCTTCATCTTCAATCTGACTATCAGGAACTGGACTGCGGGTGCTCCTTCCAGCACTTGCAGGGGGCGTGCAAATGGTGGAAGGCGCATGCTCTTCACGTCCAGTGTTGGGAAGGTCAGGCATCGCAACCGACACAATTGGACTCTCCTTGTGGATTTGGGATTTCGAAGAACGCACAGTTCTTTGCGGTGCTTTTGCCAGCTTGAGTCTTTTCAGTTTTCTAGCGAGAGGCTGAGTGCTTCCATCCTCATGTGAAGCTGAACCACTAGCCATGAACATAGGCCAGGGCCTCAGCCGTTCCTTGCCACTCCGTGTGGTAAATGGCATATTGGCAAGTTTACGCTTCTCCTCCGACAATTTTATTTTAGGTTTTGGAGTCCTTTTTTTACTGATATTTGGTGTTTTGGATTTGACATGCTCTGTACTATGACATTGGGCATTGGCCTTGGCAGACGACGTTGCTGGCATTTCATCGTCTCGGCCATGACTAGTGGCAGCAGCTTCAGCACGAGGTGGAAGTGGATCTTGATCTTTCCCTAATTTTGGAACCTCAACATTTTTGTTCTCCATATTTTAATAGGCACAACTAAAAGGCACCTCAGGTAAACAATGGAGATGGATGGATACTAGTATACAATTATGGATGGACTGCCGAGTGCCGACACAGAGGTAGCTACAGCCGTGGACTATTGTACTGTACTATGTCTGCTGCTAATATAGACTGGATGATAATGAGATGTAGTATGTATAAAGAAGAAAGAAAAAAAAACCACGGGTAGGTGGTATACAATTATGGACGGACTGCCGAGTGCCGACACAGAGGTAGCTACAGCCGTGGACTTCCGTACTGTACTGTGTCTGCTGCTAATATAGACTGGATGATAATGAGATGTAGTATGTATAAAGAAGAAAGAAAAAAAAAACACGGGTAGGTGGTATACAATTATGGACGGACTGCCGAGTGCCGACACAGAGGTAGCTACAGCCGTGGACTACCGTACTGTACTGTGTCTGCTGCTAATATAGACTGGATGATAATGAGATGTAGTATGTATAAAGAAGAAAGAAAAAAAAACCACGGGTAGGTGGTATACAATTATGGACGGACTGCCGAGTGCCGACACAGAGGTAGCTACAGCCGTGGACTATTGTACTGTACTGTGTCTGCTGCTAATATAGACTGGATGATAATGAGATGTAGTATGTATAAAGAAGAAAGAAAAAAAAACCACGGGTAGGTGGTATACAATTATGGATGGACTGCCGAGTGCCGACACAGAGGTAGCTACAGCCGTGGACTACCGTACTGTACTGTGTCTGCTGCTAATATAGACTGGATGATAATGAGATGTAGTATGTATAAAGAAGAAAGAAAAAAAAAACCACGGGTAGGTGGTATACAATTATGGACGGACTGCCGAGTGCCGACACAGAGGTAGCTACAGCCGTGGACTACCGTACTGTACTGTGTCTGCTGCTAATATAGACTGGATGATAATGAGATGTAGTATGTATAAAGAAGAAAGAAAAAAAAAACCACGGGTAGGTGGTATACAATTATGGATGGACTGCCGAGTGCCGACACAGAGGTAGCTACAGCCGTGGACTACCGTACTGTGTCTGCTGCTAATATAGACTGGTTGATAATGAGATGTAGTATGTATAAAGAAGAAAGAAAAAAAAACCACGGGTAGGTGGTATACAATTATGGACGGACTGCCGAGTGCCGACACAGAGGTAGCTACAGCCGTGGACTACCGTACTGTACTGTTTCTGCTGCTAATATAGACTGGATGATAATGAGATGTAGTATGTATAAAGAAGAAAGAAAAAAAAACCACGGGTAGGTGGTATACAATTATGGACGGACTGCCGAGTGCCGACACAGAGGTAGCTACAGCCGTGGACTACCGTACTGTGTCTGCTGCTAATATAGACTGATTGATAATGAGATGTAGTATGTATAAAGAAGAAAGAAAAAAAAAACCACGGGTAGGTGGTATACAATTATGGACGGACTGCCGAGTGCCGACACAGAGGTAGCTACAGCCGTGGACTACCGTACTGTACTGTGTCTGCTGCTAATATAGACTGGATGATAATGAGATGTAGTATGTATAAAGAAGAAAGAAAAAAAAAACCACGGGTAGGTGGTATACAATTATGGATGGACTGCCGAGTGCCGACACAGAGGTAGCTACAGCCGTGAACTACCGTACTGTGTCTGCTGCGACTGGATGATAAATAATGATATAAAAAATATATATATATATCACTACTGCAGCCGGACAGGTATATATTATATAATGACGGACCTGCTGGACACTGTCTGTCAGCAGAATGAGTTTTTTATTTTATAGAATAAAAAAACACCACACAAGTCACACGACGTGTGTTTAACTTTTACAGGCAGACATTTACAATACAATATAGTATACTATATGCTGGTGGTCAGGTCACTGGTCAGTCACACTGGCAGTGGCACTCCTGCAGAAAAAAAGTGTGCACTGTTTAATTTTTTAATATGTACTCCTGGCTCCTGCTATAACCTAACTGCTCCCCAGTCTCCCCCACAATTAAGCTGTGTGAGCACAGTCAGATATTATACATAGATGATGCAGCAGCACACTGGGCTGAGCACAGATATGGTATGTGACTGAGTCACTGTGTATCGTTTTTTCAGGCAGAGAACGGATTATATTAAATAATATAAAACTGCACTGGTGGTCACTGGTCAGTCACTAGTATAACTAACTAATACTATCAGCAAAATTCTGCACTCTCTGTCTGAGTACTCCTCCTAAGCTCCAGTAAATGAAGTGTCACTGTCTCACTCTCACTCTCCTATCTATTTCTTCTCTAAACGGAGAGGACGCCAGCCACGTCCTCTCACTATCAATCTCAATGCACGTGTAAAATGGCGGCGACGCGCGGCTCCTTATATAGAATCCGAGTCTCGCGATAGAATCCGAGCCTCGCGAGAATCCGACAGCGTCATGATGACGTTCGGGCGCGCTCGGGTTAACCGAGCAAGGCGGGAAGATCCGAGTCGCTCGGATCCGTGTAAAAAAAGCTGAAGTTCGGGCGGGTTCGGATTCCGAGGAACCGAACCCGCTCATCTCTAATAAAAATAAGTTAACACAAATATGCTTAGTAAGCATGCACTCACCAGACTTTTTCAAATAGGCAAAAGTGATCTTTAATCCAGCCTCACATAATCACAGGGTCAAGGTCAATGTTTCGGTCCATAACAGGACCTTTTTCAAGACCACAGCATCAAGCTGCCATCCCCCTAAAAATAAGTGAGATACAGTACATTTACAGAGGAGAAGGCCCTAACAACTCTCAAAACAGAAAGTGGATAAATCAATGGCGCCAGATGGGATACATCCAAGGATACTAGAAGAGCTTTAATTGATAATGGTAACATCATTAGAATTAGTTAACCATTAACTGACTACAGGTTTAATTCTAGAGTACTGGAAAATAGTGAATTTAATTCCACAGCACAAAAGTGGAAGCAAGTAAGAAGCAAGCAACTACCGACCAGTGAGCATTAAATCAGTAGAATTAAATTGATGGAAACATTCTTAACATAACAAGTTGTGGAATATCTGAAATCCAGCATGGATTTACTGGGAGAGGATTTTGTTAAACAAATCTTATTGACTTTTTTTGACTTGGTGACTCAAGTTATAGTTTAAGCAGGATCTGTTGATGTACTGTAGCATATCTAAACTTAGTGAAGCTATTGACATGGTCCCACATCGCAGACTGTTAAATAAACTTGTAAACTTGGGATTGGATTCTAAGGTGTTGAATGGATAAGAACTTGGTTGCAGGGCAGGAAACAGAGAGTTGTAGTAAATGGAGTGCATTCACAGGAGGGAAAGGTTACCAGTGGAGTACCCCAGTGATCTGTACTTGGACCAGTGCTTTTTAATACCTTTATTGGTGACATTGCAAATGATATTGAAGCCAAAGTATGCCTTTTTGCAGATGATACACAGGTATGCTATTATGTAGACACTATACAAAGGATAAAACAAATGACTGGTGATCTAGATACAGTAGACTACAGGAATGAACAAGAGTTTGGTGACTACAGGTTCATGCCAAAAAATGCAAAATCATGCACTTGGGTCTCAAAATCCCAATGGCTAAATATAACATTAACGGCACTTTTTTGGAAACTACTGAGGAGAAAAGGCAGTTACTGTAGTAGTCACTATTTCAGGTGATTTGAAGGCAGGTTAGCAATGTAACAAACAATGAGGGAGGCAAGTCAGATACTTTGGTGCATAGGGAGGGGAATCAGCAGCAGAAAGAACGTAATACTGTCAATGTATAGGTCATTGGTGCAGTCTCATCTAGAATAATGTGTTAAGTTCTGGAAGCCATATCTGCAGAAGTATAGAAATACATTAGAAAATAGAAAAAAAAAATCTGTGCAGCTCCCTAGATATTTTAATAGTATAGCGTAAAAATATAGTGCTGCCTATTGGGGTAAAATAGTAATACAAATGCTTCTTGTTTGCAAAGGTTGAATAGATAATGACCCTAGGTTGACACCCACAAACATTGTCAGTCCTTGCACAGGTGAATTGCTGCAACGTGAAGACTGGAACCAGGAATTGACAGAAGTGTCTAACACGGCACAGCAACCACCTGATCAGGACCCACAAGGCTGGGGAATGAGGAGAATCTTTGAAACAGCCAGATAGGTGCAGGGTCTGTTCCTGCACAAAGGGCTGAAGCAGCAGAGAAAAACATAAATACACAAACCAGCTACCTGACTATCAGGCCCTCTACTGAACAACTGTTATAAAGAAAAATACGTTTTTAACCATCTGCAGGACAGGCATTAACCGCTGCATCACCTAAAGAGTAGACTAAGCAGATGCTGTATATAGAGAATGTACTACCGGAACCCAACATACTGTATGTGCTAGTACTTGTCATTTTTTTATCCTGATTTAAATAGTATATCATCCATCTTGACATTTATTGTCCTTTTATTGCTTATTCGTTTTGGACTTTATAGGTATGGTTATATGGCTTTTTAACAGTATTTACTAGGTTTGTGTTTTTACAATTTCAATAAAGTGTTATATTTACTTGAATGTCCCTAGTCTGTACACATGTATATAGATACATCAGTGCACCGGGAAAACAGCACCATATATTATAAATACATCAGTAGTAGTACAATGAAGGGCAATTAAAATGGTGCATGGCCTACATTGCAAATCGTACCTAGACAGATTAAAAGGTCTTAGTATGCATAGTATGGAGCATATAGTATAGTGGAAAGGGTGACATGATAAAAATCTTAAAATAAATCAAGGGTTTTAACAAGTTACTGGAGGGATACATTCTTCTAAGGTAGAGAAGTATTATAGCATGAGGACATGCACTGAAACTTGGAGGAAGAAGGTTCAGGGGACATTTGAGGAAAAATTGCTTCAGAGAAAGGGTAGTGGACAAGTACTGTATAATAGCCTCCCATCAGAGGTGGTAGAGGCTAATACTGTAAGAACTTTAAACATTCTTGGGATAGACTTAAGTATACAGCATACCAGTCCAGGGTTTTCATGCAATCTAGCTGTAGCAAGTTTTCTCTAACGTCCTAAGTGGATGCTGGGGACTCCGTAAGGACCATGGGGAATAGCGGCTCTGCAGGAGACTGGGCACATCTAAAGAAAGCTTTAGGACTATCTGGTGTGCACTGGCCCCTCCCCCTATGACCCTCCTCCAAGCCTCAGTTAGATCTCTGTGCCCGAATGAGAAGGGTGCACACTAGGGGCTCTCCTGAGCTTCTTAGTGAAAGTTTTAGTTTAGGTTTTTTATTTTCAGTGAGACCTGCTGGCAACAGGCTCACTGCATCGAGGGACTAAGGGGAGAAGAAGCGAACTCACCTGCGTGCAGAGTGGATTGGGCTTCTTAGGCTACTGGACATTAGCTCCAGAGGGACGATCACAGGCCCAGCTTGGATGGGTCCCAGAGCCGCGCCGCCGGCCCCCTTACAGAGCCAGAAGGCAGAAGAGGTCCGGAAAATCGGCGGCAGAAGACGTCCTGTCTTCAACAAGGTAGCGCACAGCACTGCAGCTGTGCGCCATTGCTCTCAGCACACTTCACACTTCGGTCACTGAGGGTGCAGGGCGCTGGGGGGGGGCGCCCTGAGACGCAATAAAAACACCTTGGCTGGCGAAAATACATCACATATAGCCCCCAGGGCTATATGGATGAATTTTAACCCCTGCCAGAATCCATAAAAAAGCAGGAGAAAAGTCCGCGAAAAAGGGGCGGAGCCTATCTCCTCAGCACACTGGCGCCATTTTCCCTCACAGCTCCGTTGGAGGGAAGCTCCCCTGGCTCTCCCCTGCAGTCACTACACTACAGAAAGGGTTAAAAAAGAGAGGGGGGCACTAATTAGGCGCAGTATTAACTATACAGCAGCTATAAGGGGAAAAACACTTATATAAGGTTATCCCTGTATATATATAGCGCTCTGGTGTGTGCTGGCAAACTCTCCCTCTGTCTCCCCAAAGGGCCAGTGGGGTCCTGTCCTCTATCAGAGCATTCCCTGTGTGTGTGCTGTATGTCGGTACTTTTGTGTCGACATGTATGAGGAGAAAAATGAGGTGGAGACGGAGCAGATTGCCTGTAATAGTGATGTCACCCCCTAGGGGGTCGACACCTGAGTGGATGAACTGTTGGAAGGAATTACGTGACAGTGTCAGCTCTGTATAAAAGACAGTTGTTGACATGAGACAGCCGGCTACTCAGCTTGTGCCTGTCCAGACGTCTCATAGGCCGTCAGGGGCTCTAAAGCGCCCGTTACCTCAGATGGCAGATATAGACGCCGACACGGATACTGACTCCAGAGTCAACGGTGAAGAGACGAATGTGACTTCCAGTAGGGCCACACGTTACATGATTGAGGCAATGAAAAATGTTTTACACATTTCTGATAATAAGAGTACCACCAAAAAAAGGGGTATTATGGCCCTCATTCCGAGTTGATCGCTCGCAAGGCGAATTTAGCAGAGTTGCTCACGCTAAGCCTACGCCTACTGGGAGTGTATCTTTGCTTCTTAAAATTGCGACCGATGTATTCGCAATATTGCGATTACAAACTACTTAGCAGTTTCAGAGTAGCTTCAGACTTACTCGGCATCTGCGTTCAGTTCAGTGCTTGTCGTTCCTGGTTTGACGTCATAAACACACCCAGCGTTCGCCCAGACACTCCCCCGTTTCTCCGGCCACTCCTGCGTTTTTTCCGGAAACGGTAGCGTTTTTATCCACACGCCCCGAAAACGCCGTGTTTCCGCCCAGTAACACCCATTTCCTGTCAATCACACTACGTTCGCCAGAGCGAAGAAAAAGCCGTGAGTAAAAATACTATCTTCATTGTAAAATTACTTGGCGCAGTCGCAGTGCGAATATTGCGCATGCGTACTAAGCGGAATTTCACTGCGATGCGAAGAAAATTACCGAGCGAACGACTCGGAATGAGGGCCTATGTTCGGTGAGGAAAAACTACCTGTAGTTTTCCTGAATCTGAGAAATTAAATGAGGTGTGTGATGATGCGTGGGTTTCCCCCGATAACAACTGATAATTTCTAAAATGTTATTGACATTATATCCTTTCCCGCCAGAGGTTAGGGTGCATTGGGAAACACCCCCTAGGGTGGATAAAGCGCTCACACGCTTGTAAGGGCTCTACCTTCGCCTGAGATGGCCGCCCTTAAGGTTCCTGCTGATAGAAAGCAGGAGGGTATCCTAAAAGGTATTTACACACATACTGGTGTTATACTGCGACCAGCAATCGCCTCAGCCTGGATGTGCAGTGCTGGGTTGGCGTGGTCGGATTCCCTGACTGAAAATATTGATACCCTAGATAGGGACAGTATATTTTTGCCTATAGAGCATTTAAAAGATGCATTTCTATATATGCGTGATGCACAGCGGAATATTTGCCGACTGGCATCAAGTCTAAGCGCGTTGTCCATTTCTACCAGTAGAGGGTTATGGACACGTCTGTGGTCAGGTGATGCGTATTCCAAACGGCATTTGGAAGTATTGCTTTATTAAGGGGAGGAGTTATTTGGGGTCGGTCTTTCAGACCTGGTGGCCACGGCAACAGCTGGGAATTCCACGTTTGTACCCCAGGTCGCCTCTCAACATGAGAAGACGCCGTATTATCAGGCGCAGTCTTTTCATGGACAAGCGGGCAAAAGGTTCCTCATTTCTGCCCCGTGACAGAGGGAGAGGAAAAAGGCTGCAGAAATCAGCCAGTTCCCAGGAACAGAAACCCTCTCCCGCCTCTGCCAAGCCCTCAGTATACGCTGGGGCTTTACAAGCAGAATCAGGCACGGTGGGGGGCCCGTCTCAATGAATTTCAGCGCGCAGTGGGCTCACTCGCAAGTAGACCCCTGGATCCTTCAGGTGATATCTCAGGGGTACAAATTAGAATTCGAGACGTCTCCCCCTCGCCGTTTCCTAAAGTCGGCTTTACCGATGTCTCCTTCTGACAGGGAGACAGTTTTGGAAGCCATTCACAAGCTGTATTCCCAGCAGGTGATAATCAAGATACCCCTCCTGCAACAGGGAACGGGGTAATATTCCACACTGTTGTGGTACCGAAGCCGGACGGCTCGGTGAGACCGATTCTAAATCTAAAATCTTTGAACACTTACATACAGAGGTTCAAATTCAAGATTGAGTCACTCAGAGCAGTGATTGCGAACCTGGAAGAAGGGGACTACATGATGTCTCGGGACATCAAGGATGCTTACCTTCATGTCAAAATTTACCCTTCTCACCAAGGGTACCTCAGGTTTATGGTACAGAACTGTCACTATCAGTTCAGACGCTGCCGTATGGATGGTCCACGGCACCCCGGGTCTTTACCAAGGTAATGGCCGAAATGATGATATTCCTTCGAAGGAAGTGAATTTTAGTTATCCCTTACTTGGACAATTCCCTGATAAGGGTAAGATCCAGGGAACAGTTGGAGGTCGGTGTAGCACTATCTCAGGTAGTGTTGCGGCAGCACGATTGGATTCTCAATATTCCAAAATCGCACCTGGTTCTGACGACGTGTTTTCTGTTCCTAGGGATGATCCTGGACACAGTCCAGAAAAAGGTGTTTCTCCCGGAGGAGAAAGCCAGGGAGTTATCCGAGCTAGTCAGGAACCTCCTAAAACCGAGCCAAGTCTCAGTGCATCAATGCACAAGGGTTCTGGGTAAAATGGTGGCTTCCTACGAAGCAATCCCATACGGCAGATTCCACGCAAGAACTTTCCAGTGGGACCTGCTGGACAAATGGTCCGGGTCGCATCTTCAGATGCATCAGCGGATAACCCTGTCACCAAGGACAAGGGTGTCCCTCCTGTGGTGGTTGCAGAGTGCTCATCTTCTAGAGGGCCGCAGATTAGGCATTCAGGACTGGGTCCTGGTGACCACGGATGCCAGCCTGCGAGGCTGGGGAGCAGTCACACAGGGAAGGAATATCCAGGGCTTATGGTCAAGCCTGGAGACATCACTTCACATAAATATCCTGAAGCTAAGGGACATTTACAATGCTCTAAGCTTAGCAAGACCTCTGCTTCAAGGTCAGCCGGTGTTGATCCAGTCGGACAACATCACGGCAGTCACCCACGTAAACAGACAGGGTGGCACAAGAAGCAGGAGGGCAATGACAGAAGCTGCAAGGATTTTTTGCTGGGCGGAAAATCATGTGATAGCACTGTCAGCAGTATTCATTCCGGGAGTGGACAACTGGGTAGCAGACTTCCTCAGCACGACCTCCACCCGGGAGAGTGGGGACTTCACCCAGAAGTCTTCCACATGATTAAAAACTCGACAGGTATTGCGCCAGGTCCAGGGACCCTCAGGCAATAAGCTGTAGACGCTCTGGTAACACCGTGGGTGTACCAGTCAGGGTATGTGTTCCCTCCTCTGCCTCTCATACCCAAGGTACTGAGATTGATAAGATGGAGAGGAGTAAGCACTATATTCGTGGTTCCGGATTGGCTAAGAAGGACTTGGTAACCGGAACTTCAAGAGATGCTCACGGAGGATCCGTGGCCTCTACCTCTAAGAAGGGACCTGCTCCAGCAAGGACCCTGTCTGTTCCAAGACTTACCGCGGCTGCGTTTGACGGCATGGCGGTTGAACGCCGGATCCTGAAGGAAAAAGGCATTCCGGATGAAGTCATCCCTATCCTGATCAAAGCCAGGAAGGATGTAACCGCAAAAACATTATCACCGCAATTGGCGAAAATATGTTGCGTGGTGCGAGGCCAGTAAGGCCCGACGGAGGAAATTCAACTGGGTCGATTCCTACATTTCCTGCAAACAGGAGTGTCTATGGGCCTGAAATTGGGGTCCATTAAGGTTCAAATTTCGGCCCTTTCAAATTTCTTCCAAAAAGAACTAGCTTCAGTCCCTTAAGTTCAGACGTTTGTAAAAGGGGTACTGCATATACAGCCTCCTTTTGTGCCTCCAGTGGCACTTTGGGATCTCAATGTAGTTTTGGGTTCCAAAAGTCACATTGGTTTGAACCACTTAAAACTGTGGAGTTAAAATATCTCACATGAAAAGTGGTCATGCTGTTGGCCCTGGCCTGGGCCAGGCGCGTGTCAGAATTGGCGGCTTTATCCTGAAAAAGCCCTTATCTGATTTTCCATTCGGACAGGGAGGAATTGAGGACTCGTCCTCAGTTTCTCCCCAAGGTGGTTTCAGCGTTTCACCTGAACCAACCTATTTGTGGTGCCTGCGGCTACTAGGGACTTGGAGGCCTCCAAGTTGCTAGGCGTTGTCAGTGCCCTGAAAATATATGTTTCCAGGACGGCTGGAGTCAGGAAATCTGACTCGCTGTTTATCCTGTATGCACCCAACAAGCTGGGTGCTCCTGCTTCTAAGCAGACGATTGCTCGTTGGATTTGTAGTACAATTCAGCTTGCACATTCTGTGGCAGGCCTGCCACAGCCAAAAATCTGTAAATGCCCACTCAACAAGGAAGGTGGGCTCATCTTGGGCGGCTGCCCGAGGGGTCTCGGCTTTTCAACTTTGCCGAGCAGCTACTTGGTCAGGAGCAAATACGTTTGTAAAATTCTACAAAATTGATATCCTGGCTGAGGAGGACCTGGAGTTCTCTCATTTGGTGCTGCAGAGTCATCCGCACTCTCCCGCCCGTTTGGGAGCTTTGGTATAATCCCCATGGTCCTTACGGAGTCCCCAGCATCCACTTAGGACGTTAGAGAAAATAAGAATTTACTTACCGATAATTCTATTTCTCATAGTCCGTAGTGGATGCTGGGCGCCCATCCCAAGTGCGGATTGTCTGCAATACTTGTACATAGTTATTGTTACAAAAATCGGGTTATTATTGTTGTGAGCCATCTTTCAGAGGCTCCTCTGTTATCATGCTGTTAACTGGGTTCAGATCACAGGTTATACGGTGTGATTGGTGTGGCTGGTATGAGTCTTACCCGGGATTCAAAATCCTTCCTTATTGTGTACGCTCGTCCGGGCACAGTATCCTAACTGAGGCTTGGAGGAGGGTCATAGGGGGAGGGGCCAGTGCACACCAGATAGTCCTAAAGCTTTCTTTAGATGTGCCCAGTCTCCTGCAGAGCCGCTATTCCCCATGGTCCTTACGGAGTCCCCAGCATCCACTACGGACTATGAGAAATAGAATTATCGGTAAGTAAATTCTTATTTTAATGTGCAGTACAGAAATTATGTTATACTGAATGACTACTGCCCCAAGCTTCACAGCCCCTGAATGGGCAGGGCCCTGGAGAATTGACTGAACTACATTCATTTAAACTACTTAATCGATGACCATCATCTGGGACAGATCTTAAAACATCTGAGATAAGAGCTAAGTATTTTAATTTGTTTTTGCTATTATTGTAACTGAGTATCTTGCATGTTTTCATTGTTGTAACTTAGATAAATAAAAGCTTATAATTTTTAATAGGTCCTGTGTCAGTCTCCATATTTAACACATTGGGGTAAATTTACTAACATTCGTAATTCCCGAAAATAGGTCAAAGTTCAATCACGAATGACATCGACATCGGACAACACCAAAAATACGAATACGACAGCTTAGTAAATCCATCGTAATAAATTCAAAAAGTTGCAGTTTTACACTGTCGATGTCATTCGTGATTGAACTTTGACCTATTTTCGGGAATTACGAATGTTAGTAAATTTACCCCAATGGGGTAAATTTACTAACATTCGTAATTCCCGAAAATAGGTCAAAGTTCAATCACGAATGACATCGACAGTGTAAAACTGCAACTTTTTGAATTTATTACGATGGATTTACTAAGCTGTCGTATTCGTATTTTTGGTGTTGTCCGATGTCGATGTCATTCGTGGTTTTCTGGTGTATAATGCGGCCGATTTTGTTATTTTGCGGCCGAGTTTAATGTGTTTTTTTACGAATGCGTCACATGTCTGTTACGGCAGTGTTTTTCCATTACTGCCGCGTTTTTTTCCTAAGTTTCGTTTTTGTCACTTGTCCGTGATTGGTTGTATTCGTGGTGGAGGAGTGTCTGTGTACTTGACTATAAATACGCCCCAAACCGACCGCACCTCGTGGGTTTAGCTAGTGGAGAGGAGAGAGGAAGGTGTTGTTGGTGTTGGAGATTTCTGTGGAGTTTTTTGTGGTTTGGAGGCGGAGTTTTGTGATTGGTGAGTGCTGTACTGTGTGTGTAAGTTGTTTTGTCATACTTGTTGTTCTGTTATTTAAAAGTCTGTTAACTTTTTTGTATTTTGTCTTTTCTTTTCGTCTATAGTCCTTGTTTGTGAGTGAGTGAGTGTTTGTTTGCGTGTGTGTGGTGTGTAGTGGTAGTGGAGGAGTGTGTTATTTGTTTTTTTTTCTCTGTGTTTTTTGTGTTGTCTTAAGATTATGTCACAGTCAGAGGTGAGTGTGGTGGAGGAGGTGAGTGAGAGGGAGGAGGTGAGTGAGGTGGAGGAGGTGAGTGAGAGGGAGGAGGTGAGTGAGAGGGAGGAGGTTAGTGATGAGGAGGGTGAGGTTGCGGCTGCGTTTTCTAGTGATACTGATAGTGATGGTGTTGTGGCTCCGCAGCCACGCACCAGTACAAGGACGGGCCGCAATGTAAAGTTTAGTTACGCAGAAAACATGGCTCTGGTGCGGGAGCTGATGAGGCATCAGCGCCAGTTGTTTGGTTCAGATGCATCAAAAGTGTCGACCCGCCGGAAGAGTGTCCTGTGGGGGAAAGTTATTGCTGCTGTGAACAGTGAGGGTGTGGTGAGGCGGACCGAGGACACCTGTAGGAAACGTTTCTATGACATCAAACGCCGTGTGAAGGCCAAGATGGCTAAGGAGGCAAAATCTGCTCGGCAAACCGGGGGAGGACACCCCTTCCGAGCGTCTTATAAAGATTGGGAGGAGCCAATACGTCCGCTGATTCCGCCAGAGGTGGTTTCTGCACTTCATGTCCAAGATTCGGACCGGCCAAGTGCGGATGGTGAGTTTATTTGATATTTATAATTTTTCACATCTGTGCTTTGTACTTTTGTTGTAAAATGTTTCCTGTGTGTTGGTCCACAAATGGGTTGGTGATGTAGTGCAGGCCAATCCACCCTGTGTTTTTCCATCTGTTGTCCAACTACAAGTCCCATCATGCCTGTTATAATGTTTAAACTTAGGGAATGTCAAATGTGTTGGTGGACATGCTGGGAAGTGTAGTTGCACTACATATTGTCAGACACAGGTTGTGGTTGCTTGGTGTATTGTGTGTGTTAGTTATGTTTTTGTACTAATTAGACTCAAATATTTGTTGTGTTTTTTTTGGAAACACAAACAATTTGCCTTGTTTTGTGCGGTTTTTGTAGGTTGTAAAATTTAAGATTATAGATGTAACAAAACCAACTATTTGTGTTTGTAATTTTATAACAACATTTAAAAAAAGTTTTTAAAATCCTGCAATATTGTGTCTTGGTAAAGCTACGACATATGTGTTTTAAGTAGTATAATTATGTTCATATCGCAATTCTTCTTTTTTTGTACAGTACGCCAGAGAAGCAGCACATCCAGGCCACAACCAACCCTGCCTAGAGCTGATGATGGTGGGAATGATGGTAAGTTATTTCTGTACCCACATCTTAGCCATTAACATAAAACACATGAAATGTAATGACAATACTATCACACAGGTTCTTCGTCTGCTCCGCGCACACAAAGGCGCCAATCACAGGCCAGCCTTACTGTGGCTACAAGGCCACCCAAGAGGCCCCGTGTCCACGCTCCTACTGCTGCTGCTGCTCCTGCTCCTGCACCTGCCTCACCCCCCCAAAGGCGCATCTCTGCAGTGGCTGCGGTGCCACCACTGGCACTTTTGGCAAGCCCCCTGAGTGTAGATCCACATTCCCCACAGTTGTCTGGTGAGTAATGTTTGTAATGTTTTTATTTTGTTTGAGTAAAAACAAGGTGAAGGCATAAGGAACTGACAAAACACTGTTAGGTCGCAGATGATAAAGGCAGCAGTACAAAAATTATAAGTAATTTTAGACTCCACATTTTGGACATGCTTGCCTTGTGTCATTATCACCTTGAACCTATCACTGCTTTAGAAATGACTTAAACCTTCTCCAGGTATTGACATCTGCCCCAGTGTTAGTTTTGTTAAAAAATGATTAAAAATTGTAAGCAACTTTGCTTTAATAATCGACTGCAAGCAGATGCTGTTAGCGTATTGTTATGATGATATGTGTGAAATTACAGTGTCCTGAAACTCAAATGTTTTTTAAAAAATATGCTCAACAACACTCAAAACTACAAAAAAAATGTGAAACTAAATTTGAACCAAAAAATTCAAAACAAACCAAATCAATACATACGGCAAAATCCAACATTAAAAAACCTGTTTAAGTTGTCATTTTTTGACCACAATCTTAGTGTACTTCTTTACTAAATCCACTGACTGACATGCCCAATGTCTGATTCTAATGTGGCAAACATGGTTATATTTTTTTGTGTTGTGCCAAAGGAACCTTCAGAATGTTGTTTAAACTAACTTTGAGACATAAAAAAAGAGTACATGGAGTGTATACAATAATTTAGAATGTGAAACATACAATTGTCTCCATAAATTCACAAATTAGTAGTATCTGTTTCTAGCCACATCAATTCATTAAGAGGTAACCAACATAGTAACGTTTAAGAAGTTAACCATTTAGCTTTTAAATGTATATTATGAAGTAATGCATGTTGCTTGACAAATATTGTAAGACCAATGCTACATATGTCTAAAATATTTCCTGTGTCCCACCCCATACAGATCCGGCCATCATGAGTGACGAGGGCCAGCAGTCCCATGGCCAGGAGACGTATACTCTACACCTGCAGCCCATCGACCAAACACAGGCAAACATGACTGAGGACAATCCAGTCCAACCGCAAGCTTCTCAGACTCAACAAATGACCTCAACACCAGGGACAAGCCAAATTCCGCATGAGTTTTGGTCAAGTTGGGCAGAACAACAGGCACACCACTCTGCGTGTCTCAACACCCAAACACAACACCTGTCTAGTTTGCCCCATCATTTGCCTAAAGTTAGCCGCAACTCTGCCAGACTCATCGTGCAAGTAGGGCGGATAGCAAACACAATGGAGCAGATGAGGGCAGACAATTCTCAAATGCAGGCAACCCATCAGCGCATCATGGATGAGCAACTGCGCCAACACCAAACCCTCATACAGATTATCCAGCATAATCAAGTCATAAATGACAATTTGTCGCGAACCATTGCCAACAATACAGCTGCTTATACCCAGCTAACGGCCAGTTTAAATATTTTGAGCCAAAATTTTAGTGCAATGGCACAACAACATGTGGCCACAAGCTCAAGCACAACAACCCCGACCCAAACACCAGTACAATCACCAGTTCGACGATCAAGTCGAAGCCGCACCCACGAACAACCACAAGCCTCTGCACCCAGCACCCAAAAAAAGAAAAGATAATCTGTACTGCACATCATATGCTGGCCAGTTGCAAGTAAAATATATGTGTTCAGAATATATTGTTCAGTATTTTTCAATAAATTATCTAATCAAAATATGTGTATTGGTTAATTTGCAACACACAAACACAAAAATCAGTAATGTATAGTCCAAGATGAATATTGTGACAGGGCGAGAGTGTGCTGTGTCAGGGTGTAGGGTCCGTTTGCCAAAATCATACCGTGGAAAAACACTTCGAACATTTAGTGTGACCATCTGTATAACATGGTCAACATCAAGTTTTTTGCAGTTACATTGGACAATATAAACTAAAAAGCATGGCCAGCCTACTCGGAACATATACAACCTGCAGACCCAGTTGTTTTTCCTTCCTTGGTTTTATTGTAGCATCAGGAAGCAGTGACAAGTATCCTACAGCAAACAATACAGCAGACCCACACACAGTAGCAGCCATTTCAGATTTAGAGTGTGTAGAAATGTGTTGGCTCCCCTTTTAAAAGTACCAAACGTCAGGTGTGAGTAATGAACAATTGCCAACACATGTTAAGGGATCATGGAGTGCCACGTTGTAGCACTCTCCTGATCAGCTGTGTGCTCCTGTCCTCACTGACAGGCAGCACACGGCACTGTTACAATGTAGCGCATATGCGCTACATTTTAACCAATGCGGTGAACTTTCTGCTCTGCGGTGACGTCACTTTAGGTCCACCGCAGGGAAGAAAGTTACCATCATTGGTTACAAGGTAGCGCATAGGCGCAACATTGTAACAGTGCCGTGTGCTGCCTGTCAGTGAGGACAGGAGCACACAGCTGATCAGGAGAGTGCTACAACGTGGCACTACCTGATTGGCTGAAGAAACCCACTTAGGCATAACTCAAAGTGGGTTTCTGGCATTCGGGTAAAGGTGACCCATGGGCAAACATGGTTCCCCTTTCAGTTCGTGGTCGGGACACTTTTTTTGGTTTTTTTTTTCTCCTTGCAGTATTTGTTTGAAATAAACATGTGCAGTGTTTTTTTTCTTCATAAAAAATTAACAATAAAAAATAATATTGCCGTTAATGCTGGAACATGTGTGTTTGTTTGTAAAAAACAAACAGCTTTTTTTAAATTTTAAACAAAAAAAGCTTCCCAAAATTTAAAACGTTACACTATTTTTAAACTGGAAAGGACTGAATCTCTGCAATATGTGAGTCACAAATTGTTCAGCTTATAAATTTATTGTGTGCCACATGAAGTACATTTTGATATTCAACTCTAAATCACAAATCTAGAAGCTCTTAAGCTTAATTTTGTTGTGGCAACCAAACAAAATATATGCTTACAGTACATTAATGGTTTTCACTGTGTACTTTTAAAAAAAACAGGGTAATAATGTTGGTGTGACTTTTTACACAGTCACACAGACCAGCCGGCCAGACAGGCCTCACACCAGTCATGATGATGCCGGTATTGCAGGTAAGTCTTCACTGTAGTCACATATTCTGTAAACACATAGAAGTACAAAATATTATTTACAAATTTGGCACCTAGGATCTGCTTCTGGAAGCCGACCTCGTGTAAGGCGGCCATCACAGGTCTCGGCCCACTTACCCAGGAGGCCAACTAAGAGCCGGCGTCTTGCCTCTGATTCAGCACCTCCATCATCCCCACCCAGGCGAAGGCTATCGGCAGTGTCACCCAAGCCACCACTGGCACTACTGGCGAGTTCGCTGAGTGATGAGCCCAGATCACCTCAGTTATCTGGTGATTAAATTGTGAAACAAAACACATAAGCAAGAATATACACAGTCGACTTTGGATGATGTTAGTTTGTTTGGAGTTTACATGTTTTACCCAACAATCAATGTAATGTTACGTCTTCAATTGCTCAAGGTGCTTTACTTAAATAAAATAAGGTCTTAGTGGATGGTCTAGACAACCTAGTTGTCTGAAAATATATGAATTGAGGATACATTAAGCACACACACGAGAAAAAAATAAATGTAAACTTTTTGAACCCAAAAAAAAATTAATTAGAATACAAAACACATTCCTGTCTCCGTCTCCAAAATGTATGAAGCTGGTGTGTATGTATGGAGCTATGTTTTTCAAGGGTAATGACTGTAAATGTTTTTTGAGCATCAACTAAGCACAATGGACACACCACTATAAACAACAAACAGTAAGTAACAAAACACACACTAGAAAGTAGAGCAAAGTGTTTAGTGAAGGATAATTACAGCCTAATAAAACTTACCTGAAAAATAACGCAGGATCACTTGTTGCCGTACCTGCCTCCCTACATTTGTACTCACACTGTCACCAGATGGTTCTAACTCCTCTGCTTGCTGACTGATTTCTCCCTCACCATGTGCAAGATCTTGACTTAAACACAGATTATGGAGAAAACAGCAGCAGAACACAATCCTAGTCACCTTTGAGGGACTATACAACAAAAGGCCAGCAGATTTATCAAGACACCGAAAACGTGACTTCAGCAACCCAAAACATCTTTCTATCACATTCCGCGTAGCCTTATGTGCATGATTATAACTGTGTTCAGCAGGAGAATCAGGTTGGGACAATTGAGTAAGGAGCCAAGAGTAGCAGCCGTAACCCCCATCACCTGAAAAACAGATATAGTCAACATTAGGACATATGTTAGATTATTCAAACACCTCCTCCAAAATCTAGCCTGTGGTTAAAAGACATACACACATAACATTTTCAACATACCCAACAGCCAGCCATCAGGCATTTGTCCCTCCTCAAATTTTTCGAAGAGCGATGACTGACTGAGGATGAAGGAGTCATGGCAGGCACCAGGGTAACCTGCAACAACACTCATTATTTTTAATTTTGCATCACAGACCACCTGGACATTAGTTGATTGATCAAGATGCCTATTAGTATAGATATACTGGCGGCCCTTAGGTGATCTCAGCTGAACGTGTGTGCAATCTATGGCCCCAAGCACATTGGGCATGCCTGCAAGCTCATAGAAAGCTACCCTGACAGCACTCCACTCCGACTCCTCAGTAGGGAAGCAGATTGAGGCTTTAATGTGTGGCTCCAACACATCCAAAACCTGAGTGGACATTAAAGAAGCTAAGGTGAGTGTCATGTTAGGTATTCTCTACAATACTGTGGTGTTTCAACTTACACAAGCAACACTTAGCCAGAACCGCATAGGTATTTTTAGACTCACCTGCATCAAATATCTTGAAAAGGTGGGCTGTGAGATCCCAATGACGTCGCCTGCCACAGCCTGGAAGCTCCCAGTAGCCATAAAGTGTAACACAGCCAGGAGTTTGTGTAGGCCTGAGACAGAGCGAGAGCGTGCTGTCTCAGGGTCTATGCCCAGTTTGACAAGGTCATACAGGTGGAAAATGTTGTTTCTATTTAGGCGGAACATCTGTATGACCCTATCATCGGACAATGCATTTAAGTTTAAACGCCCTCTAAATAAACGAGGCTGGCGCAGCCTCCGCGGTACCTGGACAACCTGTTGGCCATGTTCACTTACCTGGTCCTGATTCCTGGAAGCCTCATGGAGCAGTCTAACGTATCCCACAGCCAACAAAAAAACATTGCCACACACCACAGCAGCCATTTCAGAGTGAGAGTAGTTCAGAATGTGCCTGAAACACTTTTATAGGCCCAAAAAATCAGATGGGAGTAATGGATAATTAAGTTCACATGTAAACGCGATTTTCAAAGGCTGGCGCGTTTTTTTTTAGCCAAAAAATGCGACTCGTAATTTTATGCGGCCGCAATAGCATTTTCACGGCAGCAAATACAATTACGAATGGTTAGTAAATGACCGAGATTCGTCTCTAAACAGGCGTAATTTGACCGATGGTGTATTCATTCGTAATTTTTTACATGAACTTCACAAAAAATACGAATGCCCTCATCACTGCCGTGATTAGTGTTTAGTAAATGACCGAGATTAACCGAGATGACACTTTGAAGAAAAAACGGCATCTCGGTCAAAATCGGGAGCTTAGTAAATATACCCCATTGTATCCCAGAACCTGGTCGCTTACATTTTTCAACCGACAACAACTATATGCATACAAAAAAAAGGTTGTACACGGAATCTATGTTTGTCACTGGTTACTGACCTACAGTTTATGTTTTAAAAGTCCAGGAAAATGTCTGTGAATGTAGAACACTCTTGATAGAACTTTGGGCTTTGTAAAAGTTGGTTAAGGGTTACTTGGGTCACGGATGGAGAGTGAGGACGGGCTTCACCAATTAGGCCCAATTTGGGTCTTCATGTTTTCAGCCTGAGAATAAGCTAATTAGTGCCTACAGCTGTAATCGTTGATAAAGGTGTGTCAGGGTTTTCACTAATTGGGGGAACAGGCAGCAGGCCTGTTGGGAAACACCGTGATTAGTGATTACTGGCTGAGAATGTATTAATGCTTCTGCTTCAACAAAGAAGCAGCATCCATGATTAGAAAAAGCCGTGATCGTGAAAGGCATTCATGATCAGAGCCACAGCTACAGTAACCTTGATGTGTATAGCATACTTCCTAACAGCGTGAGTGGGGGTACGCATAATATCAGAATCCCATCCATTCACCATTTAGGAAAGTAATACATCACAGATAATCCCTTTCCCTTTCCTATGCGCCAGAGGAATTTGTTGACCCTACCTTGTATAAATAGTCTGAAGTGATCGCAAGGTAGGAATAGGTCTGCAGCTACTCTGAAACTGCACAATTTTTTTTAGTAGCAGCGCTGCGATCCTTTCGTTCGCACTTCTGCTAAGCTAAGATACACTCCCAGAGGGCGGCGGCTTAGCGTTTGCACTGCTGCTAAAAGCAGCTAGCGAGCGAACAACACGGAATGAGGGCCTTTGTCCGGTGGCCTTGGCAACTGCCATCCTGGCCAAAGGGTTAGATTCACACCCGGATGCAATTTGCAGGCCTCTTCTGTCATCAGTTATCTACTGTACATGAAACATCTGAAAGTGCTTTGTAATACACATCCATTTAATATATTTGTGCCCATCACATTTATAGACATTTTCCTTTATACAGTATAATATAGTTCTTCGTACAGTATACTGAAATACATGCTATTTTGTACATTAAATCTAAAGTATAGTCTGAAGTTTTAAAATGTAAGTATTCATTAAATTAATACAGCAACAATATGTAACAATTTTCTTCATTGATTCAGTTCTTTTATACTTTTTACCATGCTGAGCTGCATGCTGCGGGAACCATCTGGATGGCAAGGTTATAATAATCTACCAAGATTGAGCCAAACCCAACGGAAATGTTAAAATATCTAAACTCCACATTTCGCATGCTGATTCACCGTAAATGTAATAAAAAAATATTGTTTTTCTTAAAATGCACTGTGTAATATGTTGGAAAATAGGTTTATTTCTATTTGGTCTCAATGGCTGAAAGATAAGATGAATGTGGCAATAATGAGCCTAGTAATGATGTCACTACAGAAAGTAAGTTCCCAAGAAGATGCTACAGGCAGAAAATAACAGTTATTTCCTATTGAAATATTAAAGCACACCTGTCATTTCTAAAATGATCCTTCCTTAGTAATTTCAGGCATATTTAAATGTTAATGCAATAGCCCATAAAATAGTGTTATAGGTGATAATAAACCCCCTTTCAGTAGGTAATGCCGATGTATAGTATGCTGATGGTCAGAATACCAACCCTGTCATCCCAACCTCTAAAATTCAGACAGTCCCACAGGTAAGACCCTAAACTTCCCCTGTCCCCTACCCTAATCCTCCCTTGTGGGTGCCTAACCCTGACCCTCCCCGGGGGTACCTAATCCTAACCCTCCCTTTCCCACTGCCTAAACCTAACCATCACCGCTTGGTGCCTAACCCTAACCTCCCTTACTTTGTGCCTAAACCTAATCATTCCTCCCCGGGTCCTAACTCTAACCTTCCCATCCCTACACCCTAACCCGAAGCCCTCTACTAGTGCCTAAACCTACCCTCCCCATGGTAGGACATCCCACTGATAGTCCATTCGGGATTCCAGGAGTCAGTATTTTGATGCATGGAATCCCACCTCTGTCGGCATTCTGATATCGGGATTGTGGCCACCGGGCAGGATTATGGCAGTGGTATTATGACCGCTAAGATCCTGCCTGGTGGCATTTTAACTGCATCCCCTTTGTAGAACAGAAAGTTGAGCTAGAGTGCACTTTATTGACAATGTCACCATGTGATCAATACAGTACACATATCCCTATAAAACCAATACTAATCATTAACAAGGCATCTAAGCTATTGAGCTGGCAGCCACATCTCCTGGAGGGGACATGTATTTCTCTTTATACAACTGTTTTGATATGTACAGTGAGTGGTTATGAGGGTTCCTTCTTCATGGAGCAGCTGTACAGACTGCCAGAGTTCTCCAACAGACATCAGAGCACATAAGTTGGAAAGCTTAGGGAAGAGGTAACAAAGGAAGAATGGTGGGGGATATAAGTAAATACAGATGACAGAGCATATGCCACATCTGCCTCCAACACTCTTCCCTTGAAATATTCAGTATGTTCCCTCATCATTATCCCCTTGCCACATATTACTGTGGCCACACCACCTGCACATGAGCCCACTCAAAGTCTTGGTGACCTTGAGTGCTTCCACAAATCAGACATTGTATTTCATTGGCTTAGTATACTGCCAAACCATGAAAGTTATGCTAGAGATGTGGGTATGGGTTTTAATTAGTCAGAGGGTTTTTTTCTGTACAAAATTTATAAAAACAGCTAAAATCATGTTATTTTTGCAATCCGATCCGAATATAAAGCCCAAAATTCAAATGTAAAATCTAAATTCTGAACTATGGGAAGCTCTGGACTGGGTTTTAGTTTGGTACAGATTCTCAAAATTCAGGTAGGTTTAGATTTCTGGAAAAACCGAACTGTAAGTAAAACTTAATAAAGTATGAACATTTTAATTGAAACATCAAGGGGTAATGAAGTCAGGTAGTGGAAAAGAGGCTTGGGACACAACAATAGTCTTGAGAATGAGGCATGGCTTACCTAGAATAGTTAGCTCCCTGCAGTTCATTTAAATATAAGAGGGACTTAGCAGATGGTATCAGCTGTGAGACACAATAAATTGTGATTCAGTTTTCTGTGCTTATGAATTGAACAGAGGTGTCCTCCTTTACCAAGCATTCCTGGATCATATGGAGCGAGGCTTTTGGCATGACTTACTGTAGATCAGGCTTTTTCAACCAGTGTGCTGTGGCGCGACCAGTTGCAAGGTGTGCCGCGGAGCCAGAGCAGCTTCCCGCACCTTCAGAGTGAACTGTTGGCCCGGGCTCTTCTTAGAGAATCAGTCATGCTCCGGCCGTGACCTATGCCTTGAAGACGTGGTGGTGTGATATCATAGGTCATGGACAAAGCATCTCACCACCCAGCCAGCCCACCCACCTGAATACACATCTTCTAGTTCCCGTCTACATCCACAGCTTTCCTTGCCCACCCACATCCACACCTGCCTGACCACCCGCTGCTCAGTATTTGCAGCACTCCACCATGAACAACCCTCGCCACTGAGGGACAGGGAAGGGGACAGCTGACTGGTAGGGGCCAATATTTGTTATGTTATTTCTCCTGTGGGGAGCAAAAGGATTTATGGATTTATGGGGGGAACAATGTGAATAAGTCATGTGGGGAGCAATAGGATTTATGTGGGGAGCGATGTAATTGTTTTTTCTGTGTAAGCCAATGTATGTGTGGATTTATTTTTTTTACTGTGAGGGCCAATGTGCATTTTTTGTTTTTTTTCTGTGGGAAACTGATGGTGTGCCTTGGCAATTTTAAAATATTGTTCGGTGTGCCGCGAGTAAAAAAGGTTGAAATTCACTGCTGTAGATGCTCCACCACAAGTATCAATTTGTACTTTTTCCAAAATTGTACATCTTTAATCTTAGACATGGCTGTTGGGATTCTGGTGTCGGTCTCCTGGCCACCGGGATCCCGACCGTCGGTATTATATGTCGGACCCCTTAGCCTCATACAGAGTACTCACAATGTGCCATGAACCCTAGATTAGTACTTTTATCACAAAGGAATTGGTATAAAGCGTGTATAAAGATGATGATTAAGCATAATAAGAGCTGGCTGTAGGCATGTCATAGCTGCGTGTACTGGAACTCTGTCTTTTGTCTTTTTTACCCAGATTTGTGGCTTAGTCAAACACAGAAATGCATGTAATGACAGCCCCTGTAGTCAGCGTACCCTGCAATGTACATTTGTGGCACAAGCTCTGTGCATAAAATGCATATTGAAAGAAAAAGACGTATGGTGCGCAAAATGACAAAGTCCTTAGAGTGCCAAATTAGTTTTTTTGGTGTGTTTGCCTGAAAAGCATATGTTGGCCCATCTGTAGGCATGTTTTATTCTTCTTAAAGGGACATTTTTTACAACATAGGGCAGACCTGGCCAACCTGTGGCTCTCCAGCTGTTGTAAAACTATAAGTCCCATCATGCTGTGCCACAGTTTTGCTATTAGGGAATTCTAAAAATGTGGCAGGGCATGCTGGGATGTGTAGTTTCACAACCATAGGCGTGCACAGCAAATTTTATTAGGGGGAGTGCCGTCTTTGGGCGTGTCTAGCACCGCCTTATGGGCATGTCTAGAACACTACCCAGGGACATGTCTAAACTATTTTACATTCGCTCAGTAAAAATCACATTGCTTAAATATAATTTCTCCCTAGTTTCTAATAATAAAGTAGATATAATACACCCAAGAGAAATAAAATGAAACATAATGCTGTAACAACTTGCCGGTACTGACTGTGCGCTACGACATATCCCTGAGTCCTAGCTGCCTCTGCACCCTATTGCTGCTTACACTTCCCCAACCTATCCCTGACCCAGTGTCAGAACTAGCGAGTGGTGGGCCTAGGTGCATATGCATTCTCCTCCCCCCTCCCCCCACACTTAGCACCTACACCCTGATTTTGAGCTGGCCACTCTGAAAAGTAAAGGAGATTTAGGGGGCCAAACATTTCAGTTTTAATATAACACAAGTAAAGTTTATATTTCACACATGTGCATCACATCCACATTTGCCTCTTTCTATGCCATCAGACCCCTCCTCTGCAGGACACCAGCATTTGTCACACATGTCCCCATGCTTGCCGGCTACCTACAGTAGTGCCCCTTATTCACATTACTCCACACAGTATGAGACAAAATTCACATTATGCCACACAGTATGCAACAAAATTCACATTACTCCACAGCGCATGAGCCGAAATTCACATTATGCCACACGGTATGAGCCAAAATTCACATTACACCCACACGGTATGAGCCGAAATTCACATTACGCCACACAGTATGAGCCAAAATTCACATTACGCCACACGGTATGAGCCGAAATTCATATTATGCCACACGGTATGAGCCAAAAGTCACATTACGCCACCCAGTATGAGCCGAAATTCATATTACTCCACACACCATGAGACAAAATTCAAGTTATGCCACACAGTATGCTCCGAGCAGTGCCAGATACACCTACTGTCCCCAGTAGCACTTACAGTTATTATATATGTAATAATAACACATTATTAATATATATTTCAATATAAATAATCCATATTAATAAAAATTACAAATTTAACATATAGTACACACACACACATATATATATACAGTATATATATATATATATATATATATATGTGTGTGTGTGTGTGTGTGTGTGTGTGTGTGTGTGCACTTAAGTTCATGTACATGGCTCAGCTACAGGCCTGCAGTTTACTTAATATTCACTGACTGAGCTGAGTTACTGTTTTAACTGTCTCAGCTGAACTGGTCTGGGGCTGTCTGCTGAATTGGTCCTCGGCTCCAACTCCAAGCCAAGAGGAATGCTGCGGTACGCCGGCACAGCAGGAGAGTGCGGATGGGAGAAGAGAGCAGGAGCTTGCGGACGGGAGAAGAGAGCAGGAGCGCGTGCAGCCGAGGAGGAAGGGCGCACGGCATGATGTCACTTCGAGTGGAGGAGCAAGGAAGATGAGTGTACCCACCTAGTGCGGCCGCCATCCAGAAAAGCACACACATGTGTTTGTCATAACCGGGCGGTGAGCACAGCAGGAGGGCGCAGAGACTTAAGCAGTGATCACTCTTCTGCAAGCTTGGCGTGCTGGGTGTGCTGGACATTAGGGGGTGCCTTTGCGCACCACGCACCCCCCGTGCTCACGCCTATGTTCACAACATTTGGAGAGCCACAGGTTGGCCAGGCCTGACATAGGGCCTAATTCAGCATGGATTGCAATTGAGATTTATTGCAATTTGTCCAGAAAGACTGTGCATGTGCTGTGTACATAATGTGCATGTGCCAGAGCTTCATTGTGATCACGGTGCATTCGCAATATTAAAGTGATACAGGTGTGCCATGGATGTATGGCAGGCTGGTCTCTGACGCCATCTGCAATCTCTTGCATGCAACAGCATGTGCAGATTTGTGGATGCTCTGGCTTGGCACAAATTGTATTTACCCCTTCGATTTTTCCAATTTTGCGAATGGACGAGTGGCAACAACCTGTGCGATTCTTTTCAAGTGAGTTTGCAAAAAATTGCACTTTTAGTAGCAATAGTGATCTGGCCTGAATTAGGCACATAGCTCACTATTTTGTGCAAAAAGCCTCACACTAAAGAACTGCTTTTATAGAAAGTTTGTAGCAGCTTCAGTGCATGGATTGTTTTTCCTGAAACTAAGGGGATTTATACTGGACAAACTGAAACGGTCACAGACAGAATTGATTGTGCAGCCTAAAAAAAATTCAAAAGAATCCTAGGACCTCTTTCGGCAAAGAAAGTTCATTCCTGACAAGTGATTTAGCATTGACAGCTAAACTTTTTCTTAGCAAAAAGAAGACAAAATTTAAAATAATAGATAAAAATAGCGGAATGCAATTTTGACTTATGTCAGTAGACATGAAGAAGTTATGAAGTAAAAAAAAATTCAACTGAAAGTGTGAAGACATGGGTTTTCATTCTCTCTGTATGTTTATGGCAAAACCTTATGCCATTGCCTAATGTACTAATTATCAAAAATGTTTTATTTTTTATTAAATGAGAGAAATGGGCATTGGAACCCGCTCTGTGGGTGCTTGAGCAACCCCAAAATTTGTGCTGCCCACAGGCATGTCTGAGATTGCATCTTTGAGTTATATGGAAGATATAATGAGCACTCCCATGGACTTAGGGAAAGATGCATTAAAATATATAAAAATGTCCCATTCCTCAGTGCTAAGAGACATCCTGTATTACCACTTACTGTAGTTATGTGGATGTCTTATCACTGCAATGTATAACAAAAAGAATCACAAGACCATATGGTATGTAAACTCACCCATCCAGTAATCTTTGTCTCTCCAATATGGCCCCTAGGCACCCCTAAAGTGCAAGAATTTAGGATTGCCCAAAGTAAGTCACTGAAATGAACATGGCATTTGTGAACACACTGGGAGCAGTGTCAGGAGGCTACAACAGGAAGATAGATACTCATAATATCATTCTCAGATGGCAATACATTTTACTTGACAAGCAGTTCAGCTTTTCATGGCTTGGTAAGCTGCTGACAAGTTTTGCCACTATAGCCATCTGTGACAGTAGCATTATTGTACAATTTGTGAGATGCTACAGGAGACATTTGTGGTTTCTCCATGGAGTGCCTTTTCTTATGTACTGAGAAGCGAGAATAACCCCCTTTTTAGGTAAACATGCAGGAAAAAGGATTAAGACCAGTTGATACATTTTCCCCACAGAGTGACAGCTACAGTAAGTTTGGTGATTTGGGATGTCCCGATTTGCCATAAAAATCAATACATTTATAATCCCATCTGGCCAATCACAGTGTATGAAATCCCAAGAAGCCAATCAGCAAGCATCAACAAATGTCACATGTTTCTAGGCTTTTATATGGATCTTATCTCCTTGTTCTTGGATTGCGCTGGTGGAAAAAGTCTGTGACAATAAGTAGCCCAAACTAATGTACAGTACCATCTGCCAGAATTATATTTTCCCTTTTATTCTCTTACCCATTTTACACCTTCACTACAGCACACTTGACTGCTTCGAAATACAATTGCCTTTTCCCACTTGTCTTTGGCACCATTAGTTAGCTCCTGTAGGCAAAGAAACACACAGGCAATTTGTTGTGATTTCAACCAGCGTATTTGATAAAACATACTTACTGGCACAAAAACACAGTTCTGTTCAATACTGGTCATTATTGTCACTCTACTCCACAAGTGGCAATTTCTTGATGCAACTGAAAAAAAGAATCTTGCACAATGTCAAGAAACATTTACACAAACTCTTGAGCTATTCATACTACAAAAGAAGAAATATCAATAAATGTGTCTGCATTTACAACAAAATTGGGGCCAGATGTAGTGGAGTGCGAGACGGCTGGGGCGCTAAGATTTCGGCTGAACTTGTATGTGTTTTTAAAGCAGCAATCATTTACAAGGCAAAACCAACCGAGTTTGGCCGGAATCTCGGAGCTCCGGCCACCTCACACTTCACTACATCCGACCCTTAGTGTCATTGGTAATGCACCTCATAATGAAACTCTGCAAACTGTCATTGAAAATCCATGAATACATAGATTATTCTTTCCAAACATGCATTGTGAATTTAATGTCTTGGTTTCTGGGTTTGTATCCATAGATAATTTCAGTATGAATCTATCTCTTGTGGATTGTCAACATTGTTTGTGAGAATGGCACAGGTGGAGAAAATGCATTGAGGAATCATTTAAGGATGAGATTATGCTAACCATGAATTTTACCACCTTTCTCAGGTTCAGGTGCATTGTGTTACCTGGAAGTGTAGAGGCTACATAATTGGTACAATATTACATTGATTGGCATGAAGAAATTACCTGTGTAAAATAGATGTTATAACCCATGAATTTATTTTTCATGATTATTTTATTTATTAGCGGAACTCTCTTGAGATATGCTAACCGCAACCCATCGGAGGTCATATCCAATATTCAGGACTCCTGTAGTGTAAAGCAGAATCCTATTTGCTGCCAATAGTATGACATAATATGTAATTATTATATGCATAGTTGCAATAAATGTTAACACTGCTGATCTGGATTTCTTTGATTCCACCAGAGGGAAGGTTGACTCCAATACACTCCTCCTGTCGTGTTTATATCTGTAGTATACCACATGCCATAACCATAGAACCAAAGAGATGACAGTGTAGTATTTTTTATAAATATTGTATTAGCTAATCACAGACAAATTCATGCTTACTTTAAAAAACAGGAATGGAATTAACAAGTAAAACCTTTGGCGCTCGTAGTGAGTGGTCTTTCTTAGAGCAGCTAATATAACAGGGTTAGTTAGACCCTAAAACTGAAACAATAAACAAGAAAAAGCGCTAGGAAACTGGATGAGAAATTTCTGACAATTTTAATATAAAATTAGAATTACTGTTGCAACAGATAGGTAAAAAATTCATTAGAATCAATTTAAAAGTAGGGCCTGATATAGCACTGCAAAAATTTTTTTAAAAAGTCCCATATGCTGTATATGGTATATATATTAGCCGGTACTCAAATGAAACAGTACATCCCAAAAGCTTGTTTGCCACAGTCCAGGAACAATATTGCGAATGGAAAGAAGATTACTGCAATTAGTGACCTTACGTAGCTAGGTTCAAGACGCTGCTTGGTCCAGTTATTTTTGCTCCGGTCCAATGATGCAGTTGTCCAAATCGCTGATGTAAAAAGTTCCTTTATCCGACTTCTAGGCGTTTGTATGGGGATGTATGGTCAGAGTCCAGCTGCTGCACCGACGCGTTTCGCTGTTTTCCACAGCTTTCTCAAGGAGGATTTTTACCTATCTGTTGCAACAGTAATTCTAATTTTATATTAAAATTGTCAGAAATTTCTCATCCAGTTTCCTAGCGCTTTTTCTTGTTTATTGTTACTTTAAAAAACAGCTTATCTCATACTGGCGCAATCCTGTATTTAAGAGTCACTTTGGGTCAGAGGCTTGGGCAGAGATGAGAGATTGGAAAGATGTTTGCCATGTTCAGAGCCTTACAATGAGAATGGTAGATAGTTTTATAGGTGAGGAAGCCACTTGGAGTGCAAGATGTACTCCACTGACGTTCTACTTTGCGTGTGAGTTTTTGTAGTTCTGTGCTGTGCGTCCCAGTCACACAGCTCATGCATTCTTATTGTTAGCACTCAGTGGTGCAGAACAGATTTGGATGCAGGGTCTAGGGTATTCTGTGGGCATTCCGGTAATGGGGGGGGGGGGGGTAGCTAAGCAAATGCAAGCATGTTGCTGCAAATGACTGCATCTAAAATTGTACCGCTGCTCACATAGGAGGCCATGGTCAGATGGAGAAACTGCACCTGCCATAGGCCAGATATACGGTTTGATGGTGCATTTGGTGGTTTGTCATAGACACTGCAAGTGGGTGTCTCAGCATTATGCAAATTGGCCTCAGCATTAGCATACTATACAGAAGTAGCAGCAGCAAAATACACAGCGGTGGCCAAATCAGCTCCCATATACAATATCTGAAATACTGTTGTAATGATGATGAATTCTTATAGGTTATTGAAGTGAAGAACGTTGCAATCATCCGCTTTTAGTAACTTTTTAAAGTAAGTGACTGATAACAGAGAAAAATAACTTTTATTCTGGTACAGTACATGCAACCAGATCTACACTGTCTAAATAGTAATTTGGCCGACATGCAGGGTCTGGGACTGAGGGTCGACAGCACAAATGTCGACACACCTTAGGTCGACGCCAATTGGTCGACACACCTGAGGTCGACATGGACAAAAGGTCGACATGGAGAAAAGGTCGACAGGAACAAGGTCGACATGGGAAAATGTCGACATGAGTTTTTTATGTTTTTTTGGTGTCGTTTTCTTCGTAGAGTGACCGGGAACCCCAATTAGTGCACCGCGTCCCCTCGCATGGCTCGCTTCGCTCGCCATGCTTCGGGCATGGTGCCTTCACTCCGCTACCGCTTCGCTCGGCACACTTTACCGTTCCAATCGTAGTCCACTTGGATCGTTAAGTATGAAAAGGTTCAAAAAAAGAAAAAAATTGTGAAAAACTCATGTCGACCTTTTTCCATGTTGACCTTGTTCCTGTCGACCTTTTGTCCATGTCGACCTAAGGTGTGTCGACCAATTGGCGTCGACCTAAGGTTTGTCGACCTTTGTGCTGTCGACCTGGAGTCCGGATACCGACATGCAATAGGTTGACAGGGTCAAAAGGTCGACAGGTACTGTAAAATAATAGACAGTGGGTAAGGTCGACAGGTCCAAAAGGTTGACAGGGTCAAAAGGTCAACATGAAAATGGTCTACACTAAAAAGGTCAACACAAGTTTTTTTTATGATTTTTGAGTGTCATGTTGTTTGTGTAACCATATCTAAGCACAATTAGTAGAAAGGTGTACCCTTGTTGGCTCGCTTTGCTCGTCATGCTTTGGGCAAGGTGGCTCGCTCCGATATTGCTGTGCTCACCACATGTTACTATTTCCAAATGTAGTCCAAGGGGATAGTAAATCAAGCAAAAGTTGGAAAAACAGGAAAACCCCAATAAAACTTGTGTCGACCATCTGTATGACGACCTTTGTCATGTCAATCTTTTGAACATGACCTTTTGCACCTGTCGACCTTAAGAACTGTCTACCTTTTAACTGCTAACCTTTTGACTTTGTCGACCTTTTGACCCTGTCATCCTAATGCATTTCAATCATATGGCGTCGACCTATTGACTGTCGACCTATACCTTAAAACCCACTTTATTTTGAGTGCGGTGGCGTCCAATTTATCTCTATCAACTCTGCTCGTCATGTAACCAGAAGAAAAAGAGGTAAACAAAATAATTTTGATTTTACAAAGCTTCCCATTTCTGTGGATTTTTATAAATATTGAGTTAAATTCATCTAAAGGAGGTGAATGTCATACTGTGAATAAAGACTCGGTTATTTCCATTTCCACATAACATATGTTAATTAGGCTGTCAATGCGCTCACCGTAAAACGGCCTGCTTCATTCTATGCTAATACATTTAATTTTTGTAAGATAAGAACCTTTATCAAAACAGAGGACTCTGCAAAATTCCAGCTCAGCTGCTTTTACTGTATATTAAAAAGCCAACAAAGAATTGACTGCGTAAACTGCTTTTTGCTTGTTTATCCAAATTGTTCCTGCCACAACAGATTGAATACCTTGAAATTGAGAGAAGATGAAGCCATGGAAATGAGGAATATAGCCAATGGCAATTAGTTCTCTTTAGGATCTTTTTCTGGAAAGTGTCATTATTGCCGGAAGAGAGAATGTGAAAGGCTTTCACAGCTGTTTAAAAATTACAACTCTTGTGTATTCATTTGTACTTATCTTAAAACTTGAGTAATATGTGTAAAGATAAAAACTGGGGAAACACATTACAAAATGTTTCACAGGACGATAATGAGCAGATAATTATATTGAATGACTTGTATGTTCTAAGTTTCAATATGCCAGCTCAAACTCAATTCTGCAATCACTTGCTTGCTGATTACAATGGCTTACAATAGTCTGCATGTTGATTATGAGACTTTATTAGAATAGCTGACAGAATATTAATATTCCAATAAAAGAAACAGTGCATTATTGATTTCCAGTTGATGCATAGCAAATGCTTTGCAGGTTTGGGCAAGCAGCTCCTTAGCAATTACAAAGGATTTAATTGAGCAATTTCATGACCCAAGTTGAAAAAGTGATATACTGGGAAACTAGGACAAGAATGTAAGCAGACAGGTGGTTTTTGTAGGACTAAAAACTCAGTCATCTTATGGCGATACTGTATGTGACCATTAATGTACCAGCATTGGGTCTTGTTTAGAGTTATTATATTGATGTTCTAAATTGAACTATTTTTGCTATTTTAGAAGAAACAGCATATTGATTTGTTTACAGAATATTTATCAAATGGTCAATTATCTAACTGCAACACCATCATCATAGCTGTGGCTCCCAGGAATTACTCCCACCAGGTTGCTGTGCTAACAGGGCTGGGGGATGCAATTGATATGTTAGCATTTACCTCAATAGCTGTGTAAATAATGTGTCAAGTAAGTGGACTACTTAAATAGAAAGAATACATATTTAAACTATCAATAGGCATTCCTATAATGAATAACAAACAAAAATATATAACAATTTTTAGCACTCTAGAACAGAAGTATGGATTACAGCCTCCAAAGGCAACAAAGAATACCACCGTTCTTTACAGATACAGACTTCCAAAAGAGAAGGATGTCAAAGGAAATGGCGCTCCTTTCCGTTTTTTAAGTTACTCAAATAAAGAAAAAAATTAAAATAACATCATAGCGTAGATTGTCTCTTATACACCGTATGTTAACAAAACCTTAGTCCTTGAGGTGTTTATAAGAAAAAAGATGCCGATCCACAAATTTGAAAGACAGAAAACACACCTTCTTCCTAGGCTTATGAGGTTACATGATGACTTTACCCCAAATTAGATGAGGTAAAAACAACTTTATGTATAAGTGTACATTCTCCTTGTACCCAGTGGAAAAACACCTTATGATAATGCAATTACCTCTTACCAACCCCCAAACAAATGAGGTCTATACGTATGGCTTTTCCTAATGGCAATACAGGACACAGCAATCTTCATTAACATCAGGCACTTTATTATACTCGATCAGAATAGCATGTGGGAAAGGATACGCAACATAGTGTGATACTGTATTAACATTTAATTTAAAGCTGGCGGTGAGGATTTCATGTGGACTTTTGCATCCGGCCTCACGGTGAGCACTTGTAGGGCTGGATTGTTTCAGGAGTAACCGGGACATTCAGTCGGATTTTGCACTGAGACTATTGCCATCTGGTAGGCGCATTGACTCAATGGGATCCTTTGTTTGTTTTTAAACTTTGTCTGTTTTAACTGGATACTTTATTAAATGTTTATACAGTATTTTCGCTTTGCAAGTGTGTGAATGGATTTGCAGCTGAGCTCTACAAAAACATTTTATACAGTTTCTGAGTAGCTCTGGACTTACTCAGCCCTTGTGATCACTTCAGCCTGTTTGTGTCCGGAATTGACCTTAGACACCCACCCTGCAAACGCCTGGACACACCTGGGTTTCTCCAACCACTCCCGGAAAACGGTCAGTTGACACCCAGAAATGCCTTCTTCCTGTCAATCTCCTTGCGAACGCCCATGTGAATGGAATTGTCGTAGAAGCCATCGCTGGGTTATGAACCGCTGTGTACTCGTCCGATGTGCCTGCGCATTGCGGTGCATATGCATGCGCAGATTAGCCCCGTTCTGCCACTGCGAAAATCCGTAGCGAGCGATCAACTCGGAATGACCCCCTTAGTTCTGTTGAGACTAAATAGGATTTTTCCTGCATCCTCCCCACTCTGCTGGAGGGACTGTGGTCACATTGGGGATTTTGCACATATTTGGCAGAAATGACCTAAAATTCGCCCTTTTTAGAACCAAACTGAATCCCTCCAAGGGAAAATTATTTTGTCTCCCATAACTTTAGATCCCTGGACAGCATAGCTGGGTTTATCAATGTCTGATCTTAGTACGCATGCAAATAAGTTGGCTCTCCAAATATTACATGCAGCTAGGTGATCAGTGGACAAATGTTGGAAGAATCCTGCACCTCCACCTTTACATATGGTAATTTCTAAAATATGGTTTATTTAATCAATGGAGAAAATTACTTAATCTCTGCATGATAGGTCCAATAAGTATAATACAGTTTGGGACCATTGGTTCGCATATTCTAAGGTCTCTATTCCTAGAATTTGACATGTTACTAACTGAATATAGTTTGACGTTTATTTTTGTTAATTATATTTGTTATTGTATAGTCTTTCTGGTGGGTCATCGCGTTTTTCTGCTCAAATTGTTTAGACATGTCTTTATTATGACCCTATACGGTCTAGATTGTAATTCATCTGGTTGTACCATATATTTTATTCTGATGTCCTCCATTTCTCTGTTTCTTAGCCAGTCATTTTAATTTCACTAATGGACCTCCCTTCTTCTCATTCTCCTCTTTTTCGCTTCTTTTTTTCTTTTTCCTCCTCTTCATTCTTTGTCTCCTCTTATTCTTATTTTTCCTTCTCACTTATTTGTCTTTTTACCTACTAAGGTTTATATAAAAAAATTGCATCGAATGTGTCATGTACACTGCTCAAAAAAATAAAGGGAACACTTAAACAACACAATGTAACTCCAAGTCAATCACACTTCTGTGAAATCAAACTGTCCACTTAGGAAGCAACACTGATTAACAATCAATTTCACATGCTGTTGTGCAAATGGAATAGACAACAGGTGGAAATTATAGGCAATTAGCAAGACACCCCCAATAAAGGAGTTGTTCTGCAGGTGGTGACCACAGACCACTTCTCAGCTCCTATGATTTCTGGCTGATGTTTTGGTCACTGGCAGTGCTTTCACTCTAGTGGTAGCATGAGACGGAGCCTACAACCCACACAAGTGGCTCAGGTAGTGCAGCTCATCCAGGATGGCACATAAATGCGAGCTGTGGCAAGAAGGTTTGCTGTCTCTGTCAACGTAGTGTCCAGAGCATGGAGGCGCTACCAGGAGACAGGCCAGTACATCAGGAGATGTGGAGGAGGCCGTAGGAGGGCAACAACCCAGCAGCATGACCGCTACCTCCGCCTTTGTGCAAGGAGGAACAGGAGCACTGCCAGAGCCCTGCAAAATGACCTCCAGCAAGCCACAAATGTGCATGTGTCTACTCAAACGATCAGAAACAGACTCTATGAGGGTGGTATGAGGGCCCGACGTCCACAGGTGGGGGTTGTGCTTACAGCCCAACACTGTGCAGGTCGTTTGGCATTTGCCAGAGAACACCAAGATTGGCAAATTCGCCACTGGCACCCTGTGCTCTTCACAGATGAAAGCAGGTTCTCACTGAGCACATGTGACAGATGTGACAGAGTCTGGAGACGCCAAGGAGAACGTTCTGCTGCCTGCAACATCCTCCAGCATGACCGGTTTGGCAGTGAGTCAGTAATGGTGTGGGGTGGCATTTCTTTGGGGGGCTGCACAGCACTCCATGTGCTCACCAGAGGTAGCCTGACTGCCATTAGGTACCGAGATGAGATCTTCAGACCCCTTGTGAGACCATATGTTGGTGCGGTTGGCCCTGGGTTCCTCCTAATGCAAGACAATGCTAGACCTCATGTGGCTGGAGTGTGTCAGCAGTTCCTGCAAGATGAAGGCATTGATGCTATGGACTGACCCGCCCGTTCCCCAGACCTGAATCCAATTGAGCACATCTGGGACATCATGTCTCGCTCCATCCACCAACACCATGTTGCACCACAGACTGTCCAGGAGTTGGCGGATGCTTTAGTCCAGGTCTGGAAGGAGATCCCTCAGGAGACCATCCGCCACCTCATCAGGAGCATGCCCAGGCGTTGTAGGGAGGTCATACAGGCACGTGGAGGCCACACACACTACTGAGCCTCATTTTGACTTGTTTTAAGGACATTACATCAAAGTTGGATCAGCCTGTAGTGTGTTTTTCCACTTTAATTTTGAGTGTGACTCCAAATCCAGACCTCCATGGGTTAATAAATTTGATTTCCATTGATAATTTTTGTGTGATTTTGTTGTCAGCACATTCAACTATGTAAAGAACAAAGTATTTAATACGAATATTTCATTCATTCAGATCTAGGATGTGTTATTTTAGTGTTCCCTTTATTTTTTTGAGCAGTGTATATTGTGTATAGTCTTTTATATTGTTTCTGGACCAGCGGACCATGTATTTTTCTTTTGGATATCTTTTTACCTCTCTATCTGTGTCTGCTCATTCGATGTTTTGCAATAAAAATTAATTCTTGGAAAACAAATTTGGAAAATCTATAGAGATGTAAATTTTAGAGGTCTTAATGTAAGTAACTATTAATCCATGGGTCTTGGCATTACCCGAGGAGCACCTGTAGCAGATACAGTAAAAAGTGACAGGACCATTTTTATAGTTTATTAAATTCTACCCACTGGAGGTGCAATCAAAATCTTGATCCGATTGTCCATTTGGGCGTTACCATTAACGCAACGCAAGCCATCGGTAATGCATCATTATGTCAACCCCCTGTTTAGGGTAGGATTATTAAAATTCTAAATATGCAGTTTTCCTATTTCCCACCTGAAGAATACCTATGTTAAACTTCAGCTTCCTAACATATCGGGAAGATTATTAGTGATGAGTGAGTGAGGACTTTAACATTTCTATATATAGATTAGAGATTTATTTATTTTTGTGTTTTGCGTTTTGGTTTTGGTTCTGTATCCCCGCTCGTGTTTTGGATATGGATTGGTTTTGCCAAAACCACCCTTTCGGGTTTTGGTTTTGGTATTGGATCTGGATGATTTTTGAAAGAAATATAAAAACAGCTAAAATCACAGAATTTGGGGGTAATTTTGATCCTACTGTATTATTAATCTCAATAACATTAATTTCCACTCATTTCAAGTCTTTTCTGAACACCTCACACCTCACAATATTGATTTTAGGACAAATCGTTGAACTGAGGTGGCTGTATAACTAAGCTAAGCGACACAAGTGTTCGGCACAAACACCTGGCCCATCTAGGAGTGGCACTGCAGTGGCAGACAGGATGGCAGATTTAAAAATTAGTCCCAAATCAGCACATGATGCAAAGATGAAAAGAGGTGCACCAAGGTTGTTGTATGACTAAGCTAAGTGACACAAGTGTACGGCACAAACAACATGGGACATGCTGGAATTTGACCAGATGTAATACCCGCACAATATTGGTGGCACCGGAGAGCATACCCCTAAACCACACACACACACACACATACGGCAAAGTCTGTAAAATTAATTTGAATAATAATAACTCTTTTCTTTGGCGCTATTATAATAATATGTAGCACAGGCGAGCAAAATTATTTGGATAATAATATAAGTAATGTATAAAACCCTTTTATTTGGAGTAAATAATATACAGCACAGGACATTATCACTGAACTTATGGCAGCACAAGACACCACCACTAGACCAATGCAGCACAAGACAGCACCACTGAATTGGACTTATTAGTGTCATCCCATAGGATAAACACGTCTTCAATGAAATGTTTATAAACATGAATCCTAGAACCGTATTCAGGAAAAACATATCTCTTCTCAAATTGAGACATGTACAAGTTTTCCATAGGAGGGTGCCAAATTAGAACCCATCACTGTTCCGGATTGTTGGATAAAGTATGAAACTTTATACTTGAAATGATTTAAACTCAACACAAGGTTCGTTAACTCCAAAACGTATTCAGTAGGCATAACTGGATTCGGGCTAGTGGCCAGAATTTCCCTTAATGCCTCAAGCCCCTCCTGGTGTGGAATCACCGTATATAATGACTGTACGTCCATGGTGGCCACATATATATATATATATATATATATATATATAGATATATATATGTACGTACGTACGTACGTACGTACGTACGTACGTACGTACGTACGCACAGCAAGGACGGTTCTTCCCTCTGCACAACCCACAATTTGCAGGCATTTGAAGAGGGGGCAGAGCCAGTGCTCAAGGGGCATAACTTAATTGTGGGCCGCGGGCAAGCTTCTCACACTGACTAATGCCGCACAGCTGAATCCAGCAGAGGAAGGATGGTGAGCACATATCACTCCAGATGACAGGTGTGCTGCCGTCCCTTCCTCCGTGGTCCACCACTGTCGTGTGATTATGTCATGTCAATGAAGTTTGGCACGCAGCGGCAGACCTCTTCCAGGCGGCCAGGTGGGGTGGGGGCAGGACCTCGTATCCTACACTGTACATGAGTTAGTGATGCATGGGAAGGGGCAGGGTGGGTCTGGCAGGTCCCTTAATTCAGGAGAATCTGGGAATCCAGGAGACAGGAAAAACCTCCTGGAGGATTGCCACCAAATCCTGGAGAATCCAGGAAATCCGGGAGAGGTGGCAAACCTACATGCCACTAGAGATGTGCACCAGAAATTTTTCGGGTTTTGTGATTTGGTTTTGGATTCGGTTCCACGGACGTGTTTTGGATTAAGATGCATTTTGGCAAAACCTCCCTGAAAATTTTTTGTCGGATTCTGGTGTGTTTTGGATTCGGGTGTTTTTTTTTCAAAAACCCCTCAAAAACAGCTTAAATCATAGAAATTGTGGGTAATTTTGATCTTATAGTATTATTAACCTCAAAAACCATAATTTACACTCATTTCCAGTCTATTCTGAACACCTCACAATATTATTTTTAGTCCTAAAATTTGCACTGAGGTCGCTGGATGACTAAGCTAAGCGACCCAAGAGGGCAGCACAAACACCAGGCCCATCTAGGAGTGGCACTGCAGTGTAAGACAGGATGGCACTTAAAAAAATTGGCCCCAAACAGCACATGATGCAAAGAAAAGAGAAAAAGAGGTGCACTGTGGTCACTGGACGGCTAAGCTAAGCGACACAAACACCTCAATATCACAGGAATTATTCATTCTAATCAATGGTATTATTGGTCCAAATCACTGGAAGAAAATGACAAAATTACTAGAATTATTCGTTTTAATCAATGGTATTATTGGTCCCAATCACTGGAAGAAAATGACAAAATCACTGGAATTGTTCGTTCTAATCAATGGTATTATTGGTCCAAATCACTGGAAGAAAATGACAAAATCACAGGAATTATTTGTTCTAATCAATGGTATTATTGGTCCAAATCACTGGAAGAAAATGACAAAATCACTGGAATTAAATGGCAGTAATGTCGGGAATTATATCAAATGGCAGTACCACTGGACATATATACGGAAGTGTCAGACAGGATGGCACTTAAAAAAATTGGCCTCAAACAGCACATGATGCAAAGAAAAGAGGAAAAGAGGTGCACTGTAGTCGCTGGACGACTAAGCTAAGTGACACAAACACCTCAATATCACAGGAATTATTCGTTCTAATCAATGGTATTATTGGTCCAAATCACTGGAAGAAAATGACAAAATCACAGGAATTATTCGTTCTAATCAATGGTATTATTGGTCCAAATCACTGGAATAAAATGAATAAATCACTGGAATTAAATGGCAGTAATGTCTGGAATAATATCAAATGGCAGAACCACTGGACATATACGGAAGTGTCAGACAGGATGGCACTTAAAAAAATTGGCCCCAAACAGCACATGATGCAAAGAAAAGAGAAAAAGAGGTGCACTGTGGTCGCTGGATGGCTAAGCTAAGCGACACAAACACCTCAATATCACAGGAATTATTCATTCTAATCAATGGTATTATTGGTCCAAATCACTGGAAAAAAATGACAACATCACTGGAATAATTCGTTCTAATCAATGGTATTATTGGTCCAAATCACTGGAAGAAAATGACAAAATCACTGGAATTATTCGTTCTAATCAATGGTATTATTGGTCCAAATTACTGGAAGAAAATGACAAAATCACAGGAATTATTAGTTCTAATCAATGGTATTATTGGTCCAAATCACTGGAAGAAAATCACAAAATCACAGGAATTATTCGTTCTAATCAATGGTATTATTGGTCCAAATCACTGGAAGAAAATAACAAAATCACTGGAATCATTTGGCAAGATCACTGTAATTAATAATTAATTATAAATCACTGATATTAATTGGTAACATCTCGCTATCGCCTGCCTAGTGAAGTGGAATCTAGATGGGATTTTGTACCGGGGACACAATAACTTCATCAATTGTCTAAATCCCAATGCACTAATGGTGGAAAACAGGCACACGTCTAACAGCTCACTGATTATACTGAGAACTGATTATACTGATCAATCACTGATTATACAGACCACTGATTTTACTAAGCACTGAAGATACTACTACGGAGAACTGACACTGAGCAGCGAGAACAGCACTGGACTATTGTACTGTAGTATACTGGTCACCACAATGCTGCACTGTACTACTATATATACTGCTCACAACAAGGCAGCACAGATATGGATACTTGCAGTGACACGGAGCTGCAAGATACAGCAATGGCCTATTGTACTGTACAACTATATACTGTTGGTCACCAAAATGCTGCACTGTACTACTATATATACTGCTCACAAAAATGCAGCACAGATATGGAATGGATACTTGCAGTGACACAGAGCTGCAAGATACAGCAATGGCCTACTGTACTGTACAACTATATACTGTTGGTCACCAAAATGCTGCACTGTACTACTATATATACTGCTCACAAAAATGCAGCACAGATATGGAATGGATACTTGCAGTGACACAGAGCTGCAAGATAAAGCAATGGCCTACTGTACTGTACAACTCTATACTGTTGGGCACCAAAATGCTGCACTGTACTACTATATATACTGCTCACAAAAATGCAGCACAGATATGGAATGGATACTTGCAGTGACACAGAGCTGCAAGATACAGCAATGGCCTACTGTCAGGGCGGTTTCTAGCCAATTTGGCTCCCAGTGAGAGATTAAAAAATGCGCCCCCCCATTCACATAAAAAAAGCCCCCCCCCCCCATGGATATAAAGAGGAAAAGCATGCGCACGCCGACGGCGCGCGCACTCCCGACAAGGGTGTGTGGCCTCATTAAAATGGACGTGGCTTTGTTAAGGTGGGCGTGTCCTCATCTGATCTCATCATCACAGCCACCACAGGATAAAAAAAAAAAGGTCCTCATTTTACACATTACAGCAGGCACGCGACCCCATTTTACACAGCACGTCAGGCAAGTGTCCCCATTTTACACCGCACGGCAGGCACGTGCCCCCATTTTACACATTGCGGCAGGCACATGTCCCCATTTTACACATTACGGCAGGCAAGTGTCCCCGTTTTACACATTGCGGCAGGCACGTGCCCCCATTTTACACAGTACAACAGACAAGTGTCCCCGTTTTACACATTACGGCAGGCACGTGCCCCCATTTTACACATTGCGGCAGGAAAGTGTCCCCATTTTACACATTGCGGCAGGCAAGAGTCCCCATTTTACACATTGCGGCAGACACGTGCCCCCATTTTACACAGTACAACAGGCAAGTGTCCCCATTTTACACAGCACGGCAGGCAAGTGTCCCCATTTTACACAGCACGGCAGGCACGTGCCCCCATTTTACACATTGCAGCAGGCACATGTCCCCATTTTACACATTACGGCAGGCAAGTGTCCCCATTTTACACATTGCGCTAGGCACGCGTCCCCATTTTACACATTGCGGCAGGCACGTGCCCCCATTTTACACATTGCGGCAGGCACGTACCCCCATTTTACACATTGCGGCAGGCAAGAGTCCCCATTTTACACATTGCGGCAGGAAAGTGTCCCTATTTTACACAGTACGGCAGGAAAGTGTCCCTATTTTACACAGTACGGCAGGAAAGTGTCCCTATTTTACACAGTACGGCAGGAAAGTGTCCCTATTCTATGCAGTACGGCAGGCAAGTGTCAAGTGGGGGGGGGGAGGAAGGGAGAGGGAGAGAGATGAACAACTTACATGTGAAGAAGATCTCCCCACTCCTCGCGCCGGCCGCCGGTGCCTCCTCTTCACAGCTTGCTTGGCTCCCCCTCCTCCCTTTTCCCGAGTACTCCTGCTCGGGGGGCGGAGTTTCGTGGATTGACGCTGTTGCGTTGTGACGTCATGACGCAACCGCGTCATACCGCGAAACTCCGCCCCCCAAGCAGGAGTACTCGGGAAAAAAGGGGAGGAGGGGGGAATCTCGGACCCGTAAAGTGCCGCGGCGGGCGCCCCGTGCGGTTGCTCGGCTCGCCCGCCGCAAGAAACGGCACTGCCTACTGTACTGTACAACTCTATACTGTTGGTCACCAAAATGCAGCACACTGAGCAATAGGCGCGCGCAGCACATTTTATTAGGGGGTGCACCGTCAGGGGGGGGTGTCTAGCACTGCCTTTTGGGCGTGTCTAACACCATCTATTGACGGTCAACGCAATATAAAATATCCACCTTGTACCAATCCTAATAAAGCAGATACATTGTCAGATGTTGTGGTGTGCACTAAACAGACACCCCTGATGGCACTCACTGCAATTACAGTGCTCCTCCTCAGCCTGGTCTGGCTCCCCCTCTCTTTCCCCTGCAAGCTGCAGCAGCTTACTTACAAGTCAGTCACTCACTGACACTGACAGTTGCAGACTAGTACTGCTGCTGCTGGAAAAACAAGTGACGTGCCAATGCTGATGCCGACTTCCTGCCAGTATTGAATTTGTCTTCTTAAGAGGAATGCTGGCTGCATGCTGCAGCTCATCAGTGGCTGGCGTTGGCATAGCATAGAAGGAGCGAGGTGGGCATGTGGCGGGTGTGACGGGTGGGCGTGCGAGCAGCATGACGTAATCACATCACATCACGCTGTTTTTGTACATGGAGGTGGAGCCGAGAGTTTGAAAGCCGTTGGCAGTGGCACCCTTGATTAACCCTGGCGTCCTGTCAGTAATGCAGTCCTGACAGGGTGCAGTGCAGAGGGTACAGTAATCAGCCTGCTCGGCGATCGCTGCATCAGGCATGTGAGATCGGGGTGCCAGACATTAGGGGGTGCCTGTGCACACCAGGTACCCCCCCTGCGCACACCTATGCACTGAGCACAGATATTTGCAGCACACTGAGCACAGATATGGAGCTTTTCAGGCAGAGAACGTAGATATTTGCAGCACACTGAGCACAGATATTTGCAGCACACTGAGCACAGATATGGAGCTTTTCAGGCAGAGAACGTAGCCACGTCCTCTCCGTTCAATCTCCAATGCACGAGTGAAAATGGCGGCGACGCGCGGCTCTTTATATAGAATACGAATCTCATGAGAACCCGACAGCGGGATGATGACGTTCGGCCGCGTTCGGGTTAACCGAGCAAGGCGGGAAGATCCGAGGCTGCCTCGGACCCGTGTAAAATAGGTGAAGTTCGGGGGGGTTCGGATCTCGATGAACCGAACCCGCTCATCTCTACATGTCACCCATGTAAGCATCATCATTAGTATAATAAGATTTTACTCACCGGTAAATCTATTTCTCGTAGTCCGTAGTGGATGCTGGGAACTCTGAAAGGACCATGGGGAATAGCGGCTCCGCAGGAGTCTGGGCACAACTAAAAGAAAGCTTTTAGACTACCTGGTGGGCACTGGCTCCTCCCACTATGACCCTCCTCCAAGCCTCAGTTAGGATACTGTGCCCGGGAGAGCTGACACAATAAGGAAGGATTTTGAATCCCGGGTAAGACTCATACCAGCCACACCAATCACACCGTACAACACGTGATACCATATCCAGTTAACAGTATGAAACATAACTGAGCCTCTCAACAGATGGCTCGTAACAATAACCCGTTAGTGAACAATAACTATGTACAAATATTGCAGACAATCCGCACTTGGGACGGGCGCCCAGCATCCACTACGGACTACGAGAAATAGATTTACCGGTGAGTAAAATCTTATTTTCTCTAACGTCCTAGTGGATGCTGGGAACTCCGAAAGGACCATGGGGATTATACCAAAGCTCCCAAACGGGCGGGAGAGTGCGGATGACTCTGCAGCACCGAATGAGAGAACTCAAGGTCCTCCTCAGCCAGGGTATCAAATTTGTAGAATTTTGCAAACGTGTTTTGCCCCTGACCAAGTAGCAGCTCGGCAAAGTTGTAAAGCCGAGACCCCTCGGGCAGCCGCCCAAGATGAGCCCACCTACCTTGTAGAATGGGCTTTAACTGATTTAGGATGCGGCAGTCCAGCCGCAGAATGCGCCAGCTGAAATGTGCTACAAATCCAGCGAGCAATAGTCTGCTTAGAAGCAGGAGCACCCAGTTTGTTGGGTGCATACAGGATAAATAGCGAGTCAGTTTTCCTGACCCCAGCCGTCCTGGAAACATACATTTTCAAGGCCCTGACTACGTCCAGCAACTTGGAATCCTCCAAGTCGCTAGTAGCCGCAGGCACTACAATAGGTTGGTTCAAGTGAAAAGCTGATACCACCTTAGGGAGAAACTGGGGACGAGTCCTCAATTCTGCCCTATCCATATGGAAAATCAGATAAGGGCTTTTAAATGACAAAGCCGCCAATTCTGATACACGCCTGGCCGAAGCCAAGGCCAATAACATGACCACTTTCCACGTGAGATATTTTAGATCCACGGTCTTTAGTGGCTCAAACCAATGTGATTTTAGGAAATTCAACACCACGTTGAGATCCCAGGGTGCCACTGGAGGCACAAAAGGGGGCTGAAAATGCAGCACTCCTTTTACAAATGTCTGAACTTCAGGTAGTGAAGCTAGTTCTTTTTGGAAGAAAATCGACAGAGCCGATATCTGCACCTTAATGGAGCCTAATTTTAGGCCCATAGTCACTCCTGCCTGTAGGAAGTGCAAAAATCGACCCAGCTGAAATTCCTCTGTTGGGGCCTTATTGGCCTCACACCAATCAACATATTTCCGCCATATGCGGTGATAATGTTTTACAGTTACATCTTTCCTGGCTTTAATCAGCGTAGGAATGACATCCTCCGGAATGCCCTTTTCCTTTAGGATCCGGTGTTCAACCGCCATGCCGTCAAACGCAGCCGCGGTAAGTCTTGGAACAGACAGGGCCCCTGCTGCAGCAGGTCCTGTCTGAGCGGCAGAGGCCATGGGTCCTCTGAGATCATCTATTGAAGTTCCGGGTACCACGCTCTTCTTGGCCAATCCGGAACCACGAGTATTGTCCTTACTCCTCGTTTTCTTATTATTCTCAGTACCTTTGGTATGAGAGGCAGAGGAGGGAACACATAAACCGACTGGTACACCCACGGTGTCACTAGAGCGTCCACCGCTATCGCCTGAGGGTCCCTTGACCTGGCGCAATATCTCTCTAGTTTTTTGTTTAGGCGGGACGCCATCATGTCCACCTGTGGCCGTTCCCAACGATTTACAATCAGTGTGAAGACTTCTGGATGGAGGTCGTGTCTGCTGAGGAAGTCTGCTTCCCAGTTGTCCACTCCCGGAATGAACACTGCTGACAGTGCTAACACGTGATTTTCCGCCCATCGGAGAATCCTTGTGGCTTCTGCCATCGCCGTCCTGCTTCTTGTGCCGCCCTGTCGGTTTACATGGGCGACTGCCGTGATGTTGTCTGACTGGATCAGTACCGGCTGGTTTTGAAGCAGGGGTTTTGCCTGACTTAGGGCATTGTAAATGGCCCTCAGTTCTAGAATATTTATGTGTAGGGAAGTCTCCTGACTCGACCATAGCCCTTGGAAGTTTCTTCCCTGTGTGACTGCCCCCCAGCCTCGAAGGCTGGCGTCCGTGGTCACCAGGACCCAGTCCTGTATGCCGAATCTGCGGCCCTCTAGAAGATGAGCACTCTGCAGCCACCACAGCAGAGACACCCTGGTTCTTGGAGACAGGGTTATTAACCGATGCATCTGAAGATGCGATCCGGACCATTGGTCCAACAGGTCCCACTGAAAGATTCTGGCATGGAACCTGCCGAAAGGAATTGCTTCGTAAGAAGCCACCATCTTTCCCAGGACTCGCGTGCAGTGATGCACCGACACCTGTTTTGGTTTCAGGAGGTTTCTGACTAAAGACGACAGCTCCATGGCTTTTTCCTCTGGGAGAAACACTTTTTTTTTTTTTCCTGGACTGTGTCCAGAATCATTCCCAGGAACAGTAGACGTGTCGTCGGAACCAGCTGTGACTTTGGAATATTCAGAATCCAACCGTGCTGGTGTAGCACCTCCTGAGAAAGTGCTACTCCTACCAACAACTGCTCCTTGGATCTCGCCTTTATTAGGAGATCGTCCAAGTATGGGATAATTAAAACTCCCTTTTTTCGAAGGAGTATCATCATTTCCGCCATTACCTTGGTAAACACCCTCGGTGCCGTGGACAGACCAAACGGCAGCGTCTGGAATTGGTAATGGCAATTCTGTACCGCAAATCTGAGGTACTCCTGGTGAGGATGGTAAATGGGGACATGCAGGTAAGCATCCTTGATGTCCAGGGATACCATGTAATCCCCCTCGTCTAGACTTGCAATAACCGCCCTGAGCGATTCCATCTTGAACTTGAATTTTTTTATGTATGTGTTCAAGGATTTCAAATTTAAAATGGGTCTCACCGAACCGTCCGGTTTCGGTACCACAAACAGTGTGGAATAGTAACCCCGTCCTTGTTGAAGTAGGGGCACCTTGACTATCACCCGCTGGGAATACAGCTTGTGAATTGCCTCTAGCACAGCCTCCCTGTCCGAGGGAGTTGTTGGCAAGGCAGATTTGAGGAAACGGCGGGAGGGAGACGCCTCGAATTCCAGCTTGTACCCCTGAGATACTACTTGAAAGATCCAGGGATCCACCTGTGAGCGAGCCCACTGATCGCTGAAATTTTTGAGGCGGCCCCCCACCGTACCTGGCTCCGCCTGTGGAGCCCCACCGTCATGCGGCGGACTTGGAAGAAACGGGGGAGGACTTTTGCTCCTGGGAACTAGCTGTTTGTTGCAGCCTTTTTCCCCTACCTCTGCCTCTGGACAGAAAGGACCCGCCTTTTCCTCGCCTGTTTTTCTGGGTCCGAAAGGACTGTACCTGATAAAACGGCGCTTTTTTAGGCTGTGAGGGAACATGGGGTAAAAATGCTGACTTCCCAGCTGTTGCTGTGGAAACGAGGTCCGAGAGACCATCCCCGAATAACTCCTCACCCTTATAAGGCAAAACTTCCATGTGCCTTTTGGAATCTGCATCCCCTGTCCACTGCCGAGTCCATAAGCCTCTCCTAGCAGAAATGGACAATGCACTTATTTTAGATGCCAGCCGGCAGATCTCCCTCTGTGCATCTCTCATGTATAAGACTGAGTCTTTTATATGCTCTATGGTTAGCAGAATAGTGTCCCTGTCTAGGGTGTCAATATTTTCTGACAGGGAATCTGACCACGCAGCGGCAGCACTGCACATCCATGCTGACGCAATAGCTGGTCTAAGTATAATGCCTGTGTGTGTATATATATAGACTTCAGGATCGCCTCCTGCTTTCTATCCGCAGGCTCCTTCAGGGCGGCCGTATCCGGAGACGGAAGTGCCACCTTTTTAGACAAACGTGTGAGCGCTTTATCCACCCTAGGAGGTGTTTCCCAACGTGCCCTATCCTCTGGCGGGAAAGGGAACGCCATTAGTAATTTTTTTGAGATTATCAATCTTTTATCAGGGTAAGCCCACGCTTCCTCACACACTTCATTTAATTCTTCAGATGGGGGAAAAACTACGGGTAGTTTTTTTCTCCCCAAACATAATACCCTTTTTAGTGGTACCTGGGTTTATATCTGAAATATGTAACACCTCTTTCATTGCCTCAATCATGCAGTGAATGGCCTTAGTGGACATTAGATTAGACTCATCGTCGTCGACACTGGTATCAGTATCCGTGTCGACATCTGGGTCTGCCATCTGAGGTAGCGGGCGTTTTAGAGCCCCTGATGGCCTTTGAGACACCTGGGCAGGCACGAGCAGAGAAGCTGGCTGTCCCGCATTTGGCATGTCGTCAAATTTTTTGTGTAAGGAGTCGACACTTGCACGTAATTCCTTCCATAAAACCATCCACTCAGGTGTCTGCCCCGCAGGGGGTGACATCACTTCTACAGGCATCTGATCCGCCTCCACATAATTTTCCTCCTCAAACATGTCGACACAGCCGTACCGACACACCGCACACACACCGGGAATGCTCTAACAGAGGACAGGACCCCACAGAAGCCCTTTGGGGAGACAGAGAGAGAGTATGCCAGCACACACCAGAGCGCTATATACTGCAGGGACTAACTGAATTATGTCCCCTATAGCTGCTATAATATTTACTGCGCCTAAATTTAGTGCCCCCCCCTCTCTTTTTTACCCTTTTCTGTAGTGTAGACTGCAGGGGAGAGCCAGGGAGCTTCCTTCCAGCGGAACTGTGTGTTATGATTCCAGTACTTCTGACCAGAGGAGATCTTATGACAGAGGCCAGAGTACTGGAAGGAAATGCTGGTTACGGGAGCGGGAAAGCCTAGTAACCCCTGGCGCCCTAACTCCGTTGTCTCGCCCGTGTAATCAGAAATCCCCTGCGAGACTATGGTTGCTTGAGCCCATGGCAGCCGCGTTTGAAGGGCGGATTATGTCTGCCCAACTCCGATGCCCCCTCAGGTCTTAATGGGAGACAAAGGGAAATCCGAGACAGGGTGATAACAAGGGGCCCTCTGACTAAGCAACCAGGCCAGGGGCTACAAGCTAACTAACTTAAACCAGAAGTATGTGCGGACAACCCGCCAGGGAAAAGGACAACCAAAAATCCACTAATCCGTTACTCCTATCCAGCACCGCTGGATACCAGAGTGGATTTGTGGGAGCGGAATCCTCCGCAAAAAGCTCCGAAACACAATATAACCAAATAATAAATAGTAAGCGGTCAAGCCGCAACACACGGCTACGCCGCGACTCACGAACACCACGGGATGTTAAAGGTGCTCGGTCTGGACTCCAGGAAAAGATGACAACTTCCGAGTACTGGACCACTGAGGACAGGAACGACCGGATAGAACAGGACTGGAAAACTCTCTGCAACTGACACAGCAAACAGGAAGCTATAACCGGCGTCTGTGAGAAGTCCTGAGAGTGCCTTTAAATGGGAGCCCTCCAATCAGGAGCCAGACAGGGCTAATAACAACATGCCGTGCAGCTGCATGCTGCATGGCCAGGAACCAGTGAGGTGATTAACTTAGACCCAGCAACGGGGAACGCGGTCCGACAGTGGCGTCCCCGTTGCTAGGGTCTGTGCGGCTCCGTGCGCCCGGCGTCTAGCGTTGCTAGGGAGCCGGCGGCTGTCCGCATGCGGCGTCCCAAGTTGCTAGGCGCCGGGCCGCACTGACGAGCGGACCCTCGGCGCCTAACAGTACCCCCTCCTTGAGGAGGGGTCAAGGAACCCCTAAGGCCAGGTTTCTGAGGAAATTCTCGAAAAAATGCCCTCTTGAGCCTCGGGGCATGGAGATCCTTATCCAGGACCCAAGACCTTTCTTCTGGACCATAACCTCTCCAATGTACCAGAAAATAAAGCCGACCCCGGGACAACTTGGAATCGAGAACCTTCTCCACCAAGAACTCCTGCTGACCCTGAACATCTACTGGTGATTTCCCCTGAGAGACCTTTCGAGGAAATCTACTGGAAGAAACGTATGGTTTCAACAAGGAGCAATGGAACGTATTTCCGATCCGGAGAGTTCTTGGTAAACGTAACCGGAAAGCAACTGGATTGATTTTTTTTATAATATGAAATGGTCCAATAAATTTGGGGCCCAATCTGGCTGAGGTTTGTCGAAGTTTAATGTTGCGAGTCGACAACCATACCCTATCTCCTACTTTAAAAGTGCAAGGCCGCCGGAGCCTGTCAGAAAATTTTTTCTCCCGAAATGCCGCTTTTCTGAGAGCAAGGTGCACTTTTCTCCAAATGAGTCTGAGATGAGAGGTCAAGGTCAGCGAGGAGACAGAGGAATGTTGAAAAAAGGAATTAGCCCTGGGGTGAAAACCGAAAACTGTAAAAAATGGAGACACATTGGTGGAGGAATGACAGGCATTGTTGTAAGCAAACTCCGCCAAAGGAAGAAACTCGGACCAATCATTTTGGAGTTTGGCCGAGTACAAACGCAAATACTGTTTTAATGATTGATTAACTCGCTCAGTCTGCCCGTTGGATTGGGGATGGTAGCCGGACGTTAAAGACAATTTCATCTTTAATGAGGCACAAAAATACTTCCAAAATTGTGCAATGAATTGTGGACCCCGATCAGAAACAATATCAGTGGGTAATCCATGGAGTCTGAAAACATGGCGGAGGAACAAAACTGCCAATCCCTGGGCAGATGGCAGTCGGGGAAGAGCAATGAAATGGGCCATCTTGCTAAAACGGTCCACTACTACCCATATGACTCGGCATCCGGCTGACAGAGGGAGGTCTACCACAAAATCCATGGAAATATGAGACCATGGCCTGAGAGGAACATTTAAGGGCATAAGTTGACCGATAGGCAAGGAACGGGGAACTTTATGCTGTGCACAGACTTGACAAGAAAAAACAAACTACTTAATGTCTTTGGAAAGACCAGGCCACCATACTGAGCGGGAGACTAATTCCAAAGTCTTAGAGATCCCCGGATGCCCGGCAACTTTGCTATCATGAAACTCAGTCAAAACAGTTGCTCTCAAAAACTCAGGGACATAAAGACGACCAGCAGGAGTATTTCCAGGAGCTTGATGTTGAAGCTGCTTTAACTGGGTGAATAAATCTTGTGTGAGACCTGCCCGAATGACTGAAGACGGAAGTATGGGAGTAACAGGACTGTTATCATGAACTGGAAGAAAACTGCGTGACAGGGCATCCGCCTTGGTATTCTTGGAACCTGGCCTGAAGGTGATAAAAAACTTGAAACGAGTAAAAAATAAAGCCCAACGAGCCTGCCGGGCATTCAGCCGTTTAGCTGATTCGATGTACTGAAGATTTTTGTGATCAGTCAAAACTGAAATGGTATGTGTTGCTCCCTCAAGCCAATGCCTCCACTCCTCGAAAGCCCATTTAATAGCCAGTAATTCCCGGTTACCAACATCGTAGTTGGATTCAGCAGAAGAGAATTTCCTGGACATAAAGGCACAAGGATGTAATTCTAGAGAGTCCGGATCCTTCTGAGACAGGATAGCCCCTACTCCAACCTCCGAGGCATCAACCTCAACAATGAAAGGCAATTCTGGGTTGGGATGTCTGAGGACTGGGGCTGAGATGAAGGCTTGTTTCAAGGCCTGAAAAGATACTTCAGCTTCACGTGACCAGTTGGTTGGATCCGCTCCCTTCTTAGTCAGTGCCACAATGGGAGCAACCAGGTCGGAGAAAGAATGAATAAATCTTCTATAATAATTCGCAAACCCTAAAAAGCGCTGAATTGCTTTTAAGTTGGTGGGTTGCGCCCAACTAAGGATGGCTTGGAGCTTCTTTGGTTCCATACAGAATCCCCGAGGGGAAATAATGTACCCTAAAAAGGATACCTCCGTGACATGAAATTCACACTTCTCCAGCTTGGCATATAGGTGATTTTCACGTAATTTTTGAAGAACCTGACGCACCTGGGTAACATGTTGTTCAATAGAGTCAGAATAGATCAAGATATCGTCTAAGTAGACGACTACGAATCTTCCAAGAAAATCACGGAGCACATCGTTAATGAGATCCTGGAAAACTGCCGGAGCGTTAGACAGGCCGAATGGCATAACCAGATACTCGTAGTGACCCGATTGAGTACTGAATGCCGTTTTCCACTCATCTCCTGACTTGATTCGGATGAGGTTATACGCTCCTCTCAGGTCAATCTTAGAAAAAATCACAGCCGAACGTAGCTGATCAAAGAGGACAGAAATCAGCGGCAAAGGGTAAGTATTTTTTACTGAGATCTTATTCAAGGCTCTAAAGTCAATGCAGGGTCTGAGTGATCCATCTTTCTTCTCCACAAAGAAGAAGCCTGCACTTAAAGGGGATTTAGATGGCCTGATAAATCCTTTCCCTAGGCTCTCTTTAACATACTCATTCATGGCCACAGTTTCTGGTCCGGACAATGCATATAACCTTCCCTTTGGCAATGTGGCACCAGGAATTAGCTCAATAGCACAATCATAAGGCCGATGGGGAGGCAGAATGTCCGCATTGCCCTTGGAAAATACATCAACAAAATCCTGGTATTCCACAGGAATGGGTGCGGGAATGACAGCAGAAATTCTGAGGGGAAGCGTAATACATTCCTTATTACAGATGGTACCCCATTGTGAGATCTCCCCCGACTGCCAATCAATGATGGGATTATGAAAGGCCAGCCAAGGGTGACCCAGAACCACTGGAACTGCTGGGCAATGGGTAAGGAAAAATTCAATTTTTTCGGAATGAAGAGCTCCTACCGAAAGTAGAACAGGGGGTGTACAGAGAGAAATAACCCCATTGGATAAGGGACTCCCATCTAAACCATGCATGGTGATATGCCTACCCAAGGTTAACTGAGGAATACCTAAGGCCTTGGCCCACGTTAAGTCCATAAAGTTCCCTGCAGCTCCACTGTCAACGAAAGCCGACACCGAAGAACAGAGGCTGCCAAAGGAAACTTTAGCTGGGACTAACAGGGAATTACTCGAGGAGATAAGCTGCAGACCAAAGTGAACCCCCTCACAATTCACTTGGTCGAGGCGTTTCCCGACTTGTTCGGACAATTACGGGCAAAATGTCCTTTACCCCCACAGTACAAACAAAGACCAGAATTTTGCCTTCTGGTTCTTTCTTCAGGAGACAGCTTGGAGAGACCCATCTGCATGGGCTCCTCTATGTCCACAGAAATGGAAAAAACACAAGGGGTAGACCCGACAGGTGCTCCTTTTTCAGCCCTCCGCTCTCTGAGACGACGATCAATCTTAATAGAAAGCTCCATGAGTTTATCGAGAGTCTCAGGAGCGGGATACTGAAGGAGACTGTCTTTTATAGACTCAGATAAGCCGAGGCGAAACTGACTGCGCAGGGCTGGGTCATTCCATCCACAGTCGTTCGACCAACGGCGAAACTCCGTACAATAAATCTCTGCGGGATTCCTACCCTGTCTGAGAGCACGTAACTGACTCTCGGCGGATGCCTCTCTATCAGGGTCATCATACAATAGCCCTAAAGACCCCAGAAAGGCATCTACAGACAACAATGCCGGATCCTCTGTTCTTAAACCAAAAGCCCAGGTCTGGGGATCCCCCTGAAGTAAAGAAATAATAATTCCGACCCGCTGAGATTCCGTACCTGAGGAGACTGGTCTTAAACGAAAATAAAGTTTACAAGACTCTTTAAAATTAAAAAACTGCTTCCTATCACCAGAAAAACGGTCAGGCAAATGCATTTTCGGTTCAGGAACGACCCTCGGGGAAGTCCGTAAAAGATCTTCCTGTGACCTCACCCGAAGGGAAAGATCCTGAACCATCTGAGTAAGTTCTTGAATCTGGCTAACTAGAAGCTGGCCAGGATTTGGCCCTAAACCAGTGGGATTCATGAGGCCGACAAATCTTCTAAACTGAATAAGGGAAAAAATCAAACCCTGTTTAATTTTAAGTTTTGGTCGGGCCGGTTATAATGTTATGATTCCAGTACTTCTGACCAGAGGAGATCTTATGACAGAGGCCAGAGTACTGGAAGGAAATGCTGGTTACGGGAGCGGGAAAGCCTAGTAACCCCTGGCGCCCTAACTCCGTTGTCTCGCCCGTGTAATCAGAAATCCCCTGCGAGACTATGGTTGCTTGAGCCCATGGCAGCCGCGTTTGAAGGGCGGATTATGTCTGCCCAACTCCGATGCCCCCTCAGGTCTTAATGGGAGACAAAGGGAAATCCGAGACAGGGTGATAACAAGGGGCCCTCTGACTAAGCAACCAGGCCAGGGGCTACAAGCTAACTAACTTAAACCAGAAGTATGTGCGGACAACCCGCCAGGGAAAAGGACAACCAAAAATCCACTAATCCGTTACTCCTATCCAGCACCGCTGGATACCAGAGTGGATTTGTGGGAGCGGAATCCTCCGCAAAAAGCTCCGAAACACAATATAACCAAATAATAAATAGTAAGCGGTCAAGCCGCAACACACGGCTACGCCGCGACTCACGAACACCACGGGATGTTAAAGGTGCTCGGTCTGGACTCCAGGAAAAGATGACAACTTCCGAGTACTGGACCACTGAGGACAGGAACGACCGGATAGAACAGGACTGGAAAACTCTCTGCAACTGACACAGCAAACAGGAAGCTATAACCGGCGTCTGTGAGAAGTCCTGAGAGTGCCTTTAAATGGGAGCCCTCCAATCAGGAGCCAGACAGGGCTAATAACAACATGCCGTGCAGCTGCATGCTGCACGGCCAGGAACCAGTGAGGTGATTAACTTAGACCCAGCAACGGGGAACGCGGTCCGACAGTGGCGTCCCCGTTGCTAGGGTCTGTGCGGCTCCGTGCGCCCGGCGTCTAGCGTTGCTAGGGAGCCGGCGGCTGTCCGCATGCGGCGTCCCAAGTTGCTAGGCGCCGGGCCGCACTGACGAGCGGACCCTCGGCGCCTAACACTGTGAGGGAAAAATGGCACCAGTGTGCTGAGGGGGATAGCTCCGCCCCTTTTTCGCGGACTATTCTCCCGCTTTTTTAAGGATTCTGGTAGGGGTAATTATCACATATATAGCCTCTGGGGCTATATATTGTGATTGTTTTGCCAGCCAAGGTGTTTTTATTGCTGCTCAGGGCGCCCCCCCCCCCCAGCGCCCTGCACCCTCAGTGACCGGAGTGTGAAGTGTGTATGAGAAGCAATGGCGCACAGCTGCAGTGCTGTGCGCTACCTTGGTGAAGACAGAAGTCTTCATGCCGCCGATTTTCCGGACTTCTTCTTGCTTCTGGCTCTGTAAGGGGGACGGCGGCGCGGCTCCGGGACCGAACACCAAGGCCAGTTCTATGCGGTCGGTCCCTCTGGAGCTAATGGTGTCCAGTAGCCTAAGAAGCCCAAGCTAGCTGCAAGCAGGTAGGTTCGCTTCTTCTCCCCTTAGTCCCTCGTTGCAGTGAGCCTGTTGCCAGCAGGTCTCACTGTAAAATAAAAAACCTAAAATATACTTTCTTTCTAAGAGCTCAGGAGAGCCCCTAGTGTGCATCCAGCTCGGCCGGGCACAAAAATCTAACTGAGGCTTGGAGGAGGGTCATAGTGGGAGGAGCAAGTGCACACCAGGTAGTCTAAAAGCTTTCTTTTAGTTGTGCCCAGACTCCTGCGGAGCCGTTATTCCCCATGGTCCTTTCGGAGTTCCCAGCATCCACTAGGACGTTAGAGAAATGAAATTACACCAGACCCATGCTAGGAGTAAGAGATCAGATAGAAACAGGCTTCCCTTCCCTGTATAGCACAGAGCTTTAGCTACATGCCCATGACATGCCTATAATATGCCCACTCATTTTCCACAAGTCAGCTTAGTTAAGCAATCATAATGTCACTGCTCAGTACTCACCTCAAAATACCATGGGGTAGATGTATAAAGCCTTGAGTAGAGATAAGTGGAAGGTGATAATGCATCAGCCAACCATGTCTTTGATGTCATTTTTCAAACCCAGCCTGTAACTTGACAGGAGCTGATTGGATGGTGTGTTATCACCAGGGCCAGTGCAATGGTGTTTGGTGCCCTCCTGCAAACTATAAATTTGCGTCCTCCCTCCCATACTTAATAAAGGAATAGTGCACGCCGAAGTTGCATGCCACAAAAAAAATGGGTCGGGTGTGGCTACACAATAGTAATAATTCAAATTACTCCACACAGTAGCACAAGCTTGTTCACATTACACTGCACACAGCGCACATAGAAGGGACTGGATGCACCACTTTCAGGATTCTGACTGTTGGCATTTTGGCATCGGTCTCCTGACCGTCGGAACATCATACCGAATCCCTTTTGTCTTCACGGCCAGCCCCGATTGTCTCCACTCCATTCCCTCCACAATAAAACAAATGTGGCAGGCTGGCGAGTGACAACTGGGAGTGCAGTGCAGTGCTTAATTTACTTTACCGCTGGATGCGGACCTGCTCTGCCTTCGACATGCACTGGTGTGTGTGGTGGAGCTCCCTTTCTGCTTAGTAGGGGCTTGGAGCCTCTGCTCACTCTACCAGGTGTGCCAGCGGGCTTTCTGTAATACAAGAAAGCTGTGATGGGTAACGCGTTTACGGGGATTAGCCTTCAGGTGACAACTGTCCCCACAGAGAATCTTCCCACTATAGGTGACCTACCATTGCTTGAAATGGCGGTATGCCATACCACGCCACTTCAAGTAATGTATATCCTGGATATAGGCTGGCACTCCTCTATGTCACTATAGGTGCTCAGGTTCCCTCCATGGTAGGCATGTACAATAGAACAAAATGCGGTGGCACTGAGAGTCTGTTTAGATGGCAAATCAGGTGTATTTAAAACTCATATTTCAGACACCAACGTTTCAGGGCCAAGTGTGCCCCTTTGTCAAGGTTAGTAGAACAAGAACAGAGAGTAAAAGACTTACCTAAGTAGTGAGAAAGCACGCCAACTGAGTGCAGACCAAAGATCGTGCCTGCCGCGTCTCCATGCAGACTCTGGCTGGAGTGGACTAGAAGAGTAACACATGGCTGGAGTGGACTAGAAGAGCTGCGATTCAGGCTACCTCGGTGCCACTGCATTTACAGTGATAGGCGCAGTGGCAGCCAGCAGCAACAGTGCACTGCACTGAGATTAAGAGCAGGGAGAGTGCCTTTCCAGCCTGGAGCCTCTCTGCTTTGCATCCCTTTGCTGAGTGTGTTCCACCAGCTCTGGTTATCACCTTCCACTTTATCACTTCTCCAGACTTAATACATCTGCCTCCCCTATTTCATAAACAGACAGATCCAGCCAAGTTTCATCTGAGAGATTGTGATGGATATACACAAAAATGTGTAAATTGGTATCAGAGCATGCACTGTATGTTTGCACCCATGTGTAGATATCAATCTCTCTTGGAATCAGTAAATGAGAGTCCAAATGATGCGCCAGAGAACATAATCAGCATTTACAAAGCAGGTTGCCCCAGAGGAGACGGACCCCGTACCTCAAAGACTGCTCCAGAAGTAGTAATGCCCCTGATTGGGCCTAATTCAAGGTTGATTGCAAAACAACATTTTCCTCTAATGGGCAAAACCATGTGCACTGCAGGGGAGGCAGATATAACATGTGCAGAGAGAGTTAGATTTGGGTGGGTTATATTGTTTCTGTGCAGGGTAAATACTGACTGCTTTATTTTTACACTGCAATATAGATTTCAGTTTGAACACACCACACAAAAATCTAACTCTCTCTGCACGTGTTACATCTGCCACACCTGCAGTGGCCATGGTTTTGACCATTGGAGGAAAATGTTGTTTTGCTATTAACCTTGAGTTAGGCCCTATAAGTAAATTATTTCTGAATTTTTATTTGGCTGAATTATTGATTGTAGTTAAGGGCTTCCCAAGCAACCTTTGTAATCCTGAGATTAATATTTTAGTAGAAATGTAAAATATATGTTAATTCCGCCTGAACTTTCTGCATGTATTTCTGATTTAAATTTACCAGCTTTTGCATTCTTTTCCCATTATAAGTCCATGATGTAAAAGAGCCCTTTAGAAGAGAAGCTCAATTTGCAATTCTATCAGTTTCAATCTGCCTTTTTTAAGCAAATAGACACCTTGATTTGATTATATCCACTCAAAGAATATACTCTGAACATAAAGAGAATAATTTTGATAGCAATTTTTCCCACTACATTATGTATAAAAAATATTACTTTCTTTGCTTACTACACTTTATGGAAATGAAATCATGCATCACCACGGTTTATATTTAATTGTATTATTTAGATAAAAAATGTCATATTTTTTTGCATATTATAAAGCAATGAGAAAATAGTGTTTATATTCAAAATTCTTTGAATACTGGTTAAAGCCGACTTAGAAATAATGCATTATTAGGGTAATTTTCTGATGACATAGAGCCATGTGTAAATATTAGGATTGTCAGTGAACCCTCCTGTGTGATTATGTTAGTGTAGTCAGTGCTGTAAATAATGAGGCAATGGTGCACCATTAAATCCCAGTCATTCCAGGTCACAGTCTGTCAACTTTTATGGGAGGGGATTTCTCACATTGCATTCCAAAAACACAAAAATTTCCCTTTTCACAAAGTAAAAATAATTTTCCATTTGATTACTGTGAGGACAACACGTCCTAGTGGGTTCTTATAAATCACATAGGCATATTATTGCAAACCCAAAAAATGATTATTGTGTAGATAGCAATACAGCAGTGATGTCACATGCCGAGTGCGGGGGGTGCGTCCCGCACCCGGGTTTCACCCTCAGAAGGGGTGACACTAAAGTCCCGGCTCTTCTGCAGTTATAGGAGCCGGGTGCTGCAGTGTGATAATCTCCTGCAGTACTCGGCTCCTATCACAGATAAGGAGCCGTCACTGCACACTGCCTAGTCTCCGGGGGCAGCCAGTATCTCTGGGGAAGCTGGACACGCTCCCAGAGTGAAGGAGATGAGATCTTGTGAGGTCACGCCCCTTTAAATTAGGTCATGTCCCCTTTTCAGGCGGCTCTGGTGGGGTGAGTGGGGGTCCAATAATGCAGAGTGCGTACCGGGTGTCACCACACCTGGTGACGCCTCTGCAATACAGATATGTGAAGTTACAAACAACTTGCGCAGATGATTGAAGAGCAGTTTCTAGCCACCAATACAGTTGAAAACACAGGTTATATCCCCCTTATTATTCACACGGGGTGTTGGAGCTAGTGGTGGATAGATTGGGGGGGAGGGGGGAGCCAGATTGTGATACATGGTTTAACATGGAGAAATTACTTATCTCTGCCTCATGGCAGATGGTAACTGTTGACTCCCATGTAGAGAATGTGCTTAGGAGTACAATCCAAGGCACCAGCACACTATGGGATGTCTATTCCACCCAGAGTAATTTGTGTAGCATGCCCAAATGGCTGCCTCTACTGGTATCTTTTGGGGGTGGCATATATAACCCATGAAATTTATTACCCAAAATGGAAACACCAACCCTGCATTATGTTTCTTGTTCCCATTATGTACATTGCTATTTTGCTCTCTCTTTTTTTCTGTAACACTAAGTGTATTTATCATGAACCAACTAAACAGCTTCTGCCTTACATTTTACAAACTGTGTCTGAATAAATAAGATTTTAAACCTACCGGTAAATCTTTTTCTCGTAGTCCGTAGAGGATGCTGGGACTCCGTAAGGACCATGGGGAATAGACGGGCTCCGCAGGAGACATGGGCACTTTAAGAAAGAACTGAACTCTGGGTGTGCACTGGCTCCTCCCTCTATGCCCCTCCTCCAGACCTCAGTTAGAGAAACTGTGCCCAGAGGAGATGGACACTACGAGGAAAGGATTTTGATAATCTAAGGGCAAGATTCATACCAGCCACACCAATCACACCGTATAACTTGTGATAAACTACCCAGTTAACAGTATGAACAAACAATATAGTCTAGGCCAAACCGATGAAACTGCAACATAACCCTTATGTAAGCAATAACTATATACAAGTCTTGCAGAAGTAGTCCGCACTTGGGACGGGCGCCCAGCATCCTCTATGGACTACGAGAAAAAGATTTACCGGTAGGTTTAAAATCTTATTTTCTCTAACATCCTAGAGGATGCTGGGACTCCGTAAGGACCATGGGGATTATACCAAAGCTCCCAAACGGGCGGGAGAGTGCGGATAACTCTGCAGCACCAAATTGAGCAAACAGGAGGTCCTCCTCAGGCAGGGTATCAAACTTATAGAACTTTGCAAAGGTATTTGACCCCGACCAAGTAGCAGCTCGGCACAGCTGTAGTGCCGAGACCCCTCTGGCAGCCGCCCAAGAAGAGCCCACCTTCCTAGTGGAATGGGCCTTAACCGATTTAGGTAACGGCAATCCTGCCGTAGAATGTGCCTGCTGAATCGTGTTACAGATCCAGCGAGCAATAGTTTGCTTTGAAGCAGGGCCGCCAACCTTGTTGGCTGCATACAGGACAAACAGTGCTTCAGTTTTTCAGATCCTAGCCGTTCTAGCCACGTAAAGTTTCAAAGCCCTGACCACATCAAGGGACTCGGAATCCTCCAAGTCACACGTAGCCACAGGCACGACAATAGGTTGGTTCATATGAAAGGATGAGACCACCTTAGGCAGGAATTGAGGGCGGGTCTTCAATTTCGCTCTATCCATATGGAAAATCAGATAGGCAGGGCCGGTGCAAGGTTTTTCGGCACCCTAGGCAAAACTTAAGCCTACCCCCTACCTTATTCACGTTACGACACAATAGTGTCTCTCATTGATGTTTCATCACACAGTAGTGCCCCTTATTTAAGTTACGTCACAAAGTAGTGTCCCTTATTCACGTTACACCACAGTAGAGGCCATTTACGTCCTGCCACACAGTAGTAATCCCTGCGATGTACTGTGAGTGCTGCCAGGGTACACATTATACATAACAATAAAATTACATTTTATATATATATATATATATATATAAAAATCCAACCTCTTTATAACACAGTATATCCTTTTCATGAAACCCAGTGAGTAAACCTGTTCAGGACAGTAAAACGTACCCTTGCTCGCCACAGGGTACTATTCCCATTACACGTCCACGTGATAGTGAAACTGATAGCTCAGGGGGTCCCACATTCTTAACTTGAGCATATATATATATATATATATATATATATACATATATATATATATACACATACATACATATATATACATACATATATATATATATATATATATATATATAGTATCATTTTGTGGACCCCCTTATTTATTATCTGTTAATCACCCCTATCACTCCCACCACCCCCGTTCTTTATATAAATTATACGTATTAACCCTTATGTACTTTAATATCAAGATGCCATAGACAATTTTTATTAACTTTTTTTGCTGACTGTGGCTGATACAGTGTGCCATAGATGTGGGGTTCCATGGCAACACTGCGTCGCTCCTCTCACACTGACTGAGCTTGCAGGAGCAGGAGGTGGAGCCGGCCGTGGTCAGGCAAATATAAGGAAGTCGGGAGCAGGCGATCGCCCACCAGCAGCTTGTGGCAAATGTCGGCGACTGAGTGAGCATAGAAGGCTGGGGGCAGCGAATGGACCACCCTGCCTGCGGCCTTGAGAGGGGCCGCAGTGCCAGACACCCTGGGTGCAGGGGGAGGAGGGAGAGGACGATGCTGTTGCTTCCTCTCCGGCCAGTATAGAGAGACACAGCAGCATTGCACAGCAGGCTGCCTGCCAGCCACTGACAGTCGGAAAGGGTGGCCCCAAATGCTTAATGTGTACCGTAGCCTGGCTGAGCAGGAGCCGCAGCTATTCCTTCTTGTTGCCGGTTGTTTGTTTCCGCGGTCTGTCAGCAGAGGGGGTGTGGAAAACGCGGTTCACCCTGGCCAGATTTGATGTTGATTGAAAACGGCGGCTGCAGCTGGCCAGACCCGCGCTGAGGCCACCGCTAAGATAGCCTAGCACAACATAATTTTAAGTAAAACTGATTCTTCAGCAGAAGCGTGCTGCCCTCTAGTCGCCGGCGCCCATAGGCAGCTGCCTAAAGCTGCCTAATGGTAGCGCCGGCCCTGCACATAGGGGCTTTTAGGTGATAAAGCCGCCAATTCCAAAACTCGCCTAGCTGAAGCCAAGGCTAACAACATGACCACCTTCCAGGTGAGATAGTTCAACTCCACTGTATTAAGTGGTTCAAACCAATGTGACTTAAGGAACCGTAACACCACGTTAAGGTCCCAAGGCGCCACCGGCGGTACAAAAGGAGGCTGAATATGCAGTACTCCCTTCACAAACGTTTGTACTTCTTTTTGGAAGATAATGGATAAGGCCGAAATTTTAACCTTTATCGATCCTAAATTCAGGCCCAAGTTCACTCCAGTTTGAAGGAAGTGAAGTAGACGGCCCAAAAGGAATTCCTCCGTAGGAGCATTCCTGGCCTCACACCAGGAAACATATTTTTGCCATATTCGGTGATAATGTTTCGATGTCACTTCCTTCCTAGCCTTAATTAGGGTAGGAATGACCTCCTCCGGAATACCCTTTTCCGCTAGGATTCTGCGTTCAACTGCCATGCCGTCAAACGCAGCCACGGTAAGTCTTGGAACAGACAGGGCCCCTGCTGCAGCAGGTCCTGTCTTAGAGGAAGAGGCCACAGATTCTTTGTGAGCATTTCCTGCAGATCTGGATACCAGGTCCTCCGTGGCCACTCTGGAACAATGAGAATTGTTCTCACTCCTCTTTTTCTTATTATCCTCAACACCTTGGGTATGAGAGGAAGAGGAGTAAACACATAGACTGACTGGAACACCAACGGTATCACTAGGGCATCCACAGCTACTGCCTGAGGGTCTCTTGACTTGGCGCAATAACTCTGCGGCTTTGTGTTGAGGCGGGACGCCATCATGTCTATCAGTGGCAGTCTCCACCGAATTGCAATCTGTGCTAAGACTTCCTGATGAAGTCCCCGCTCACCAGGACGTAGGTCGTGTCCGCTGAGGAAGTCTGCTTCCCAGTCGTCCACTCCCGGAATGAACACTGCTGACAGTGCGCTTACATGATTCTCTGCCCAGCGAAGAATTCTGGTGGCTTCCGCCATCGCCACTCTGCTCCTTGTGCCGCCTTGGCGGTTTACATGAGCTACTGTGGTGACGTTGTCTGACTGGATCAGAACCGGTTGGTCGCGAAGTAGGGTCTCCGCCTGACGTAGGGCGTTGTATATGGCCCTTAGTTCCAAGATATGAAGACAAGTCTCTTGACTTGACCAAAGACCTTGGAAATTTTATTTTTTCCTGTGTGACTGCTCCCCAACCTCAGAGGCTCGCGTCCGTGGTCACCAGGATCCAGTCCTGAATGCCGAACATGCGACCCTATAGAAGGTGAGCACCCTGCAGCCACCACAGGAGAAATACCCTGGCCCTGAGGGAGAGGGTGATCAACTGATGAATCTGTAGATGTGACCCGGACCACTTGTCCAGTAGGTCCCATTTGAAAGTCCTCGCATGGAACCTGCCGAAGGGAATGATTTTCCCCGGACTCGGGTGCAGTGATGCCCTGACACCTGTCTTGGTTTCAATAAGTTCCTGACCAGAGTCATGAGTTCCTGGGCCTTCTCTATCTGAAGGTATACCCCTTTCTGGTCCGTATCCAGAATCATACCCAAGAAGGGCAGACTAGTCATAGGAACCAACTGTGACTTCGGGATATTGAGAATCCAGCCGTGTTGCTGTGACACCTTCAGCGAAAGTGACACGCTGTTCAACAACTGCTCTTTTGATCTCGCCCTTATAGGAGATCGTCCAAGTATGGGATAACTGTGACACCTTGCTTGCGTAGGAGCACCATAATTTCCGCCAATTACCCTGAAATTGGTAATGACAATACTGTACCGCAATTCTCAGGTACGCCTGATGGGGTGGATAAATGGGAACATGAAGGTATGCAGCCTTTATGTCTAGATACACCATCAAATCCCCCCTTTCCAGGCTGGCCATGATGGCTCTGAGTGATTCCACTTTAAATTTGAACCTTTTCCAGTATAGGTTCAGAGATTTAAATTTTAAATAGGTCTGACCGAACCGTACGGATTCGGGACTACAGCCAAGGTTGAGTAATATCCCCTTCCTTGTTGCAGAAGGGGAACCTTGAGCACCACCTGTTGGTGATACAATGTGTGAATTGTATTTAATATAATCTCCCCTTCTGGGGGAGAAGCCGGTAGGTCTGATAAGGAAAACCGGCGAGGAGGCACCTTTCGAATTCCTTTGTAACCCTGAGAACAATTTTTATTGCCCCGGGATCCACCTGTGAGTGAACTCAGATGTGGCTGAAGAGTCGAAGACGTGCTCCCCCTGGGATGGACTCCCTTAGCGGAGCTCCCGCGTCATGCAGTGGATGTAGTAGAGGCCGGGGAGGACTTCTGTTCCTGGGAACTAGCTGTGCCCCATGCCCTTACCTCTGGTAAGAAAGGACGCTCCTCATACTTTCTTGTTATTCTGCGACCGAAAGGACTGCATTTGATAATGTTGTGCTTTCTTAGTCTGTGAGGGAATATAAGGCAAAAGATCAGAACTACCAGCTATAGCTGTGGAGACCAGGTCCGAGAGCCCTTCTCCACACAATTCCTCAGCCTTGTAAGGTAAACCCTCCATATGCCTCTTTTAGTCAGCATCACCTGTCCATTGCATGTTCCACAGGACACGTCTAGCAGAAATCGACATAGCATTGACTCTAGAACCCAGTAGACTAACGTCTCTTTGGGCATGTCTTATATATATATATATATATATATATATATATATATATAAGACAACATATTTTACATATAAATATATATATATATATATATATACTAGGGACAATAACATGGCATCCTTATCTAGGGTTTCAATCTCCGCTGATAAGGTATCTGTCTACGCTGCTACAGCGCTATAAACCCATGCCGACACAATCGCCGGTCTGAGTAGTGTACCAGAATGTGTGTAAATGGACTTCAAAGTACTTTTACTGCATGCTATCTGCAGGATCCCTGAGGATAGCTGTTAAGTCAGCGCTACCTTTTTGGGTAAACGTGTCAATGCCTTGTACACCCTAGGGGAAGATTCCCATCGTATCCTGGCCCCATTAGGGAAAGGATACTCCCTGAGAATTCTTTTTGGGAAGCTGCAGCTTCTTGTCTGGAGATTCCCACTCTTTTTCTTCATGAGAGGAGGGAAATTTACCTCAGCTTTCTTCCCCTTAAACATGTGTACCCTCGTGTCAGGGACAGATGAGTCATCAGTGATATGCAAAACATCTTTTATTACAATAATCATATATTGAATACTTTTCTGCCAGTCTTGGCTGTACTTTGCATTATCGTAGTCGACACTGGAGTAAGATTCCGTGTCGATATTAGTGTCTATTATTTTGGAAAGTGAGCGTTGTGAGACTCTGAAAGTCTCTGTGACAAAGGGACAGACATGGGTAGATTCCCTGTCTGTTCTCTAATCTTTTGTAATAAATTCATCTTAGCACTTAATTTCACATATCCAATCAGGTGTCGGCGTTGTCGACGGAGACACCACACACACACACACACATTTGCTCCATCTCTTCCTTAGGAGAGCCTTTTACCGCAGACATGTCGACACACACGTACCGACACACTCCACACACACAGGGAATCTCTTATCTGAAGACAGGTTCCCCCCTAGGCCCTTTGGAGAGACAGAGAGAGACCCCAGCGCTATGTGACCCAGGAAAAAACACAGAATGTTTACCCAGTAGTGCTGCGTTAATGTATAATCGCCAAATATGTGCCCCCCCTCTACTTTAAAACCCTCTTTCACCGTGTGTCAAGCAGGGGAGAGTCCAGGGAGCTTCCTCTCAGCGGTGCTGTGGAGAGAAAATGGCGCTGGTGAGTGCTGAGGGAGAAGCCCCGCCCCCTCGGCCGTGGGCTTCTGTCCCGCTCAAGCTTACTAAAATATGGCGGGGGCTCTTTTATATACATGTACAGTGCCACCTGTACATGTACCTAGACTTTTGCCATAGGAGAGGTGTTTTATTGCTGCCCAGGGCGCCCCCCCTGCGCCCTGCACCCTTACAGTGACTGGAGTGTGTGAGGTGTATGGGAGCAATGACGCACAGCTGCGGTGCTGTGCGTTACCTCAGTGAAGCACCGAAGGCTTCTGCTGCCTGAGACGTCTTCTGTCTTCGTTTCTTCCGGCTCTGTGAGGAGAGCGGCGGCGCGGCTCTGGGGTGAATGCCCAGGACGAACCTGTGTTCACTCCCTCTGGAGCTAATGGTGTCCAGTAGCCGAGGTAGCAGAGCCTATCATTTAAGTAGGTCTGCTCCTCTCACCTCAGTCCCTCGATGCAGGGAGCCTGTTGCCAGCAGTGCTCCCTGAAAAAGAGAAATAATCCTAACAAAAATGCTTTCTAAGCAGGAAACTCAGGAGAGCTCCCTGCAGTGCACCCATTCTCCTCTGGGCACAGTCTAAAACTGAGGCCTGGAGGAGGGGCATAGAGGGGGGAGCCAGTGCACACCCAGAGTTCAGTTCTTTCTTAAAGTGCCCATGTCTCCTGCGGAGCCCGTCTATTCCCCATGGTCCTTACGGAGTCCCAGCATCCTCTAGGACGTTAGAAAAATTACAGTTAAGAGCTGATTGGTTGGTACTTTATCTCTCACAATGTTCCCTCTCTCCAAGCTTTGATAAATACCTCCCTAAATCTCGGTGCTATGTATTTTTATTTCTGCCTGTTAACTTACTTTCTCCTGTGGAGAAAAACACTATATAATAAAAGTATTAGTATTGTTAATGACCCTGTTGGCTAAACATGAAAAGGTCCACAGTATTATGATTTCATATACTAGTTGTATATACATTAGTTAAGAAGAGTGGGTGGAGTGTCTTAAATAGACATAACCTAAAATGTATGGGGTCTTTTTATATATTCTAGAATAATGGAATAGTGACCTTAGGCACATTGGCCTATTATACTAGGTTCACCGGAGTGTTACTCCAGTGGTCCCAATCTTTATTGGTGGCTTCTATATACCAGGAAAACCAGGAGGACTCCCAGTGCATTTCAGAGCAGCTCTAGTAGTCTTTGGAAAGGCTGTAGTTCAAAATTCCTATTCAGCACCAGAATGCTGACATAGTCTGAATGTTGACTTTCAGAATGTCTACATGGATGCTATATCGATATGTCAACATTGTAGACCTTGCCAGACTGTCAACATTGTGAATGTCATTAGTCACCACATCTTCATAGTGTTTTCAGAAGATTGCAGCTGTAAGCCCAACCAGGCTTGGACTGGCCCACAGGGGTACAGGTGAATCCACCGGTGGGCCCCACTGCCTGGGGGCCCACCTCCTGCTCTAAGGATCAGGTCCCAGTCTGTGCACTTGAATTATATATCATACATATGTTACCTTATACTGGACTATGGTGTATTTTCTACAGTGCATTGCTGTTATTAATCTGTTATTAATCTGATACATTATCATGCATGAATTTACTGTATATATTTATGAAGGGACTCAGACGTTGCACTCTCTAATGGGTAGTCAAACCAATGAGGTGGTAGGCCACACCCCCTCTGCAGAATGGGCACATCCCTAACATGGGCCTCTACTACTGCATTCCCCCTGCATGCCCCAGTCCGACACTGAGCCCAACCCTACTCTATCCACAGCCTAACCGTAACAAAATGTACATAGACGGTATACTGTAAATAATCTCAATAAAGTTTTTACTGAGCCCACATGGTAATTGTATTTATGCCGTCTATGTACATTTTTTCCAGCTGTAATTGTTATAATTAAATCTAACTAAGCTAGCACACAACACTCATTGGGTTGAGCGCTGTACCTCCCTGTTATAAATTGTACCAATTAAGGCTGGTCACCTTACCTACAGCAGCTTGCCAGAACACAAAGTACTCAGTGCGCAGGTTAACACATCTTTCTATAACCGTAACATAAGCATAACCATAACCATAAACGCAGCCTAATCCTAAAAATGAACTGTCAAAATTCTGCTTGTCCATGTCAATATTCTATATATTAACATTCAGGCGTCCACATCATGAATATAAACATTCTGAGTGTTGACATAATGATTGCATACTTCTTTGGAACATTCCACCTTTATATAACATAATGATAAAAATAACAACTGATGTGCAACACCTGCTCACTTTGTACAGTAATTAGAAGGAGATGAATGGCAGGGTCCTAAAGGACTGATACAGTTCTCTTCAGGAGTAGGTCTCCTTATATGCTGTACATTAGGCTGACATGACCATAGGTCCATTGGTGAACATACAGACTAATTATGTACCCAGGTAAAAGTTTATTATAATAGTGGGTATTGCTGAAGTTGGATAACTATAATGAGGTATTCCGGTTACGTATACTTTATTCTACTAGTTTAGATCTTGGTAAATTGCTAAATGTCACTTTTCTTCCTGGTACTGATAGCACTTAGAGTTAGTACAAATCTCATTTAACAATTGCAGAACAAAGATTGCTGTATTAAACTTAATGTCACTTTTCCTCTCTGGTGTGTGCAAACTCCACAATTACATGCTCAACTGAAGATGTAGTCTCTTCAGACCCAACTGCTCAGCTCAGAACTTGGATGTTTTGATTTTTCTGTGGGGAATTGTTTAGACCACCACTAGGATGCTCTGACAGAGTATCCCTGAATGATTACTGATGCTCATTGTCTTTGTATCTTTAGACTAGGTGACTATCAGCAGCATAGGACTCTGACTGACTGGAGACCTCTCACTGTGACTGACAAGAGCCCTCTCTCTCTCTCTCTCTCTCTCTCTCTCTAACTGACAGACGGCAGACCTCTAACTCTGACTGTCTGAGCCCTTTTTATACCATTGATTTTGTGCACCACCATCTTTCCCAGTCACCCCAAGCATCACTAGATGGGTGGTCTTCAGTATGCCGACTGACGGGATCCCGGTGCACAGTATACCGGCGCCGGGATCCCGACAGCCGGCATACCGACACTTATTCTCCCTCGTGGGGGTCCACGACCCCCCTGGAGGGAGAATAAAATAGTGTGGCGCGCGTAGCGCGCCACCGTGCCCGTAGTGTGGCGAGCGCACCGAGCCCGCAAGGGGCTCATTTGCGCTCGCCACACTGTCGGTAAGCCGGCGGTCGGGCTCCCGGCGCTGGTATGCTGGTCGCCGGGAGCCCGACCGCCGGCATATCGTAGTGAACCCTCACTAGACAGACAGAACAAGAAAATGAGCCCAGACGCGCTGTCACAGCTGCCAGTAGGGATTGTCAGTCCCAAGGAAATAATGTAAAAAGAGAATATGCTAAAAGCAAAAATCATAAAATTCAAATGTAAACATGAAGTTTAGGGCATAAATGGAGCTGAGAATGAATTAGTAATGGCTGCTTATAAGTGTCCACAAAGGATCCCGGACTGAAACAGTGTGCAAAGTTCCCTGGGGAAAAGAAATTAAATACAGCTGGTGTTACCCATAGCGACGGAGACTTCCAGAGGCTTGAAAATTGCCAGCAAGCAAGCTGTGCCGTTTGTATAGAAACTGGGTCTCTCCAATCGGTGCTGTAAAGGTGAAGTCCCTCAGAGAAAGTTCCAAAAGCAGATTTTAAAAGTCCATATCTGGATCCTTTCGAAGGGTAGGACACTTGTGGTGGTAGCAGCTTCAACACTTGTAGACACCTTCTCGGCTCAGGCAGGTATGGTGTTCCTACTAGAGATGAGCGGGTTCGGTTTCTCTGAATCCGAACCCGCACGAACTTCATGTTTTTTTTCACGGGTCCGAGCGACTCGGATCTTCCCGCCTTGCTCGGTTAACCCGAGCGCGCCCGAACGTCATCATGACGCTGTCGGATTCTCGCGAGACTCGGATTCTATATAAGGAGCCGCGCGTCGCCGCCATTTTCACACGTGCATTGAGATTGATAGGGAGAGGACGTGGCTGGCGTCCTCTCCATTTAGATTAGGAGAGAGAGAGAGAGATTGACCTGAGGCTGATACTGTAGAAGAGAGTGCAGAGTTTAGTGACTGACCACAGTGACCACCAGCAGTGCAGTTGTTTTATTTAATATATCCGTTCTCTGCCTGAAAAAACGGTACACACAGTGACTCAGTCACATACCATATCTGTGTGCACTGCTCAGCCCAGTGTGCTGCATGCCTGCATCATCTATGTATATATTATATATCTGACTGTGCTCAGCTCACACAGCTTATAATTGTGGGGGAGACTGGGGAGCACTGCCGTGCCAGTTATAGGTTATAGCAGGAGCCAGGAGTACAAGAATGTCACATACCATATCTGTGTGCACTGCTCAGCCCAGTGTGCTGCATCATCTATGTATATATTATATATCTGACTGTGCTCAGCTCACACAGCTTATAATTGTGGGGGAGACTGGGGAGCACTGCAGTGCCAGTTATAGGTTATAGCAGGAGCCAGGAGTACATATTATATTAAAATTAAACAGTGCACACTTTTGCTGCAGGAGTGCCACTGCCAGTGTGACTGACCAGTGACCTGACCACACTGACCACCAGTATAGTTAGTAGTATACTATATTGTGATTGCCTGAAAAAGTTAAACACTCGTCGTGTGACTTCACTTGTGTGGTGTTTTTTTTTTTATTCTATAAAAAACTCATTCTGCTGACAGACAGTGTCCAGCAGGTCCGTCATTATATAATATATATACCTGTCCGGCTGCAGTAGTGATATATATATATTTTTTATATCATTATTTATCATCCAGTCGCAGCAGACACAGTACGGTAGTTCACGGCTGTAGCTACCTCTGTGTCGGCACTCGGCAGTCCATCCATAATTGTATACCACCTACCCGTGTTTTTTTTTTCTTTCTTCTTTATACATACATACTACTACATCTCTTTATCAACCAGTCTATATTAGCAGCAGACACAGTACAGTACGGTAGTTCACGGCTGTGGCTACCTCTGTGTCGGCACTCGGCAGTCCGTCCATAATTGTATACCACCTAACCGTGGTTTTTTTTTCTTTCTTCTTTATACATACATACTATGACATCTCTTTATCAACCAGTCTATATTAGCAGCAGACACGGTACAGTACGGTAGTTCACGGCTGTGGCTACCTCTGTGTCGGCACTCGGCAGTCCGTCCATAATTGTATACCACCTAACCGTGGTTTTTTTTTCTTTCTTCTTCATACATACATACTACGACATCTCTTTATCAACCAGTCTATATTAGCAGCAGACACAGTACAGTACGGTAGTTCACGGCTGTGGCTACCTCTGTGTCGGCACTCGGCAGTCCGTCCATAATTGTATACCACCTAACCGTGGTTTTTTTTTCTTTCTTCTTTATACATACATACTACGACATCTCTTTATCAACCAGTCTATATTAGCAGCAGACACAGTACAGTACGGTAGTTCACGGCTGTGGCTACCTCTGTGTCGGCACTCGGCAGTCCGTCCATAATTGTATACCACCTAACCGTGGTTTTTTTTTCTTTCTTCTTCATACATACATACTACGACATCTCTTTATCAACCAGTCTATATTAGCAGCAGACACAGTACAGTACGGTAGTTCACGGCTGTGGCTACCTCTGTGTCGGCACTCGGCAGTCCGTCCATAATTGTATACCACCTACCCGTGGTTTTTTTTTCTTTCTTCTTTATACATACATACTACTACATCTCTTTATCAACCAGTCTATATTAGCAGCAGACACAGTACAGTACGGTAGTTCACGGCTGTGGCTACCTCTGTGTCGGCACTCGGCAGTCCGTCCATAATTGTATACCACCTACCCGTGGTTTTTTTTCTTTCTTCTTCATACATACATACTACGACATCTCTTTATCAACCAGTCTATATTAGCAGCAGACACAGTACAGTACGGTAGTTCACGGCTGTGGCTACCTCTGTGTCGGCACTCGGCAGTCCGTCCATAATTGTATACCACCTAACCGTGGTTTTTTTTTCTTTCTTCTTCATACATACATACTACGACATCTCTTTATCAACCAGTCTATATTAGCAGCAGACACAGTACGGTAGTTCACGGCTGTAGCTAGCTCTGTGTCGGCACTCGGCAGTCCGTCCATAATTGTATACTAGTATCCATCCATCTCCATTGTTTACCTGAGGTGCCTTTTAGTTGTGCCTATTAAAATATGGAGAACAAAAATGTTGAGGTTCCAAAATTAGGGAAAGATCAAGATCCACTTCCACCTCGTGCTGAAGCTGCTGCCACTAGTCATGGCCGAGACGATGAAATGCCAGCAACGTCGTCTGCCAAGGCCGATGCCCAATGTCATAGTACAGAGCATGTCAAATCCAAAACACCAAATATCAGTAAAAAAAGGACTCCAAAACCTAAAATAAAATTGTCGGAGGAGAAGCGTAAACTTGCCAATATGCCATTTACCACACGGAGTGGCAAGGAACGGCTGAGGCCCTGGCCTATGTTCATGGCTAGTGGTTCAGCTTCACATGAGGATGGAGGCACTCAGCCTCTCGCTAGAAAAATGAAAAGACTCAAGCTGGCAAAAGCAGTAGCACCGCAAAGAACTGTGCGTTCTTCGAAATCCCAAATCCACAAGGAGAGTCCAATTGTGTCGGTTGCGATGCCTGACCTTCCCAACACTGGACGTGAAGAGCATGCGCCTTCCACCATTTGCACGCCCCCTGCAAGTGCTGGAAGGAGCACCCGCAGTCCAGTTCCTGATAGTCAGATTGAAGATGTCAGTGTTGAAGTACACCAGGATGAGGAGGATATGGGTGTTGCTGGCGCTGGGGAGGAAATTGACCAAGAGGATTCTGATGGTGAGGTGGTTTGTTTAAGTCAGGCACCCGGGGAGACACCTGTTGTCCGTGGGAGGAATATGGCCGTTGACATGCCTGGTGAAAATACCAAAAAAATCAGCTCTTCGGTGTGGAACTATTTCAACAGAAATGCGGACAACAGGTGTCAAGCCGTGTGTTCCCTTTGTCAAGCTGTAATAAGTAGGGGTAAGGACGTTAACCACCTCGGAACATCCTCCCTTATACGTCACCTGCAGCGCATTCATAATAAGTCAGTGACAAGTTCAAAAACTTTGGGTGACAGCGGAAGCTGTCCACTGACCAGTAAATCCCTTCCTCTTGTAACCAAGCTCACGCAAACCACCCCACCAACTCCCTCAGTGTCAATTTCCTCCTTCCCCAGGAATGCCAATAGTCCTGCAGGCAATGTCACTGGCAATTCTGACGAGTCCTCTCCTGCCTGGGATTCCTCCGATGCATCCTTGCGTGTAACGCCTACTGCTGCTGGCGCTGCTGTTGTTGCTGCTGGGAGTCGATGGTCATCCCAGAGGGGAAGTCGTAAGCCCACTTGTACTACTTCCAGTAAGCAATTGACTGTTCAACAGTCCTTTGCGAGGAAGATGAAATATCACAGCAGTCATCCTGCTGCAAAGCGGATAACTGAGGCCTTGACAACTATGTTGGTGTTAGACGTGCGTCCGGTATCCGCCGTTAGTTCACAGGGAACTAGACAATTTATTGAGGCAGTGTGCCCCCATTACCAAATACCATCTAGGTTCCACTTCTCTAGGCAGGCGATACCGAGAATGTACACGGACGTCAGAAAAAGACTCACCAGTGTCCTAAAAAATGCAGTTGTACCCAATGTCCACTTAACCACGGACATGTGGACAAGTGGAGCAGGGCAGGGTCAGGACTATATGACTGTGACAGCCCACTGGGTAGATGTATGGACTCCCGCCGCAAGAACAGCAGCGGCGGCACCAGTAGCAGCATCTCGCAAACGCCAACTCTTTCAAAGGCAGGCTACTCTTTGTATCACCGGTTTCCAGAATACGCACACAGCTGAAAACCTCTTACGGCAACTGAGGAAGATCATCGCGGAATGGCTTACCCCAATTGGACTCTCCTGTGGATTTGTGGCATCGGACAACGCCAGCAATATTGTGTGTGCATTAAATATGGGCAAATTCCAGCACGTCCCATGTTTTGCACATACCTTGAATTTGGTGGTGCAGAATTATTTAAAAAACGACTGGGGCGTGCAAGAGATGCTGTCGGTGGCCAGAAAAATTGCGGGACACTTTCGGCGTACAGGCACCACGTACAGAAGTCTGGAGCACCACCAAAAACTACTGAACCTGCCCTGCCATCATCTGAAGCAAGAAGTGGTAACGAGGTGGAATTCAACCCTCTATATGCTTCAGAGGTTGGAGGAGCAGCAAAAGGCCATTCAAGCCTATACAATTGAGCACGATATAGGAGGTGGAATGCACCTGTCTCAAGCGCAGTGGAGAATGATTTCAACGTTGTGCAAGGTTCTGATGCCCTTTGAACTTGCCACACATGAAGTCAGTTCAGACACTGCCAGCCTGAGTCAGGTCATTCCCCTCATCAGGCTTTTGCAGAAGAAGCTGGAGACATTGAAGGAGGAGCTAACACGGAGCGATTCCGCTAGGCATGTGGGACTTGTGGATGGAGCCCTTAATTCGCTTAACAAGGATTCACGGGTGGTCAATCTGTTGAAATCAGAGCACTACATTTTGGCCACCGTGCTCGATCCTAGATTTAAAGCCTACCTTGGATCTCTCTTTCCGGCAGACACAAGTCTGCTGGGGTTGAAAGACCTGCTGGTGAGAAAATTGTCAAGTCAAGCGGAACGCGACCTGTCAACATCTCCTCCTTCACATTCTCCCGCAACTGGGGGTGCGAGGAAAAGGCTCAGAATTCCGAGCCCACCCGCTGGCGGTGATGCAGGGCAGTCTGGAGCGACTGCTGATGCTGACATCTGGTCCGGACTGAAGGACCTGACAACGATTACGGACATGTCGTCTACTGTCACTGCATATGATTCTCTCACCATTGAAAGAATGGTGGAGGATTATATGAGTGACCGCATCCAAGTAGGCACGTCACACAGTCCATACTTATACTGGCAGGAAAAAGAGGCAATTTGGAGGCCATTGCACAAACTGGCTTTATTCTACCTAAGTTGCCCTCCCACAAGTGTGTACTCCGAAAGAGTGTTTAGTGCCGCCGCTCACCTTGTCAGCAATCGGCGTACGAGGTTACATCCAGAAAATGTGGAGAAGATGATGTTCATTAAAATGAATTATAATCAATTCCTCCGCGGAGACATTGACCAGCAGCAATTGCCTCCACAAAGTACACAGGGAGCTGAGATGGTGGATTCCAGTGGGGACGAATTGATAATCTGTGAGGAGGGGGATGTACACGGTGATATATCGGAGGGTGATGATGAGGTGGACATCTTGCCTCTGTAGAGCCAGTTTGTGCAAGGAGAGATTAATTGCTTCTTTTTTGGGGGGGGTCCAAACCAACCCGTCATATCAGTCACAGTCGTGTGGCAGACCCTGTCACTGAAATGATGGGTTGGTTAAAGTGTGCATGTCCTGTTTTGTTTATACAACATAAGGGTGGGTGGGAGGGCCCAAGGACAATTCCATCTTGCACCTCTTTTTTCTTTTATTTTTCTTTGCGTCATGTGCTGTTTGGGGAGGGTTTTTTGGAAGGGACATCCTGCGTGACACTGCAGTGCAACTCCTAAATGGGCCCGGTGTTTGTGTCGGCCACTAGGGTCGCTAATCTTACTCACACAGTCAGCTACCTCATTGCGCCTCTTTTTTTCTTTGCGTCATGTGCTGATTGGGGAGGGTTTTTTGGAAGGGACATCCTGCGTGACACTGCAGTGCCACTCCTAAATGGGCCCGGTGTTTGTGTCGGCCACTAGGGTCGCTAATCTTACTCACACAGTCAGCTACCTCATTGCGCCTCTTTTTTTCTTTGCGTCATGTGCTGATTGGGGAGGGTTTTTTGGAAGGGACATCCTGCGTGACACTGCAGTGCCACTCCTAAATGGGCCCGGTGTTTGTGTCGGCCACTAGGGTCGCTAATCTTACTCACACAGTCAGCTACCTCATTGCGCCTCTTTTTTTCTTTGCGTCATGTGCTGATTGGGGAGGGTTTTTTGGAAGGGACATCCTGCGTGACACTGCAGTGCCACTCCTAAATGGGCCCGGTGTTTGTGTTGGCCACTAGGGTCGCTAATCTTACTCACACAGTCAGCTACCTCATTGCGCCTCTTTTTTTCTTTGCGTCATGTGCTGATTGGGGAGGGTTTTTTGGAAGGGACATCCTGCGTGACACTGCAGTGCCACTCCTAGATGGGCCAGGTGTTTGTGTCGGCCACTAGTGTCGCTTAGCTTAGTCATCCAGCGACCTTGGTGCAAATTTTAGGACTAAAAATAATATTGTGAGGTGTGAGGTATTCAGAATAGACTGAAAATGAGTGGAAATTATGGTTTTTGAGGTTAATAATAATATGGGATCAAAATGACCCCCAAATTCTATGATTTAAGCTGTTTTTTAGTGTTTTTTTTTTAAAAACACCCGAATCCAAAACACACCCGAATCCGACAAAAAAAATTCGGTGAGGTTTTGCCAAAACGCGGTCGAACCCAAAACACGGCCGCGGAACCGAACCCAAAACCAAAACACAAAACCCGAAAAATTTCAGGCGCTCATCTCTAGTTCCTACCTTGCATACCACTGATTACAGACACCCTTTGTTGCCATGGATTCCCTGGGATTGTTTTCATGCACAGCGAAGGGCCCTGCAATAACCTTCTCACTGCTGATCTCAGCACTACAATAACCTGTTGGTGTTCCAGTTATACAAATAATTTTTAAAATAATTCATAGAAGTAAATTAGATTTCAATATACAGTTGAATATTAGTTTTATTATATGATAGTATCCAATGCTACCTATTACTGTAAATAGGAATATGTTGCTATGTGTTAACTAATACACAAAGAGACATTGGAATTTAAAATTATTCTTTTCTATTGCTCTTTACTATTTTGTTTCAGTAGTTTTTGAAGAGCGTAAGACTGACATTGCAATATCCCAGCTAAGATAAAGTTTCATGAAGTGTTAATTTAAATGTATGAAATAGTGAATTATGTTGCAGTTATAACTGAGACTCAATGTAACAATAACAATAATAATCATAATAACTCAGAAGTTTTTTCTGAAACATTTTGTAGGACTACAGTTAAGGACAATCTAGGACAATTGAGGTTAATTAAGCCTATTAACAGATAAGATACAGACGCAAAGATATTCACAGATGAGAATTCACCAGCAAATTACTTTAACTGACAACCATTCTACAGTTCTCTGCAGGGAGTAGAAATTATTTGAGATAACGCAGAGTTACAGTTGAATGAGTTCACTTAAATAATGCCACAATGATTTCTAGAATTTAACTTCCCTCGTGATTACAGCATGATAATATATGTATGGAAAATGACTACAATAATTAAACAAAAATACAATAAGTGTGATACTTTCTTCCTATTTTTCCATACAGTTTTTCAAAGTGGGCAAATTGGGCTATTTAGCTCGATCACCAAAGGACAGAATATTAAGCCACTTTGACTGTGAATGATTAGACAGTGGGGTCACAAAGGACCCATTTCTGATGAGATGTATGAAACCTTCAAATGAGATAAAGTGGAGAGGAATAAAGTACAAACTAGAGATGTGCACTTAAAATTTTTCGGGTTTTGTGTTTTGGTTTTGGGTTTGGTCCTGCGGCCGTGTTTTGGGTTCGACCGCGTTTTGGCAAAACCTCACCGAATTTTTTTTGTCGGATTCGGGTGTGTTTTGGATTCGGGTGTTTTTTTCAAAAAACACTAAAAAACAGCTTAAATCATAGAATTTGGGGGTCATTTTGACCCCAAAGTATTATTAACCTCAAAAACCATAATTTCTACTCATTTTCAGTCTATTCTGAATACCTCACACCTCACAATATTATTTTTAGTCCTAAAATTTGCACCGAGGTCGCTGGATGACTAAGCTAAGCGACCCTAGTGGCCGACACAAACACCTGGCCCATCTAGGAGTGGCACTGCAGTGTCACGCAGGATGGCCCTTCCAAAAAACACTCCCCAAACAGCACATGACGCAAAGAAGAAAAAAAGAGGCGCAATGAGGTAGCTGTGTGAGTAAGATAAGCGACCCTAGTGGCCGACACAAACACCTGGCCCATCTAGGAGTGGCACTGCAGTGTCACGCAGGATGGCCCTTCCAAAAAACACTCCCCAAACAGCACATGACGCAAAGAAAAAAAGAGGCGCAATGAGGTAGCTGTGTGAGTAAGATAAGCGACCCTAGTGGCCGACACAAACACCTGGCCCATCTAGGAGTGGCACTGCAGTGTCACGCAGGATGGCCCTTCCAAAAAACACTCCCCAAACAGCACATGACGCAAAGAAAAATAGAGGCGCAATGAGGTAGCTGTGTGAGTAAGATAAGCGACCCTAGTGGCCGACACAAACACCTGGCCCATCTAGGAGTGGCACTGCAGTGTCACGCAGGATGGCCCTTCCAAAAAACACTCCCCAAACAGCACATGACGCAAAGAAAAAAAGAGGCGCAATGAGGTAGCTGTGTGAGTAAGATAAGCGACCCTAGTGGCCGACACAAACACCTGGCCCATCTAGGAGTGGCACTGCAGTGTCACGCAGGATGGCCCTTCCAAAAAACACTCCCCAAACAGCACATGACGCAAAGAAAAAAAGAGTCGCAATGAGGTAGCTGTGTGAGTAAGATAAGCGACCCTAGTGGCCGACACAAACACCTGGCCCATCTAGGAGTGGCACTGCAGTGTCACGCAGGATGGCCCTTCCAAAAAACACTCCCCAAACAGCACATGACGCAAAGAAAAAAAGAGGCGCAATGAGGTAGCTGTGTGAGTAAGATAAGCGACCCTAGTGGCCGACACAAACACCTGGCCCATCTAGGAGTGGCACTGCAGTGTCACGCAGGATGGCCCTTCCAAAAAACACTCCCCAAACAGCACATGACGCAAAGAAAAAAAGAGGCGCAATGAGGTAGCTGTGTGAGTAAGATAAGCGACCCTAGTGGCCGACACAAACACCTGGCCCATCTAGGAGTGGCACTGCAGTGTCACGCAGGATGGCCCTTCCAAAAAACACTCCCCAAACAGCACATGACGCAAAGAAAAAAAGAGGCGCAATGAGGTAGCTGTGTGAGTAAGATAAGCGACCCTAGTGGCCGACACAAACACCTGGCCCATCTAGGAGTGGCACTGTAGTGTCACGCAGGATGGCCCTTCCAAAAAACACTCCCCAAACAGCACATGACGCAAAGAAAAAAAGAGGCGCAATGAGGTAGCTGTGTGAGTAAGATAAGCGACCCTAGTGGCCGACACAAACACCTGGCCCATATAGGAGTGGCACTGCAGTGTCACGCAGGATGGCCCTTCCAAAAAACACTCCCCAAACAGCACATGACGCAAAGAAGAAAAAAAGAAAAAAGAGGTGCAAGATGGAATTGTCCTTGGGCCCTCCCACCCACCCTTATGTTGTATAAACAGGACATGCACACTTTAACCAACCCATCATTTCAGTGACAGGGTCTGCCACACGACTGTGACTGAAATGACGGGTTGGTTTGGACCCCCACCAAAAAAGAAGCAATTAATCTCTCCTTGCACAAACTGGCTCTACAGAGGCAAGATGTCCACCTCATCATCATCCTCCGATATATCACCGTGTACATCCCCCTCCTCACAGATTATCAATTCGTCCCCACTGGAATCCACCATCTCAGCTCCCTGTGTACTTTGTGGAGGCAATTGCTGCTGGTCAATGTCTCCACGGAGGAATTGATTATAATTCATTTTAATGAACATCATCTTCTCCACATTTTCTGGAAGTAACCTCGTACGCCGATTGCTGACAAGGTGAGCGGCGGCACTAAACACTCTTTCGGAGTACACACTTGTGGGAGGGCAACTTAGGTAGAATAAAGCCAGTTTGTGCAAGGGCCTCCAAATTGCCTCTTTTTCCTGCCAGTATAAGTACGGACTGTGTGACGTGCCTACTTGGATGCGGTCACTCATATAATCCTCCACGATTCTTTCAATGGGGAGAGAATCATATGCAGTGACAGTAGACGACATGTCCGTAATCGTTGTCAGGTCCTTCAGTCCGGACCAGATGTCAGCATCAGCAGTCGCTCCAGACTGCCCTGCATCACCGCCAGCGGGTGGGCTCGGAATTCTGAGCCTTTTCCTCGCACCCCCAGTTGCGGGAGAATGTGAAGGAGGAGATGTTGGCAGGTCGCGTTCCGCTTGACTTGACAATTTTCTCACCAGCAGGTCTTTGAACCCCAGCAGACTTGTGTCTGCCGGAAAGAGAGATCCAAGGTAGGTTTTAAATCTAGGATCGAGCACGGTGGCCAAAATGTAGTGCTCTGATTTCAACAGATTGACCACCCGTGAATCCTTGTTAAGCGAATTAAGGGCTCCATCCACAAGTCCCACATGCCTAGCGGAATCGCTCCGTGTTAGCTCCTCCTTCAATGTCTCCAGCTTCTTCTGCAAAAGCCTGATGAGGGGAATGACCTGACTCAGGCTGGCAGTGTCTGAACTGACTTCACGTGTGGCAAGTTCAAAGGGCAGCAGAACCTTGCACAACGTTGAAATCATTCTCCACTGCGCTTGAGACAGGTGCATTCCACCTCCTATATCGTGCTGAATTGTATAGGCTTGAATGGCCTTTTGCTGCTCCTCCAACCTCTGAAGCATATATAGGGTTGAATTCCACCTCGTTACCACTTCTTGCTTCAGATGATGGCAGGGCAGGTTCAGGCGTTTTTGGTGTTGCTCCAGTCTTCTGTACGTGGTGCCTGTACGCCGAAAGTGTCCCGCAATTCTTCTGGCCACCGACAGCATCTCTTGCACGCCCCTGTCGTTTTTTAAAAAATTCTGCACCACCAAATTCAAGGTATGTGCAAAACATGGGACGTGCTGGAATTTGCCCATATTTAATGCACACACAATATTGCTGGCGTTGTCCGATGCCACAAATCCACAAGAGAGTCCAATTGGGGTAAGCCATTCCGCGATGATCTTCCTCAGTTGCCGTAAGAGGTTTTCAGCTGTGTGCGTATTCTGGAAACCGGTGATACAAAGCGTAGCCTGCCTAGGAAAGAGTTGGCGTTTGCGAGATGCTGCTACTGGTGCCGCCGCTGCTGTTCTTGCGGCGGGAGTCCATACATCTACCCAGTGGGCTGTCACAGTCATATAGTCCTGACCCTGCCCTGCTCCACTTGTCCACATGTCCGTGGTTAAGTGGACATTGGGTACAACTGCATTTTTTAGGACACTGGTGAGTCTTTTTCTGACGTCCGTGTACATTCTCGGTATCGCCTGCCTAGAGAAGTGGAACCTAGATGGTATTTGGTAACGGGGGCACACTACCTCAAGAAATTGTCTAGTTCCCTGTGAACTAACGGCGGATACCGGACGCACGTCTAACACCAACATAGTTGTCAAGGCCTCAGTTATCCGCTTTGCAGCAGGATGACTGCTGTGATATTTCATCTTCCTCGCAAAGGACTGTTGGACAGTCAATTGCTTACTGGAAGTAGTACAAGTGGGCTTACGACTTCCCCTCTGGGATGATCATCGACTCCCAGCAGCAACAACAGCAGCGCCAGCAGCAGTAGGCGTTACACGCAAGGATGCATCGGAGGAATCCCAGGCAGGAGAGGAATCGTCAGAATTGCCAGTGACATGGCCTGCAGGACTATTGGCATTCCTGGGGAAGGAGGAAATTGACACTGAGGGAGTTGGTGGGGTGGTTTGCGTGAGCTTGGTTACAAGAGGAAGGGATTTACTGGTCAGTGGACTGCTTCCGCTGTCGCCCAAAGTTTTTGAACTTGTCACTGACTTATTATGAATGCGCTGCAGGTGACGTATAAGGGAGGATGTTCCGAGGTGGTTAACGTCCTTACCCCAACTTATTACAGCTTGACAAAGGCAACACACGGCTTGACAAATGTTGTCCGCATTTCTGTTGAAATACTTCCACACCGAAGAGCTGATTTTTTTGGTATTTTCACCAGGCATGTCAACGGCCATATTCCTCCCATGGACAACAGGTGTCTCCCCGGGTGCCTGACTTAAACAAACCACCTCACCATCAGAGTCCTCCTTGTCAATTTCCTCCCCAGCGCCAGCAACACCCATATCCTCCTCATCCTGGTGTACTTCAACACTGACATCTTCAATCTGACTATCAGGAACTGGACTGCGGGTGCTCCTTCCAGCACTTGCAGGGGGCGTGCAAATGGTGGAAGGCGCATGCTCTTCACGTCCAGTGTTGGGAAGGTCAGGCATCGCAACCGACACAATTGGACTCTCCTTGTGAATTTGGGATTTCGAAGAACGCACAGTTCTTTGCGGTGCTTTTGCCAGCTTGAGTCTTTTCATTTTTCTAGCGAGAGGCTGAGTGCTTCCATCCTCATGTGAAGCTGAACCACTAGCCATGAACATAGGCCAGGGCCTCAGCCGTTCCTTGCCACTCCGTGTGGTAAATGGCATATTGGCAAGTTTATGCTTCTCCTCCGACAATTTTATTTTAGATTTTGGAGTCCTTTTTTTACTGATATTTGGTGTTTTGGATTTTACATGCTCTGTACTATGACATTGGGCATCGGCCTTGGCAGACGACGTTGCTGGCATTTCATCGTCTCAGCCATGACTAGTGGCAGCAGCTTCAGCACGAGGTGGAAGTGGATCTTGATCTTTCCCTAATTTTGGAACCTCAACATTTTTGTTCTCCATATTTTAATAGGCACAACTTAAAGGCACCTCAGGTAAACAATGGAGATGGATGGATACTAGTATACTTATGGATGGACGAGCGACTGCCGACACAGAGGTAGCTACAGCCGTGGACTACCGTACTGTGTCTGCTGCTAATATAGACTGGATGATAATGAGATGAAATTAATATATATATATATATATATAATATCACTAGTACTGCAGCCGGACAGGTATATATATTTATTATGTAATGACTGATGACGGACCTGTTGGACACTGTCAGCTCAGCAGCACCGCAGACTGCTACAGTAAGCTACTATAGTAGTATGTATCAAGAAGAAAGAAAAAAAAAACCACGGGTAGGTGGTATACAATTATGGATGGACGAGCGACTGCCGACACAGAGGTAGCTACAGCCGTGGACTACCGTACTGTGTCTGCTGCTAATATAGACTGGATGATAATGAGATGAAATTAATATATATATATATATATATATAATATCACTAGTACTGCAGCCGGACAGGTATATATATTTATTATGTAATGACTGATGACGGACCTGCTGGACACTGTCAGCTCAGCAGCACCGCAGACTGCTACAGTAAGCTACTATAGTAGTATGTATCAAGAAGAAAGAAAAAAAAAAAACCACGGGTAGGTGGTATACAATTATGGATGGACGAGCGACTGCCGACACAGAGGTAGCTACAGCCGTGGACTACCGTACTGTGTCTGCTGCTAATATAGACTGGATGATAATGAGATGAAATTAATATATATATATATAATATCACTAGTACTGCAGCCGGACAGGTATATATATTTATTATGTAATGACTGATGACGGACCTGCTGGACACTGTCAGCTCAGCAGCACCGCAGACTGCTACAGTAAGCTACTATAGTAGTATGTATCAAGAAGAAAGAAAAAAAAAAAACATGGGTAGGTGGTATACAATTATGGATGAACGAGCGACTGCCGACACAGCGGTAGCTACAGCCGTGGACTACCGTACTGTGTCTGCTGCTAATATAGACTGGATGATAATGAGATGAAATTAATATATATATATATATATAATATCACTAGTACTGCAGCCGGACAGGTATATATATTTATTATGTAATGACTGATGACGGACCTGCTGGACACTGTCAGCTCAGCAGCACCGCAGACTGCTACAGTAAGCTACTATAGTAGTATGTATCAAGAAGAAAGAAAAAAGAAAAAAACACGGGTAGGTGGTATACAATTATGGATGGACGAGCGACTGCCGACACAGAGGTAGCTACAGCCGTGGACTACCGTACTGTGTCTGCTGCTCATATAGACTGGATGATAATGAGATGAAATTAATATATATATATATATATATATATATATAATATCACTAGTACTGCAGCAGGGCAGGTATATATATTTATTATGTAATGACTGATGACGGACCTGCTGGACACTGTCAGCTCAGCAGCACCGCAGACTGCTACAGTAAGCTACTATAGTAGTATGTATCAAGAAGAAAGAAAAAAAAAAAAAACACGGGTAGGTGGTATACAATTATGGATGGACGAGCGACTGCCGACACAGAGGTAGCTACAGCCGTGGACTACCGTACTGTGTCTGCTGCTAATATAGACTGGATGATAATGAGATGAAATTAATATATATATATATATATATATATATAATATCACTAGTACTGCAGCCGGACAGGTATATATATTTATTATGTAATGACTGATGACGGACCTGCTGGACACTGTCAGCTCAGCAGCACCGCAGACTGCTACAGTAAGCTACTATAGTAGTATGTATCAAGAAGAAAGAAAAAAAAAAAAAACACGGGTAGGTGGTATACAATTATGGATGGACAAGCGACTGCCGACACAGAGGTAGCTACAGCCGTGGACTACCGTACTGTGTCTGCTGCAAATATAGACTGGATGATAATGAGATGAAATTAATATATATATATATAATATCACTAGTACTGCAGCCGGACAGGTATATATATTTATTATGTAATGACTGATGACGGACCTGCTGGACACTGTCAGCTCAGCAGCACCGCAGACTGCTACAGTAAGCTACTATAGTAGTATGTATCAAGAAGAAAGAAAAAAAAAAAAAACACGGGTAGGTGGTATACAATTATATATATATTATATACAATTATATATATATATATATATATATATTAAACTGGTGGTGATTAATTAAACTGGTGGTCAGGTCACTGGTCACACTATCAGCAACTTGCAAGTAGTACTCCTAAGCAGACAATCACAATATATACTGGTGGTCAGTGTGGTCACAATGGCAGTGTGGCACTCTGGCAGCAAAAGTGTGCACTGTACGTTAAAATATGTACTCCTGCTCTCAGACTCTAACTGCTCCCCACTGTCTCCCCCACAAGTCAGATATACAGTCACACTATCACTTCAGCAAGTAGTAGTACTCCTCCTAATGCTCCCCAAAATTACTAAAGTAAATACTGTGTCTCTCTCTACTCTAGTCTCACTCTCTTCTCTATAAACGGAGAGGATGCCAGCCACGTCCTCTCCCTATCAATCTCAATGCACGTGTGAAAATGGCGGCGGCGACGCGCGGCTCCTTATATAGAATCCGAGTCTCGCGATAGAATCCGAGCCTCGCGAGAATCCGACAGCGGGATGATGACGTTCGGGCGCGCTCGGGTTAACCGAGCAAGGCGGGAAGATCCGAGTCGCTCAGCCCCGTGTAAAAAAACCTGAAGTTCGGGCGGGTTCGGATTCCGAGGAACCGAACCCGCTCATCTCTAGTACAAACCTATCAACTACTAATTGTAATTTTTCAAATACAGCTTGAAAATAGTATAGGTACACTACCGATTATCTGGCACCTGATGCTCCGGCACCTCTTTTAATCCGGACACATCAGGTGCCGGGGAAGTTAGGCTGTGGGTGGGGATTAGTATGCAGGAGGCTCTAGATAGGCTGCGGAAGGTGCTTAGAAGGCTGCGGGAGGTCTTAGATAGGCAGCGGGAGGCTTAGTTAGGCTGCAGGTGGGGGAGTCTGACTGTGGACAGGGAGTCGGGCTGCGTCAGGGAGTCACACTGTGGATGGGGAGTCGAGCTGCATGACTGGAATTGTGGGGGACACTCTGGATAGAATTAGGTTGTGTGGGGGGGCAGGATGCCGCCGACACCACCGTCAATAATACCACTGATAATCCGGCAAAACAGATAATCTGGCACAGTGCTGGGACCGAGGGTGCCAGATTATCGGTGGTGTACCTGTAGTTAGAAACTTATCACTGGTACTTTATCTCTCTCCACATCACCTCTCTCCAAGGCTAGATACATATCCCATTAAGTGAGGTCAACCAGCATCACAGTAATCAGTGATCATACTTTTATATCTGCCTGCTCAAAAAACATTTTATCACACAAACTAATGTTCATGTGGGATCATAGGTGGTGCAGTTGCTGACCAAAAATGACAATCTCCTCTAACTAGATCTATCCATGCACCTTGATACAAAGCCCCATCTTCATTTATTCTCTCTACACATGTAAACTTTCCTATTCACCTACATATCAATTGGCGTCAATACCATTGTAAAATTAAAGCTCTTGCAGCTGGTCCTATTGGCATTTGTAGAGTTGGCATTTCAGTAGAACTGCAATTCAAGCTCTTTATTTCTCAAGTTCTGTCATCCACCAAACTCTCCTTTTTATATCCATGTGGTGCATTTGTATTGCTGTGCAGCTGATAATCTTAAAACATTTGCTTGGACTGGATCTAGAATGAACAGATCAGACTTTTTTTTTAATGGGAAGGCTTTGCCACTCTGCAGTGTATACTGACATTAGCTTCTTGAGACCAGGTGAGATAATTAACTCAAATATATATCTGACCAACGCACAGGGATTCAGCCCACGCCAACTGTTGTGTGCATTTGATGTGTTATAAAATAACTAACAGTGTTAATTGCTGGGGCCTACCATTGCTGGAGTGCATTTTACATTTACAAATGTTGTGTTGTAAAGTGATGCCACAATGTGATTCAGAAAAAGAATAAAAAAAAAATATGAGGTGTGTAATTTTATATAATTTAAATTAGGTGCATATAAAGAAACGGGAATAAGTTAATTTGGAAGATGCAATGATGATTTCATGAGCTATATAAAATATACATTTTATTGACATGCTAGGTCAATAATTCTTCATGGTAGGTAAATTAGATTGTCATAAAAACAGCTAAATAGTAGAGAGAGAGTGTAGAGTTCAATATATTAAGCCAAAAATGTAGTTATTGAAATTGCAACAAGTTTTCTTACAAGTTGTTTGTGTCATTAAATATTTTGAATTTGCATATGTAGACAATAAAATGAGTCAATGGTAAACCCCAGTGATATTTTGGGTGTGAAAAGCGAGATATTGGGTAAATTCCTATCTAGCTTAAAAGATGAAGACTTACGTTCACAAATTTTACCTTTTATATACCCAAATGAAATATGCACATGATACTGTAGCTAGAGTATGATCACTGTCCCTTACCAATTATTTGGGGGGTCTATATGAAGAATACAATATTTTGGAGCTTTTTCTTACACAACAGGCTCAAATGACATTGGACTTCTCTAAACATTGACATTATAGATGGGGGAGTAAAGCAGAAACTGTGGGCACATGTAGTTACCAATAAGAGCTATTGTATAACGTCCATTTTGGAGCCTCCTATCAATAGTAAATACAGTATACTCCCCAAACTGATATTGTGGCTCTTTTCTATCAATATTTCTCTGAGTTATACTTTGCCTCAAACTCTGATACTTCTTATCTAAACAAAAGAGACTTGAGAATCTTAGTGCATCAAAAGAAGGGTTTTGCCTGCTGTCTATATTCTGGGGTCTATCCCTAGTGGACCCAAAAAAGATATTACTATAAAGACAAGTGGTGTGCGCTCCCTTTATGGTTAGAGATAAGCAACAGTAATGTAAATTGATATAAATTAGAATTAATTAAAAGAAAACCATACATCCCTTTAAGTCTGTGTGGTCCTTAGATCCCTACTGTATGCATATGCCTTCTTTGTTAGAACGTGTGTTCATCTGGATGTTCTGCTCAGAGAGTATTCCACATGGATCAGTATGTAAGAAAGAATACTAAAAGACAATGTGTAGTATTGTCGGTTAAACATTTCTCATGGAGTGTACATCTGTATTCCCATTGCTACCAATAGGTGTGTGGTGCGTACCCCAACTCACAATATGGATGATGTCAGAAAGTATATCAAGGTATCTTTGCTTAAGGTACAAAGGCTTTTTTTTCTTAATGATGTATACCCCAACTCACAATTTAAATAACAAAAAAAAAACATTGAGGTATCTTTCAATCTCCATCCCAATGACTGGATGGTAGTAAGGGTTACAGACAATACGTACTCTAACTCACAATATGTAAGAAAGCAGAAGGCATGTCAAGGTATCTTTCACTCTCCTTATAGGTTACATTTGTGAAACATACCAGTACTGACAGGAGGTGGCAGCTGATCATGTATATCAAGGTTTCTTTCTTCTGGTTGGATCAAAAACCTCTCCTTTCCAAAAATAGCCGTGTCCAATAAAAATGAAACATTGAACATAGGTTTATTTTAGACATGAGCAGTATGGATTACCTGGAATCCTGACCTCTCGAAACACAGATATCGCTTCCTGACTGATTCGGATCTGAAGTTAGGGATGAACATCATTTTCTTGTCGTTGGAATCTTGCGGGACTTGGATTCTATATAAGGCGCCATGGCCGGGACTCTGCGCCATTTCACTGGAACGCACGCTGTGTTTGCTGCATTATACTCTGCTGTAGAGGCTGAACTGGATAGTGACTGTCTAGTGTGTATAGGGGGCACACTGCATGCTGATGCATTCTGTGCTATACTCAGTTATACTGGCTGTGCTGTGTCCAGACTCACATGTGGCTGTGCTGTATAGTGACTGTGTATAGGTAGCATGCTGCATGCTGATGCATTCTGTGCTATACTCAGTTATACTGGCTGTGCTGTGTCCAGACTCACATGTGGCTGTGTTGTATATTAGTGACTGTGTATAGGTGGCATGCTGCATGCTGTTGTGTGCTGTGCTATACTCAGCTATACTGGCTGTGCTGTGTCCAGACTCTCAAATGGCTATGCTGTATAGTGACTGTGTATACGCTGCACAATACTCTGCTATACTGGCTGTGCTGTGTCCAGAATCACAAGTGGCTGTGTTGTATAGTGACTGTGTTTAGGTGGCATGCTACACACTGCTGTGTGCTGCACAGTACTCTGCTATACTGGCTGTGCTGTGTCCAGAATCACAAGTGGCTGTGCTGTATAGTGACTGTGTATAGGTAGCATGCTATTGTGTATTATGCTGTAAATTGTACTGCTTGGCGAACTTTGTTCATGTTCTATAAACCCTGTGATCCACGCAGTTCGAACTAAACTGCAAATTGAAAAAAAACCTAACAATAAAAATAAAATATATATTTCTATTGTTGGTACTGTTTGGTGCACTTTGTCCCCATTCATCTACAGTATAAGCCCTGTGATCCACGCAGTTCATAATGAGATTCAAGTGGGAATGAGTCATAGATGTTCTATAAACTGCCGTGTGTTTGTGCTGCTGCTCTGTTGCTTAGTAACCAGCCAGCTCCCTGCAGCCTTTGGCCAATATTGGTGAAAACAATATTGTGAGATGTGAGGTGATCATAATTGACTAGAAATGACATGAAATTAATGTTTTTGAGGTTAATAATACTCTAGGAACAAAAAAAAAGGCCAAATTATGTGATTTTAGCTTTTTTGTCAATTTTTGAAAAAAATCCAAATCTAAAGCCAGTCATGGCTATATTGTCCTTTTTCCCTTTTCTATAAGATTGTAAAGAATTTACTAAAATCATAACCTTTTGTTTGCAAAGTATGATCCCCTCCCATCTAACCACACATCAGGTGGAGAATATCCATAGCAATCTTTGTTAATGGAATGTGTATGGTAGTGTGAGTTGTCTTAACCTCCTCGGGTAGTCATGCTTTCTGTAATGCCATATTTAGTTTGGATGCCAAAAATGCTTTTGATAAAATACCTTGGCATCAACTGTTTAAAATCTTTACACCTTAGATTTTTGGCCTCCCATCTGATAGATTTGTCATAGCTATATTCCCCTCACTATCTCAATGCTGGTTAATAGTTTAAAAGGTGGTCTATTAATTATGTCCAGGGACACCCATCAGGGTTGTCCACTTTGTCTCCTCTAATTTGTTTTAGACCTCCTTCTCAGGATCCTACAGAGCTGGGATGTTTTTCAAGGTTTAAGAGTTGGTAATGAACAAGTTATATTAACTGCAGATTATCTTTTACTGTATGTTGGCAACAGAGCATCTAATTTTACAACTATCATGGATAACATCTGACAGTTTGGTCTCATCTTGGGATTCTCACCTTGGGACCCCAATGGTCCAAACGTCCTATTAAGTACCGTGACATTTGATTATTTCCTCATTTAATAAAATATTCTAGAATGGTAAAAAGAATACTCATATTAGTTTAATCATTTTACAAAAGTACAACATGCAGGACGTTTCACATTTTCCTGACATAACACTTTATAGTCAGGCAGTGATATGTCCTCTGGAGTCCCATGCCAACGTCACCGGTGCTGATAAAACCCTGTGAAAATGATGCAGTGGACATTTTCACTGAGTTTTGCGCATGCACAGTAGAGAAATCACTGGGAAAATGGCCACATGCCATTTTCCCGGAGATCTGCACATGCGCAGTAGAGTCTGAGCTCTCTAGGGCTCAGACTCTACAGCACTACCGGCAGAGATGAGGGGGCTTGAATGGAGGAGGCTGGACACGGGCTTTCTCCTCTCTTAAAGCACCCCTGCCTTATAGGCCTTAACAGGAGATGTGTTACTGGTCTCAGTAGATAGGTATATGCTTATCATCACATATATTGTACAGTGATCAGCAACAGTTGCATGTCTGCATCATGATAAAGTACATTTTAAATCATATATAGTGGCGTCTCTACTAAAATGTCTGTAAGGCAGACAAAATGGAAGTCACTGTTTTTGCTTAACCAGTGAATGCAATGTAATACATATGATATCCTGGCCCCAGGGTTGCCGACTGTTGAACGCCGACACCTTGACTGCATCCCAATGCGACAGATGGAAACCTGAAGAGCAAAAGCTAACAAATTACTTTCCAAGAGAAGGTCTTTTATAAGGTCCTGCACACAGTGGCGTAAGTTCGTCCCAGTTGCCCAGAGGCAAGATAAATATTGGTGCCCCCCTATTTCCTATATCAAGATAAATATATGTGTGTGCTGGATCAGTACTAAATGCCGCCGGCCGGAATCCCGGCGGTCGAGATATCGACGCCGGAATCCCGACCACACAATCCCGACAGGGGTGGCGAGCGGAACGCAGCCCAGTGCGGGCTCGCTTCGCTCGCCACGCTGCAGGTACAGTGCCTCGCTACGCTCGGCGCACTATTATATTCTCCCTCTATGGGTGTCGTGGACACCCACAGAGGGAGAATATATCGGGATTGTGGCGGTCGGGATTGTGGCGGTCGGGATTCCGGCGTAGGTATTTCGACCGCCGGGATTCTGGCCGGCGGCATCTTGACCGCATCCCGTGTGAGCGTGTGTGTGTGTGTGTGTGTGTATATGGAGTGTTCTGAAAAAAATGATATACTGTATTTATACATTTAATTGTCTTTTATTTTAAATTACACATTTCTTAGCAGTCATACCCAGCATTAGAACCCATGACCTGTTACACTAACAGCAGACACTTTACTGATGGAGTTATTTGCTCCTGTAGAGGAAGCATGAGAATTCTAACTATATGAAGTTACGTGTAATTGTCAGAGAAGTAGCTTCATATAGAAAAAATTCTCATATTTCTTATACAGGAGCAAACAGCTTCATCAGTAAGGTGTCTGCTTCCAGTGTAATAGGTTGTGGTTTCTAATCCTGGGTGTGACACTTGTAAAATGTGTATATTCAGTATAATAAAGAGGGTGTGATTTGTAAGGTGCAGGGACCATTCAGGAAGTCGGCCACTGAAAAGACAGCGACAGCTGTCAATTAACTTAATTCAATGGTGTCACAGAATGGGAGGAGAGGTGCCCCCCTTCAGAGCAGGAGCCCGGCGGCAGATGACTCCGTTGCTTCCCAGAGTTCTGCCTCTGCCTGCACAGGTAATATCATCATGCAAATTACTAAAGTATATTTCACTTGTTATTGTTGCAAGCTGGCTGAATAAAGATCACAACCATTATAGTATACCTATAATATCCATGACGATAAAAAGCTCTTCAATTATCATTGACAAAGCTTGCTGTTCAAGTTATTTTTCACTGTAGGTCTGCTTAAACTTAATAATACAAAACTCAAACTTTTCTTTTACAAATCTTCCAAAAAAAACCTTTTACATCAGACACATGCTGATTGCTGTTTCCCTTACCTTGAAAACAATCAGATTTGTATCCCCTGAATTCTTGCTTTTCGTAGTATTATTGCTTGAAGTTATAGCAATCCCACATATTGCTTTTTTTACTTGTCAACATTTGCAACACAGTTGCGTATAATTCTGTCAGAAACATATTCGATATTACAGAGAGGTCTATATCGCTCCTGCAGTAGCGTGCAATATAGTAATATTGAAACAAATCATCTTTCCACCGCTAGGAATGTATTGCTTATCTGAGGATATATTAAGGTTGAGGGTGATAAGCAGAGCAGACAGGCTTGTTTTGCTGACAATTCATTATGATAAATCCCATGACGCCCTCTGTAAAAGCTTAGATCTTTTGCTTGTGTTCTCAGATAACATTTTTGACATAGACCAATTTTGAGTTCCAAAAATATCGTTTTAAATTTATGTTTCTCACTCATACCATGAAAAAGCAATAAAATTGTACGCGTTTACTGTATAGTCAATAGCAGACACATTTTTTTTTCAAATAGTTGAAATGATATACTGAAACATTTGTGATGTACTTTGAAAATACAGTTTTTCTCTCAGGGGTCTGAAAAAATGTGATTGATGCTTTTCTATTTTTTTTCTTTGTGTATTGGGCTGTACTTCAACTGTCAATTTCACTTGCAAGATCATTTATGGAGTAATCACGGTTTCATGGCATTGACTTTAAATAAAATCCGCTGGGTACATTATCGCAGTGGAGGTAAGGAAAAGAAAACTTTTCTTTTGAAGAAGTTTCTTTGTGCAGTGGTGACGCTTTGAATGTTGAAGAACAATTATCTATAACAATATAGTATATTTTAAAAGCCCCACTTGTTGCATGGCATTCCCTACTTATGAAATAATTATGTTGAATAAAATAAAGGCCAGCTCATGGCTCGTTCAGAGCATAATGCTCACTCAGAGGGCAGGAAGTAATGAAGTCTGAATTCGGTGGCCGTGCAGGATGCCGGACGAACTCTGACTTTTTTTTAAAGGGGCAATCACGTACAAGGCATGGTTTAGCCTTGTACATGATTGCCCCTTTAAAATAAGTCAGAGATCAGCTGGCATCCCACGTGGCCGCCAAACTTGGGCTTCATTACATCCTGGCCAGTGAGTTTGTTCATGTTGCAGACAAACAGAATGTGTCATGGATGTTATGGACATCTTGAGCAAAATGTAAGATGCAAGCTGTACAGGAATCCCTGCAAATCTGCCTGTATTTTTAAAAAGGCAATTATTGACAAGGCAAAACCAGGTCGGTTTGCCTGGTTTGGCCTTGTAAATGATTGCCTCTTTAAAAATACGGGAGATTTGCAGGAATTCCTGAACAGCTTGCATCCAGGCTTGGACTGGCCCACAGGGGTACAGGGGAAACCACCGTTGGGCCCAGCTGCCTATGGTTCTAGACTGCAAAAATTATACATTATACATATGTTACCTTATACTGCACAGGAATATGGTGCATTCTCTACAGTACATTGCTGCTATTAATCTGGTACATTATTATGCATGGACTAGCAGTATTTACTATGTATATTTATCAAGGGGCTTAGACTATACACTCTCCAATGATTAGACAAGCCTCTGTGGTGACTGGCCACACCCCTCTAGAGACTGACCTCACCCCTAAGTATGGGCCCCTACAACTGCATTCCCCCAGTGGGCCCTTCCTGCCCCAGTCCAACACTGCTTGCATCTTACATTTTGCCCAAGATGTCCATAACATCCATGACACATTCTGTTTAGGATCATTATTCCAGAAGGCTATGTGGTTCCAATGCACCTCTGTTGTTTAGATGAGCAGCAGTAGAAAGTGCAAGTTTCAGCAAAACACTGACAATTGGTTCATGTACAGAGCTGACCTACTAATAAATTCTTATTTAAAATGAACTAATTAATGGAAATGCAGCCTTTGGTTTAGATACACTAGACATCCTGAGCTATCTAGTGGGTACAATTAAATGTGATAAATGCACGAGAGTAAAATCCCTGATTTCACATCAAGTCCTTGCACAGTGAACTTGCTTAATATATTCCAGGGTTTCAAATACTTTTGTGCTGATTCCACTTTTTGAACTCTATCCAAAGCATTATTTAAAAAAAAAAAAAGATATCACAAAAACTGTGTAAGAAAGCTTTATTGAAATATTCTCCTTACTTATGCTTTAACCCTATCATTGTGCCAGTCACGTTAAGGGATTGATACACCTCCAAAGAGACTAAAACAAAACCTTATAGTGTATTAAACACATGGCCTTGTTGTACTTCTTACCAACTTTGTGGATTTAAAGGTAGATGCAGCACCACTAACAGCCAACAATGGCCTGGATACTGGGAAAACATGGAAAAATCTGTGTGTCTTGGCCATGTCACCTACCCCACAAATAGAAAACACTACACTTGTCTCCATCTCCTCATATTTTCAGAGGAGAACCATTCTGCACATGTGCAGAATGGTTCCAGCTTGTTCAAGCTTGTGCACATGTTTTAAGCTTCTCATACTTGCTTACAAAGCCCTCATCCCACCTCACCCTCACCTCTCCCATCTACATCTTTGACCTTATCTCCCTTTCCACTCCCACCCGTCCTCTTCGCTCTGCTAATGCACGTCGACTCTCCTGCCTACGGATTACTTCCTCCCACTCCTACCTCCAAGATTTTTCACGTGCTGCACCACTTCTCTGGAATTCCCTACCACTCCCCCTCAGACTCTCCACCTCTCTACAAAACTTCAAACGGGCTCTCAAGACCCACTTCTTCACCAAACCCAGCCAAATCTCATCCTAAACCTCTGTTCCACGCTCTCTATGTACCCCATCTGTCTCACCCCTGTCTGTCTACCCCTCCCCTTTAGAATGTAAGCTCTCATGAGCAGGGCTCTCTTTCCTCATGTGCTTATCCTTTTCCTACTTTGATAATATTCAACTGCACCAAATCCAGCAGTCTTCTGCCACCTGATACTTATTCATCACTGATGACTTCGGCCCTAGAATGCAGTGTGACGTAGAAGTTTCCATCTGAGTACTAGTTTCTGATCTCTGCACTGGGGGCCTGATTCTCAGTCAGATGTAGCAACGGCCATCCTTACATCTTTTACTGCAGTGTGTTAACCTGGTATTGCCTTGTAAATAATTGCTGCTAAAAAAACAAGGGCAGACTCACACAAACCTCGGAAGGTTAATACATTTAGCCAAATGCCTATGTAGGTTTGTTACAGAGTATGTTAGATACAAAGACAGGCATTCAGGTTAGGAAATGTAAGCCTCATCATTGAATGCTATGCCTAACACTAGATTTTGCATCAATACTGGCAAGTTTATGAACAGAGGTACAGTAGGAATAGATACACAGACTGATGTGTAACAATGCATGTCTCTAACACTCAAGTACTTAGCATTTCTGATCAGCCTGTGAGGGCAGTAGCGGATCTTGCCACGGGCAAGCAGGACTTTTGCCCGGGGTGCCGCCTTCCGGAGGGCGCTGCACCAGGGCAAGATCCGCTGCTGCTGTGTGCCCCCCGCTGCCCCCCTGCTGCCGCTGGCCGCTGCCACCCCCCCCGCTGCCGCTGGGAAGGGAAACTAGACGCGTACGCGTCTAGTTTCCCTTCGTGGAGAGGTTCTTTACTGTGCGGTGCGCGATGACGTCATCACGCACCGCACAGCAAAGGTCCTCTCCACGAAAAGAACTAGACGCTACGCGTCTAGTTTCCCTTCGTGGAGAGGACCTTTGCTGTGCGGTGCTCGATGACGTCATCGCGCACGCACATCATTTCAGTCTGTACAGGGGGCGTAAATGACCACGCCCCCTGTATGAATCCACGCCCCCTAATGCCGCCCGGGGCGCCAGAAGCCCCGGAACCGGCCCTGTGTGAGGGCTGTAATGAAGCACTACTGAGACTGGTTACTGCTGGTTTTTAATGTTCTTTGCACCATTCACTCATTTCCTGTCACATACCCTCCAACATAACCCGCTCCATTATGTACAAAATGCTCTCTTCCTGGACTTCTTTGCCAGTGGCAGTTACATAGGTGGGGCTGCAGCACAGTCCAAATTTCAAATAGGGGAGCCACACCAACTGCCATTGAGTTCTGGCTGGTGGCGTTTGGCAGTGTTTGGGGAGGCAGTTGGTGTGGCTCCCCTAGTTAAATTTTGGACTGTGCTGCAAACTCACCTCTGTAACTGCCACTGGCAAGGAAGTCCAGGAACAGAGCATTTTGTACCTACTGGAATGGGTCATTTTGGAGGGTATGCTGTCATAGTATTAGGTTACCTAGGCATTATGCTCTGTATACTTGTGTAGTATGCTTGTTGTTTGACCCTGCTTGTTTTGACTATTCTTGCCTGCCACCCATACTGATCTATGCTGTCCTGACAATTATCTATGCCAATTTAATCCTATTACATTATCCTTGTCTGACACCTATCTCTATCCTCAATTTGTGATCCCTACAAATCTATTAGTCCACTGCTTCATTTGTTGTACAATCTGATGATTTTCACAATTGCTGTGATTTATATTCTGCTTGTATGCATGGTTTTATCACTGTTTATGGTCAATTGACTTGTCTCAAATATATTATTTTATGCACTAGTAGTTTTTAATATAAACATATGCTATAGCACTCTGGGCACAACTGAGTATCGGAGAGCACATAGTGATCTTTTAGGCCCAAATGTATTAAGCCTTTACAAGAGATAAAGTGGAGACAGATAAAGGGTGGGATTCAATTCTTTTCACCCCTTTACACACCCGTTCTGTTTCTGCCCTCAGGGACATTGTTTCATTATTTTAGCTCACTACCCCTGGAGTAGCGAAGCACCTAACCCTTTACACAGCTAAACCTGATTACTATGGCGCAATATGCGCGATAACGGAGATCATTTTCAAATGATATATCACGCCCAATTTCCTTTCTAAAATGATCTCTGTTATCGCGCATATTGCACCCATAGTAATCAGGTTTAGCTGTGTAAAGGGTTGGGTGCCTCACTACTCCGGGGGTAGCGAGCTGAAATAATGAGGGCAGAAAAATAACAGGTGTGGAAAGGGGTGAAAAGAATTGAATCCCACCCAAAGAGTGATAAATGACCAGCCAATCAGCTTCCTAACTGCCATGTTACAGGCTGTGTTTGAAAAATGACAGTTAGGAGCTGGTTGGCTTGTCATTTATCACTCTTTACCCATCTCCACTTTATCTCTTGTTAATGCTTAATACATTTGGGCCTAAGGGACATTCTAAGGGCGGTATTCAAATGATATATCACGCACAATCTCCTTTCTAAAGTGATCCCCGTTATCACACATATCTCGCCCATAGTAATCAGGTTTAGCTGCATAACGGGTTGGGTGCCCTCGCTACCGCAGGGGTAGCGAGTTGAAATTATTTTATAACACTCCTGTCAGCAGAAACAGAAGGGGTGTGGAAGGGGGTGGAAAGAATTGAATACCACCATAAGAATATTAAGGAACATGGGGCCTGATTATGATTTGTATGATCTTGCACAGCCACAGGGGAGTGGCAGTGCAATTCCATACAAATAAAATGCAAATGCAGCAGGAGGCCTCTGTAGGTGCTCCTCGCAATGTTATCAGACAATGGTCAGTGTGCGTAAGGTGAGAACAGGATAGCGTAGGATCAGGAGTGTTAAGACCAGGAAGTTTGAGTCTGATGACGCAGACCCTGGGGCAGCACACCTACAGTACAAAACTAGGGAAAACTTGACCCCATTTTGAAGAATGGTGATGGTTGCTGCCCCCGCTCCACTGCACAAATTCTGCAGTATGTCAATCATGCTGCAGCCTTGAGGTTGAAATAAAAAAAATGCCACAGCAGCATCTTCCCATTGTTGTGCCATAAAATATCTTAAATAGAATGTTCACTGTACCTACCTAATTGATTCAGTTTAATAACTCTCAGGCTGTTTTTGAAGACTTATAAAGAGACTTAGGCCCCCATTTATCAAACCTTGGAAAGTGATAAATAGCACAGTGATAAAGTGTCAGCTCCTAATTGCCATGTTACAGGCTGTGAAAAATAACAGTTAGGAGTACCAGATTGGCTGGTACTTTATAACCATGCCATCATACCCTCCAACATTTTACACATAAAAATTGGTATAAATTAGGAAAGAGGTGTGACCACGGGTAAAGGGGGGGGGGGGGGTGGCCACGCCCCCTCTCCTATACTTTCAATGGAAATTTGGAGAGTCAAAAATTGGTACAAGCAATCAAAAAAAGTTACTGTACCTGCCGAAAATGTACAGTTGGAGGGTATGTACTATTTATCACTCTCCAAGGCTTGAGAAATCTGGGCCTTAATATGACATTGCTTCCTTGTACTCTACAAATAAAAACTAAACCTTGACAAAACTAAACTTGAACTATATTGGTCTTGGATATTACTGTCTAGTATTGACAGTGCTCACTGACCAAAGACAAACCTTGTTGTTGGGAATATTTTCTTCTGGACTGCATTTTCTCATAATAAATTCTCGGAGAATATTTCTGTAGTCAAGAAATCAAGAAAACAAGAAATGTTTTTGACTTTGTTTAAATAATTCTGTGAAATCAGTTCTTGAGTGAAGGTCATAACGAACTTGAAAATGTGAATAGAAAAAATCTGTGGAAAGGAAGAGTTCTGATGATTTTCAAGACATCAGTCATTTCACAGATGTTTGCTTGAAATTGAAATAGTAATAGACTTTCAAAACCCATGATTAACTGCGCAAGTACTTTTAAATCTATATCACATGCTCTTTAAGCTCAAACTGTATGTGACATTTTCTGTAAGTGGATTTCCTCTAGAATATGTACGGACATTAAATGTGTATATATCAGTTACATACACATTACGTTTTTTTGTGCATGATATATGTTATGTTAATGTTAGTGTTTACTGGATAAACTATAATATTGATGTCTGATGCTGGATGACTATTTCCATAATACAAATACACCAATGTCCAATGTTTTTCAAAACCAATCACAATAATGGGGATTGCATCTATAATTCAAAGAGAATTATGTATTGCATGAAATAAAATCAGTATGTGTTGGTTTGTGTGTGTGTGTAAGTAGTTGGTTTGGTATAGGCAAGGAACATGCACTTGGTATGCATTGAAATGTTTTCAGAATTGTCTTTCAGAAGATAGCACATGCTTTTACGAGATGGTATCACTAAGTCTTTCTATCTTAGTTAAGTGAATTCAGACCGAAAACCCATCGTTAGGTACAGTATGTAAATATTGTATTGCTTCAGATGGAGATGTCAGTGAATCCTATAAGACCAAGATTATGGCACTTAACATTCAGGAGAAGTTAAACTCAAAAGCTGTCTTTTCATAAATCTATCAATCTTACATTGTTTAGTATGTAAGGTGTTATTTGTTAGAATCTATTGTTGTACTTTAGTGTTTTACTGTAGTGGACCAGTACCTATAGCATCATCTGCACTGAACAATTTAGTTTTATATTTAATTATACAGTGTACAGTATATTATGTTTTATTGCATATAATTGTCCCATGAAATGATATAACAGGGTTGATTTAAGAGCTTCTTTAGAGTCTAGGACAGGGGTAGCAACCCTGGTCCTCGAGAGCTACCAACAGTTCACATTTTCCAGGTCTCCTCACAGAACCACAAGTGAAGTAATTAGCTCCAACTGTGGATCTTTTAAAATGTGTCAGTGAGTAATGACTACACCTGTGCACCTGCTAGGTGAGCTGGAAAACGTGAACTGCTGGTAGCTCTCGAGGACCAGGGTTGGCTACCACTGGTCTAGGACATGTAATACCCCTTTCACACCGGACAAATAACCCGGTATCGACCTAGCATATTGCCGGGTCGACACGGGTCGGCATGCGGTGTGAAAGGGGCATAGCCGAAATTGCGGGAATAAAGCAGTGTTATACCTGAGTTGAATACCGGGTCAGTGGCTTCATAAATGGGCTTCCGGGTCGATGTGTCCCGGAGACTCATTTACTACAGCAGGGAGAGGCGGCGCGGAGATGATCTCATCTCCCAGTGCCACCTCCACCTCCTTCACCGGCTCCGCCTCCCGCTGCTATGGCAACCCGCCCGGCATATTGCCAGGTCGGGGAAGCCTGCAGCAGCTGCCCGATGCTGGATCCCACACGGGAAGGACCCGTTTCCAATTCCCGGGTGGGATCCGGCATTGGCAGTGTGAAAGGGGTATAAATGAGCTGTAACTGTCGTTTACAGTATTGTATTGCCGGATATGGTTAATTTTTGTCTAAATCCACAAATAAATGTAAAAACACAACTATATTATTCTATTATACACTAGTTGATACTTATATTTACTGGCATTGAAGTTACTTCATGTTTCTACCTTAGTCATTCTTTCTTTACAAAATGTCCGTAGCAAATATCTGCTTTTTGTGGTACTCGTCCTTATAGTATATCAAAGTTATCCTTATATCCAAAAAAATAGTGGACATTACTATAAAAGATACCACGTCTTTGGTGCATGCTCATTATAGAATTTTAAAGCCTCAATCCCCAAACCTGCCTCAGTTTAGGTTCAGCAGTATATCCCAGTATGGACCTATGTTTTGTTATGTTCACTGGATACTGTAGGTAGAAAGAAGCCTTTATGGTCTCACTCTTTCCAATAATAGCATTAAAGGTGTACTTTGTCTTTGTAGTTTTTTCCAGTGTACAATATTATCTATAGTATATTGTGCATACATTCTCTTTAAGCAGGGCATAGCTCTAGAGGCTATTTTTTCTCTGATTGCTTCCCATTAATCATATTCCTGTGGAGGTCCCTGGACTCTCAATCATTTCCTCTCATGCATGTTTTGTGATCCTAGGGCCTAGCTAATAGGATATAACATAGAAAAGAGATCCTTATTTTATATAATCTTTAGTGAGTTTTTACAGAATGTCATGGAGGGTTATGGGTGGGCTTTTGCTTCAGATTAAGGACCAGATTTATTAAGCCTTGGAGAGTGAAAAATAGTATGGTGATAAAGTACCAACCACTCAGCTCCTAACTATCATTTTTCAAACACAGCCTGTGACATGGAAGTTAGAAGCTGATTGGTTGGTACTTTATCACCATGCTATTTATCACTCTCCATTGATAAATGGGGGCCTAAGTCTGAAAAGCATATATTGGTGTTTGGAAATGATGTTCCTGGGACCATAACAAGGAGAGGCATATGTAAAAGGGTCAGCGTTTCTGGAGGTGTGGGATGCCGCACAATCTCTGGCAATTTTTAAAGCAGCAATGGTTTTTGCCTTGTAAATTATTGCCACTAAAAGTCTGAGATTGGCCGGTATCCCACACCTCCGGGAACCTCGGACAGACTTACATATGCCTCAGAGTGTTTGAAAATAATAAAGGAGTTTAGGAAGTAGGAAGCAGTGGTGTCAAACTGGGAGTGTGGTCAACACCCAGGTGTCATCTACCAAGTGGTGGCACCAAAGTGTCAACTCCTCTTCAGTGACAGAAGCCAGGTGCTGCACTATGACATTACAAGTAGCACCTCGGCTCTTGTCACTGTGTAGAAGCTGGCACTGCACTCACATTGGTCCCTGGGGGTAGCCTGCATCTCCGGGACCCCCAGAATGATGAAACTGGGATTTGGACCACAAGGCCATGCTCCCTGTACATGAGGCCATGCATCTTACCCATGAGGCCATGCCCCTGATTACCAGTGCACAACTTCACTGTGCACACTATTTATCCTTTCACACTGGGTGTCACCACTATTAGTGACACCTCTGCAGGGAGTATGTTCAGCTTGATTAGTTGATCCTGCTAAGCCACAAAATGTTGATATATTTCCACTAATAGGGGTTTGGTTCAATTTTGGAAATAAGTTCTGAAACCATATTTTTTTCATTTGCCATTTGAAATCAAATTGAGCCATATTGTTTGGTTTGTGATCTATTCAGTAGCATTGCTTCTGGTTTAGAATAACTAGTCTTAGACCCCCGTAGGGTACTATATACTATATTATTTTAAATAAGTTTGGTAAGGACATTTTTGGTTGCTGAATGGTCAAGCAACACATCAGCAAATAAAATTATATTTAAGTTTCCTGTTGTCATACTGTGTCTATGAAGAAGTTCTAATTGTTAACATCATTTTGTTTTTATAACGGCAAATATCAGAAGGGGAAAAGGTTTGTTACACATAGTTTCATTTTAAATAATGTGAGATCCAAAAGCATATTATTGATTATGGATGTAGATGAAGTTTGTGAGTAAAGATCTGAAGCACCTGTAATAACATTTCCAGACATGACAATAAGCTTTAGCATTTGGAGCATAAAATTGCCAATAGATCCTGTGGAAAGTTTTTGAAGTATTAAGAATAAAATCAAGGCAGGAGTTTAATAAATGATTCAGGAGAATGACCTTCATAATTGTATCCCTTTTTTAACTACCTTGGATAAAAGCAGGTTGGCCATAGTGAACAGTAGTTGATCGCAGCAGGAAATTTTTTAGCAGTTGGGCAAAACCATGTGCACTGCAGGTGTGGCAGATATAACATTTGCAGAGAGAGTTAGATTTGGGTGGGATATATTATTTCTGTGCAGGATAAATACTGGCTGCTTTATTTTTACACTGCAAATTAGATTGCAGATTGAACACACCACACCCAAATCTAACTCTCTCTGCACATGTTATATCTGCCTCCCCTGCAGTGCACATGGTTTTGCCCAATTGCTAACAGAATTCCTGCTGCGATCAACTTAGAATTACCCCCATTATTTTTACTAAACATTTGTTTTTAAAAAATGGTGCTTTCACACCCTTTTCGCATTATTTTAATAACACTTAAATGTATTACAAGGGTTTTGGAGTAGTTTTTGTGAAAAACTGCTCCTAAACTTTTATTCACTTTTTTTTAGTAATCATATTGCATTTCTCATACTTTTAATAAGAAATGCGATCTGGGCAAATGTACAAAAAAAAGTAATTGTGAAAAAACACTGCAATGAGCCCTGTGATAATTACACGAGCTTCAGCTTCAGTTGTCACAGGTCTCACTGCGATATGCAGCCTTCTGCACAGCTTTCTCTGCCCCCCGGCAGAGAAAGCTGTGTGAGGACCAGGGCAGTGTGATCAGCTATGATTGTCTGACAGACACACAAGCTGATCACAGTTTAAAAACAAAACAAAAATGTAAAAAAAAATATATATACTCACATCCCCCAGTGATTGGTGCTCCGGTTTTCTGATCTCCGGCTCCTGCACTCTGACCCCAGATATGTGATGCTGTAAACCAGCATTTGGAGCAGTTTGCAGCATCAGACGACTCGGACACAGTGCAGGAGCTGAAGATCACATGACCAGAGCCGGAGGAGCGCACCGGAGCACAAATCTCTGGGTAAGTATGCAGGGAAGTCGGGGTAGCAGTGCGGTGTGTGTGTGGGGGGGGGGGGGGGGGGTAGTCGCAACATGGAGGTCGACCCAGTGGTAACGGCGATGTCGGCACATGTGCAGCACACACTTATGAAAAAAATACCCCAATAATGAAGACATCGCAGGGACAGAGCTTGCCCACAAATTTGGTAGATGGCTTAAAGTGATCATTGGGCCTGCATATGTCTGAAGTACTGTATTACATAAACTGCAATTTATTGGGGCAGAATATAGCTTGATACATGCTAATTATGCATCCTTTATAGGCTGGTGACAATCACTGGAATATTAAACAGTTGGACACCCCCCTCCAGAAATCCTGCATTTGTACCTGATTTGCATAGCATAATAAAATATTTGGGAGATAGGACCCAAGATTAAACATGAAATGCATATTTGTTTCATATACACCTTATACACATTGCCTGAAGGTAATTTTATACAATATGTTTAATAATTTTGTGCCTGAAACAAAGTTTGCGTACATTGAACCAATAGAGAGGAAAAGTGTCACTATCTCAGTTGATCTAATAAAAAGCTTAGATTTTGGATATTGGATATGGAGACTCATCCTGTAACTCCAACACACAACCCAGTCAGGCCATTTATGTCTAAAATGTTTATTACATTTGCTAAATGTATAAAGTGCTCCTAATTTGGTCATGTTTGGTTTTGATTTTTTGTTTTTTAGGAATTGTTACTTCCATTAGATAAGAAGACACATTTTCTGTCTGAACCAAGTTTTATTCTTTTTTTTTGTCTATTACCAATTACCATTCTCAGACTCACACTCTTATTATTTTGTTTGTTTGAAACAACCTCTTAAGATACCAAAGAAAGCCTTTCTCACACAGCTGTTGTACAAGCTGACCTTTTGCTATTTTTGTCTCCACAATACAAAGTGTTTAGGCAGCTAGGTTCTCAGATGTGACATTTGCAAAACTGTGGAATGTTGAAACTTTATTAGACATACCGCATCTAAAATGTATGCCATTATCGTTGTTCATTTCTCAAGGAGTAAAGGTTAAGACATAACGTTGTTCACCTAACATTTATACAGGCTGGAGATCTTTGTAGAACGCATCGCTTCACCTCCATGTTTCTTTGACACAACTTTTTTTCTACACATTTTGCTAGAGTAAATTATTCATGTCTCTGAAATTTAGAAGGTCTTTCCAGTACAAAATATTCAGAATGAAATTACTTTACATTCATATTGTATATAAAGATAATTAAACATGTATTTTGTAAACTATAAATATTACCCTAATGTTTTAGATTCACAGTTTCAAAGGTACATTACAAAATTTCCTTAGAAATCATTAATTTTAGTCAACTATAAACATATAACAACTTTGAACTATATATAAAAAACATACACGCCACAAAACATACAACCCTCATCCTGTCTGAGACACAATATAGGGGGTCATGGATCAAGCAGTGAAAAGGGTTTAGAAGTGGACCAGTTTCTACTTATCATTTTATAGAATGTACTTGATAAAGAATACTACCTCAAAAATGATTGGTTGCTATGATCATTGGTCCACTACCTTCTTTTCACAGCTTGATACATCAACCCCAGAGTTTCTCCATATTTTACCTGTCTTGTTAAGTTCTCTTGTGAGCTGTTGTTGGCTCTAGTTTTTGCTCTCTTGCCACCTCTGGCATCTTGGGATATCCAAAAATAGTCTACGATAACTTTTTCAGATCAGCCGATATCTAAGAATACATATATGACAAAGATCTTCTAAATGTCCTTGTTATGTATTGTTCATTACATTGACTTACAGTATGTTTGACAACAAATAAAAAAAATCAATAAAATTTTAATTTGTTCTTTTTCCCCTTCATGCTAAAAATTTCAATAAAGGTATATAATGGTTTCAAATCATACAAACTGATGATCAGCAATGTTGACGCTGTCATGTATATCAATTTCAGAAATTTGGAGAACAAAAGTGCAGCAATGTAGTGAAACACATGATGGTTCCATACTTGACACAACTACTAAAGCTTCTGTACCATGAAGCTAGTACTGTACATCAATCATCCTTTTTTCAAGCCACTTTTGTTCCAATAGAGCATTACCATGACTTCTTGGAACTGTTAGGGCAACTTGTGTGAACATGCTTAAGATAAAGATATACATTTGTACTGTAGGTCTTCCATGTTTTTCAACCACCTAAAATAGTTTGGATAGGCTTCTAGGACCCAGGCAACTACTGTTTAATTGAACTCTAGAGATATGTGTGATCTGCAAAGGAAGGTATACCACACACAGTAGTTAGTAGTTAGACAAGGTTAGATAGAAACCTGATAAATGAAAGTTAAAACTTAATCAGGAGGTCATAATGAGAATCACAAAGGGATAATGAGACCTCAGTCAGAAGATAGATTGTAGATTGTAAGCTTGTACTTTCATCTGTTTGCTAAAGGAGGTAGTTATATACTGTAAATGCAGGATCTAAGATGCTAACATAAAAGAAATGGAGAGCAATGTCAAGAGAACTTACATTATCCTTTTATCTGCTACAGTATATTGCAGCACAGTTTGCTATTTTTTTCTTTTTGTAGCACTTTAGTGTATTGCTCATGATGTGTTAATAACCCAATAATAATCCTATAAACCTTAGCATCATCAGAAAATATAGACAACATACATTCTAGATAGAGATGTGCGGCTGTCACTTTTCATGTTTTGTGTTTTGGTTTTGGTTCTAATTCCACTTTCGTGTTTCGGTTTTGGCTTGGATTTGCCAAAACAACCCTTTCGTGTTTTGGTTTTGGATCTGGATGATTTTTGAAAATAAACATGAAAACCGCCAAAATCACAGAATTTGGGGGTAATTTTGCTCCTACGGTATTATTAACCTCAATTACATTCATTTCCAATCATTTCCCATCTATTCTGAACACCTCACACCTCACAATATTGTTTTTAGACCTAAAAGTTGTACCAAGGTGGCTGTATGACCAAGCTAAGCGACACAAGTGTGCCGCACAAACACCTGGCCCATCTAGGAGTGGAACTGCAGTGGCAGACAAGATGGCACTATTCAAAAACTAGTCCCCAAACAGCACATGATGCAAAGAAAATGTGCAATATTAAAGACAACAGACCTTTGTATCAAAAGTGTTAGGAAAAACACAAGGAAAAGGAAGCCAGTGTGGTTTGCAAAAGAAGTAGCAAATATTGTGAAAGCAAAAAAGATGGCTTTTAGGAAATATAAGCAGACACAAAATAATGAAGACAAAGAGATATATCTTGTTAGACAGAAGGAGACTAAGAAGGTAATCAGATGTGCAAAGGCACAAGCTGAGGAGAAAATTGCCCAGTCAGTGAGTAAAGGAGGCAAAACTTTTTTTAGGTATATAAGCAATTTTTTTTTATTCTGCAATTGGTGGACTTATATGGCAGTACCCCAGGACTAATACAGCAGTACCCCTGGACTCATACGGCAGTGTCAGAAAGGGTGACACTTTTCAAAAACTAGGACCCAAACTGCACCTCATGCAAAGATGTCAAAGAGGTGCAATGAGGTAGCTGAATGACTAAGACATGTGACACAAACAATTCCCACTGGCATTATATGTCCAAATCACTGGAATGAAATGGCAAAATCACTGTAATTAAATAACAAAATCACTGGAATTAAACGGCAAAATCACTGGAATTATACATCCAAATCACTGGAATTATACTGCAAAATCACTGGAATTATATGTCCAAATCATTATACAGCGAAATCACTGGAATTAAATGGCAGTACCACTGAACATATACGGAAGTGGCAGACAGTTGGGCAGATATCAAAAAAAGGCCCCAAACAGCACATGATGCAAAGAAGAAAAAAAGGTGCACCGAGGTTGCTGTATGACTAAGCTAAGCGACACAACCACCTGGCCCATCTAGTAGTGTCACGCAGTGGCTGAATGTCGAGAGTGGACAGCAATTGTTCGGTCCACTAACAGCATCTCCAGCATGCCCCTGTCATTTTTTTTACATTCTGCAATTGGTGGACTTATACGGCAGTACCCCAGGATTAATACAGCAGTACCCCATAGCTCATACGACAGTGTCAGTCAGGATGGCACTTTTCAAAAACTAGGCACCAAACAGCACCTCATGCAATGATGTCGAAGAGGTGCAATGAGGTAGCTGTATGACTAAGCCAAGTGACACAAACAATTCCCACTGGAATTATACGTCCAAATCACTGTAATTATACGTCTAAATCACTGGAATTATATGGCAAAATCACTGGAATTATACTGATAAATCACTGGAATTATATGTCCAAATCACTGGAATTATATGGCAAAATCACTGGAATTAAATGGCAGTACCACTGGACATATACGGAAGTGTTAGACAGGATGGCACTTTAAAAAACTAGTCCCCAAACAGCACATCATGCCAATAAGTAAAAGAGGACAATGAGGTAGCTGTATGTCTAAGCTAGGCGACACAAGTGTGCGGCACAAACACCTGGCCCATCTAGTGTTGGCACTGCAGTCCCACTGCACTAATGGTGGACACCGGACGTACGTCTAACACCAGCATAGTTGTTATGGCCTCAGTAACCGGCTTTGAAACCGGATATATATATATTTATATATATATATATATATATATATATATATACGGCAGTATCACTGGACTGGACTTATACACCAATACCACTGTAATTATATGGCGGGATCACTGTATGTATACGGCAGGATCACTGAAATTAAATGGCAAAATCACTGGATTTATAAATCAAAATCACTGGAATTATATGGCCAAATCACTGGAATTATACAGCCAAATCACTAGAAAAATACATCCAAATCTCTGGAATTATACCTCCAAATCCCTGGAATTATACTGCAAAATCACTGGAATTATAAGGCAATATCACTGGAATTATACGTCCAAATCACTGGAATTATATATCCAAATAACTGGAATTATACTGCAAATCACTGGAATTATACGTCCAAATCACTGGAATTAAATGGCAAAATCACTGGAATTGTACGTCCAAATCACTGGATTTAATTGGCAAAATGGAGGTTGAGGGCTTCCATCGTCATTTGAAGCTGAACCACTAGTCATGAACATAGGCCAGGGCCTTAGCCGTTCCTTGCCACTCCGTGTCGTAAATGGCATATTGGCAAGTTTACGTTTCTCCTCAGACCATTTAAATTAATTTTTTGGGGCCTTTTTACTGAACTTTGGCTTTTTGGATTTTACATGCTACTATCACATTGGGCATCGGCCTTGGCAGACGACGTTGATGGCATTTCATCATCTATGTCATGACTAGTGGCACCAGCTTCAGCACTAGGAGGAAGTGGTTCTTCATCTTTCCCTATTTCATCCTCCAAATTTTTGTTCTCCATTATGTTTCTGGAGTTATATAACACAATATGCGGCACAGGAGAGCGTACACCCTACACCTCACAGGGCAAACCATGTAAAAATGATTTGGATTAAATATTAATAACCACTTTATTTAGAGTAAATAATATACAGCACAGGACAGCACCACTGAATTTATATGGCAGCACCACTGGACTGGAATTATACAAAATTATATGGATTTATTTGAATTATACGGCAGGATAACTGGAATTATACGACAGTATCATGGGAATTATATGGCAATATAACTGGAATTATACGGCAATATCACAGGAATTATACGGCAATATCACAGGAATTATACGCAAGTATTCTGAGAATTATACGGCAATATCACAGGAATTATACGCCAGTATCACGGGAATTATATGGCTATATCACTGGAATTATATGGCAAAATCACAGGAATTATACGGCAATATCACAGGAATTATACGCAAGTATTCCGAGAATTATACAGCATTATCACAGGAATTATACGCCAGTATCACAGGAATTATACGGCAATATCACTGGAATTATACGGCAATATCACAGGAATTATATGCCAGTATCCCGAGAATAATACGTCAATATCACGGGAATTATCCGGCAATATCACTGGTATTATGCGCCAGTAACACTGGATATATGGCAGCAGAGGACACAACCACTGTGACTGGTCACTGGACTGATACTGCACAAGAGAGACACTACCCCTGGTTTGATGCAATACAACACAGCAAAACTGCAAGGGACTTATACAGCAGCACTGGGGACATATAGCAGCAGAGGACACCACCACTGTGACTGGTCACTGGACTAATGCTGTACAAGAGAGACACTACCTCTGATCTGATGCAAGACAACATAGCAAAACTGCAATTGACTTATACAGCAGCACTGGGGACATATAGCCAGGGCCGTTTTAGACAATTTGGCTCCCAGTGCAAGATTTCAAAATGCGCCCCCCCCCCCCCATTACTATAAAAAAAATTGTGTGCCCCCCCATATAGCTATAAAAAGAAAAACCCGCGCTCCCGACAAGGGTGTGTGGCCTGATTAAAATGGGTGTGGTCTCATTAAAGTGGGCGTGGCCTCGTCTGATATCATCACGCCCACCACAGGGGGGGGGGAAGTAAAAATAAAAAAGTCCCCATTTTACACATTACAGCAGGCAAGTGTCCCCATTTTACACAGCGCGGCAGGCAGGTGTCCCCATTTTACACAGCGCGGCAGGCAGGTGTCCCCATTTTACAAAGTGCGGCAGGCAGGTATCCCCATTTGATTTTACACAGTGCGGCAGGCAGGTATCCCCATTTTACACAGTACGGTACGCAGATATCCCCATTTTACACAGTACGCAGGCAGGTGCCCCCATTTTACAAAGTGCGGCAGACAGGTATCCCCATTTTACACAGTACAGCAGGCAGATATCCCCATTTTACACAGCGCGGCAGGCACGTGCCCCCATTTTACACAGCACGGCAGGCAGGTGTCCCCATTTTACAAAGTGCGGCAGGCAGATATCCCCATTTTACACAGTGCGGCAGGCAGGTATCCCCATTTTACACAGTGCGACAGGCAGGTATCCCCATTTTACACAGTATGCAGGCAGGTGCCCCCATTTTACACAGTGCGGCAGGCAGGTATCCCCATTTTACACAGTACGGCAGGCAGGTACCCCCATTTTACACAGTACGGCAGGCAGATATCCCCATTTCACACAGTACGGCAGGCAGGTATCCCCATTTTACACAGTACGGCAGGCAGGTATCCCCATTTTACACAGTACGGCAGGCAGATATCCCCATTTTACACAGTACGCAGGCAGGTGCCCCCATTTTACACAGTGCGGCAGGCAGGTATCCCCATTTTACACAGTACGCAGGCAGGTGCCCCCATTTTACACAGTGCGGCAGGCAGGTATCCCCATTTTACACAGTGCGGCAGGCAGGTATCCCCATTTTACACAGTACGCAGGCAGGTGCCCCCATTTTACACAGTGTGGCAGGCAGGTATCCCCATTTTACACAGTGCGGCAGGCAGGTGTCAAGTGGGGGGGAAGGAAGGGGGAGATAGAGAAAGATAGAGATAATACTTACATCTTTCATCTCTTCGGGTCCCGCCGCCTCACGTCCCTCGCGCCGGCCGCCTCCTCCTTCCAGGCTAATCTCCTCTCCTCCCTCTCCCCGAGTGCTCCTGCTCGGGGGGCGGGGCTTCGCAGAATGACGCGTTTGCGTCGTGACATCACGACGCAAACGCGTCATTCCGCGAAACTCCGCCCCCCGAGCAGTAGCACTCGGGAAGAGGGAGGAGCGGAGATTACGGACACACAAAGTGCCGCGGCGGGCGCCCCGTGCAGTTGCACGGCTCGCCCGCCGCTAGAAACGGCACTGCATATAGCAGCAGAGGACACCACTACTGTGACTGATCACTGGACTGATGCTGCACAAGAGAGACACTACCCCTGGTCTGATGCAAGACAAAACAGCAAAACTGCAAGGGACTTATACAGCAGCCAGCAGCACTGGGGACATATAGCAGCAGAGGACACCAACACTGTGACTGGCTGGACTGATGCAGCATAAGACACTGACTACACTGGACTGAGCAGCACAAGACAGCACTAGAATCGCCACCCCACTTTCCCGCCCACACAGACACTGAGGACGGAGACACGTCCTCTTACTACACTCTCCGAGACTGGAGTGAAAATGACCATGAAGCGTGGCTCCTTATATGGAATCCAAATGCAGCGAGAATCCAACAGCAGGATGATGACATTTTGCCTCATTTTTGTTTCCGAGTCAGGCGGGAAAACCCGAGCCTGACTCGGAACCGGACTCGAACGGTAAAGTCCAGTAGGGTTCGGTTCTCAGAGAACCGAACCCGCTCATCTCTAATTCTAGACCATCTACAAAATTTAGAAGTAGAGGACCAACACTGATCAACATGTGTACATCTTGCCACTTTTTCTTTAACTACTGTAGGTCTCTACCTATGTAAATACTGTTCTTCCTAGACCGAATACTCTAACCGTATATCAAACTGTTTATGTGAGAAAGTAATGGCAAAAAACAAAGTGTAATACAATTATTTTCTACAATATTTATCAGATTTTCAGCCATCAAAATACGCTACCTGAAAATATATTACCCACAAAGGAAGTCATGCTCATTGGTCTTGAATTGCCTTATTCTGATTCTGTTCTTTAAAAAAGAAATAAAATAATAATGGAAGCCTATTTGCTTTCCAACAATCTTTTAGTACTGATTTGTTTAAGAGGGAGTCTATAATTCTAAAAAAAATATATGTATTTCCATTAAGTCTGAGTCTTTGCACATATGAGGCAATGTCAACAAGTGGGAAGTGGTATGTTTAACCAAGCTATGCTAGTAATGTAATATAAAGAGGCCTATGTACTGAGCGTTGGAGAGAGATAAAGTGGAGAGAAATAAAGTACAGCCAATCAGCTCCTTGCCATGTTACAGGTTAGGTTTAACAAATTACAGTTAAGACACGGTTGGTTGGTTGGTTGGTTGGTTGGTTGGTTGGTTGGTTGGTTGGCTGGTTGGTTGGTTCTTTATCTCTCTCCAAGGCTTAGTACATAGACCCCTAAGAATCAGCTTTAGAACTTTGAACATGATGGTAAGCAGCAAAATGAAAGTACTGATGTCAAGATGGTTACGCTTCACATTGCACTACTTGCATGTTAGCATGTCAGATTAACATACCCCTGCCTCGTCTTGAAGAATGATAAAGTGGTGAAGAATGACAAAGTGGAGAGAGATAAAGTACCAGTCAATCAGCTCCTAACTGGCTTGGCAAAGGCTTTGTCTGAAAAATGACAGGAGCTGGTTGGTAGTTTTTCTCTATCCACTTTATCACTCTTCAAGGCTTAGTACATCTGACCCTGAATCTATTATAAACACTGCAACCCATCCAATGTTAGACAACTCAAATTTAATGAGGAAAACACAATGTTGCTTCGGGTGGTAGTCATGTGACCGCCGGTCGGCTGACCGACAGTCGCATGACCTCCTCCGTGAGCCCGACGGCTCACTATCCCGATGGTCGGCATGCCGACCAACAGGGACTATTTCCACTCGTGGGTGTCCACGACACCCATAGAGTGGGAATAGAACCCGTGGCGACCGCAGGTCGCCACCGAGTCCGCAGCGTGGCGAGCGCAGCGAGCCCGCAAGGGGCTTGCTGCACTCGCCCCTCCCCGCCGGAATCCTGGCGTTGGTATGCTGCCGGGATCCCGGCGTCGGTAAGGTGACCGGCGGTCAGGAGACCGCCGGTCACCCGTACTACACCCGTTGCTTCAAAACCTTTTTATTGGTCATTTTTCCTTATCTGTGTACATAATTAAAAACAAATATTTGATAGGTCAGCTTTCTCCTTCTCACCTAAAATAATCACCCTTACTTTTTCATTTAGTGGTTTAATATTATACAGCAAAGTATGTTTCAAAAGTATTGGTCTTTTTGAACTTTGGGATTAGTATTGAAATATTTTGGGATGATTTCCCAGCTTCATTCTTTGCTATCTAGATTTCCTTTTTATATATTTTACTATATTGCTTGTATTTACATTATTTATTCAGTCCCTTCTAGTTTACATGATATAACAATTGTTTTAATTCTATTTATTTATTTATCCACAATTAGTTGACTTTTTTTTTTAGAAATTGCATTTCCATACAGTACTTGCAATGTTATCTAATATATATTTTTTTCAAATGTCTCATTTGATTTTCTATATTTTTTTTCAGGTACACTTTACCAATCTACAAGCTTCAGTGTTGACTCTTTTTATTATTAGATGCTGTAGTAGTGCTGTAGTAGTTGATCCACTCTATGTGGTTTCCAGTTACAGTAGTGTGTAAGCTCAGTGCAGTGGTGTATATAACTAACCAGAGTTGGGGCTGAATAGAAACGTTTCATAAATCTTTACTTTTCAGTACAACTATAATACACAGCACACACAAAAATATCAAGAACAGCTCAATTTGCTGGGAACATGCACATGCAGGACAGATGTTTTAATGGGATACCAAATTAACATTTTAAATATTTCAAATACAGTTTGTCATTTTCAAGTTCATGCAATGAAAAATGTAACTCTGCTTCCTCAACAGGATAACAGCACAATTGTATAGAATCCTATGTAATTGCTTCTGAAGCATTTGGTGCATGCTAGCCATTCCTTACATTTGTATTCACTATTATATTATAATAAGTAATAGAAATAATTCTAAAGGTTTAGGTACTGTATGTTTAAGTGATAGTGGTGATGTGTATACAGGTTGAGTATCCCATATCCAAATATTCCGAAATACGGAATATTCCAAAATACGGACTTTTTTGAGTGAGAGTGAAATAGTGAAACCTTTGTTTTTTGATGGCTCAATATACACAAACTTTGTTTAAGACACAAAGTTATTAAAAATATTGTATTAAATGGCCTACAGGCTGTGTGTATAAGGTGTATATGAAACATAAATGAATTGTGTGAATGTAGACACACTTTGTTTAATGCACAAAGTTATAAAAAATATTGGCTAAAATTGACTTCAGGCTGTGTGTATAAGGTGTATATGAAACATAAATGCATTCTGTGCTTAGATTTAGGTCCCATCACCATGATATCTCATTATGGTATGCACTTATTCCAAAATACGGAAAAATCCCATATCCAAAATACCTCTGGTCCCAAGCGTTTTGGATAAGGGATACTCAACCTGTACTAGAATTGGCATTACATTTAACAATTCACCACTAAATTTAGAGCCTTTATGTTTTAACTGTAATATCAATAATACTAGTAGTAGTAGTAGTAGTAGAATTTCTGATGCCACTTGATAATGAAGAACCACCCAAATAATGAGCTCTGCATCACTTACTTTTTTTCTCCTAAAGGTTAGATTGATATAGATTCACAAGAAGTGCCATCACCTATGCATGTATTTATTTTAAGATGTTTTATTATATCAACTTTCAAATTAAGAAGTAACAATTTTAATATGTTATCTCTTTTTATTTTCAATAATCTGATCTTTTTAATATTTTCATATTATCACCATATATTATATTATCACCCACTTTTGTGATTCCCTTAGGTAATCATACAGATACTGTATGTCCACATATGGGATACCATCAGAATACCAACAGCAGAATACCAATTGTCAGAATATCAATGGCGGAATCCTGATGGTCAGAATAGAGATAGCAGAATCCCGATGGTTAGATCCCGACGGATCCTGACGGTAAGTACTGGGGTTACTAGAGGGAGAGTTAGGTTAGGCTGCAGGGTTGGTGAGGTCAAGTTTAGGCTGCAGGAGGAAAGGTTTGGGAAAGGGGTAGGAAAAGTGTTAAAATACTAACTGGTATCCGTCTGGATTTTGACCATCGGGATGCTGGTGTCATTATCGTGACTGCTGGGATTTTATTCTGAACCCACATATAAACGTATCCTACATACTCTATCCACACAATTCAACTTTTTCTTAAAATATGCGTCTTAATCTGCAACTTTATATCATTTACTTTGCAACAGAAATACTGATCCTACGTACAATACTTATGGGCATATTATCAATTTTTTACTAAAATAATGTAAATAAGGGTGTTTTCACACCCTTTTCACATTATTGTAGTATCACCTGAATCTATTAATGGACTTTTGAAGCACTTTTTTGTGAAAAACTGCTCCAAACCATTTAATTAACTTTTTTTGGTAACCAAGATCGCATTTCCCTTACTTATAATGGGAAACGCGATCTTACCAAATTTACAAAACAAAAATTGTGAAAAAATACCACAGTGAGTCTTGTGATAATTATGCTAGCTTCGGCTCACTGTGGATCCTGTACCTCTGCATAGCTTTCTCTGCCCCTAGGCAGAGAAAGCTTTGTGGGGAGCCTGCAGTGTCCAGGAAGGCGGCAGTGTGATCACTGTGATAATATATATATATATATATATATATATATATATACAGTGGAGCAAAAAAGTATTTCTACCTCCACCAGTTGTGCAAGTTGACCCGCTTAAAAAGATGATATGGTCTGTAATTTCCATCATAGGTACACTTAAACATAGAAACATAGAATTTGACGGCAGATAAGAACCAGTTGGCCCATCTAGTCCTTTTTTTTATCCTTTAGACAATCTCAACTCTTTTTGAACCTTAATTCTTTGTAAGGATATTCATATGCCTATCCCAGATGAGAGCAAAATCAAACTTTTTTGTATAAACTCTACTCGCCGTGTTTGGAGGGAGAAGAATGACGAATGGCATCCCAAGAACACCACACCAACTGTGAAGCATGGGGGTAGAGACATCATGCTTTGGGGCTGCTTTTCTGCAGGACAGGATGACTGATCCGTATTAAGGAGAAGATGAATGGGGACATGTATCGTGAGATTTTGGGCAAAAACCTCCTTCCCTCAGTAAGAGCATTGAAGATGGAACGTGGCTGGGTCTTCCAGCATGACAATGACCCCAAACACACCACCCGGGCAACTAAGGAGTGGCTCCATAAGAAGCACATCAAGGTCCTGGAGTGGCCTAGCCAGTCTCCAGACCTCAACCCAATAGAAAATATGTGGAGGAAGTTGAAAGTCTGTGTTGCCCGGCGACAACCCCAAAACATGACAGATCTAGAGAAGATCTGCATGGAAGAGTGGGCCAAAATACCTGCTACAGTGTGTGCAAACCGGTTCAAGAACTACAGGAAACGTTTGACCTCTGTAATTGCCAACCAAGGTTATATTACAAAGTATTGAGTAAAAATTTTTGATTGTCCAAATATTTATTTTCCGCAAGAATATACAAATAAATTGTTTAAAAATCATACAATGTGATTTCCTAGTTTTTTTTATCAGATTCTGTCTCTCACAGTTGAAGTGTACCTATGATGGAAATTACAGACCTCTCTCATCTTTTAAGTGGGTCAACTTGCACAATCGGTGGCTGTCCAAATACTTTTTTGCTCCACTGTGTGTATATATATATATATATATATATATATATATCTATCTATCATACTCACCTACCCAGGGACTGGTGATCAGTGCTCCGGTGCGGTCTGCTGGTCTTTGGGGCTCCCTGCTGCTCCTGTGACCTCCAGAGTAGTAAAGTGATGCTGCAAAGCAGCAGTTCACTTTACAAAACTGGAGGTCACATCAGCAGGGAGCCCCGATTATTGTTAGCCCTCCAGGAGCAACGATCGATCCCTGCTGAGTATGAGCTATGGTGGGGGGGGCATCACTGTGAGGGGGGCCATCCTAACTGGGATGGGGGTGCCAGCAGTGTTGGTAGCATCAGTGCTGTTTGGCAATGACCCAAGCGCAGCACATACTGTAATCATGGTATTTTTCACAAAAAATACTCAGATATGTTGCAGGGACAGAGCTTTTTTGCAAGCTCTTTCCCTGCATGCAATAATTGATACAACCATGCATTGTAATTAATTGATGCTTTGTGGATTGAGCCATTATTATCACAGCACAGCCGCATTCTCAGATGTGTAGTATAAGGGAATTAAGTAAGCAATCTGAGTAAAAAGGCAAAGACAGCAGTCCGATTGCAGTAACCTGCGACTTGCCTTTGTAATGCTGTGCTTAATCTGAGACTTTATACCAACTCCTTTATGACAAAAATACTATTCCTAGGTACCTAGTGCAATATAAGTGAATTTGTTACTTACAACTAAGTGAGAAAATCAGGAAAAAGTACACAAGCCCAGGAGTCACTACCTATGGCTGAGTGGCTAAGTAGCTCTATATGTCTTACGCCACATGGTGCAAAAAGAATAAGTGCATGAGGACATATCTATACAAAGTGTTTCATTTTGAGTAGGCAGGCTATCTGGTAATGGTATTTTTTTTTTACACTGCCATGATTGTGACAAAAGCACAAATTCTAAGCCTTCAGTATACTACAATCCTGTTTGTGTGCAGCTGAGATGCGAAAAAGAAACTACAGTACAAATGTGTACTGCTGCAGCCTTCCTGCGTATACCAGCGTGCGGTAGTGGAAGCACAATATGAATGCAGTGCAGCATTCTACATTCGGTTGCTTTGCTGCTGGCTACCATTACATTCAATGGGATGTGGGCGCATGCACAAGCGGTTCCCATTGAAGTAAATGGCATAGCGGGGTGTATGCATATCATATGGCCCATTATGGTACGAACAGTGTGCTGCGATGCATACTCATTGCAGCAAAACTGTATAAGAACACATCTGTATGTGGTTCAAAAAATATATTAAAGTGCGAAAGTACTAAACTCGCGATCTGTGGTGAGACATCTAAGGATCATACCCTATGGCACAAAAGCACTAGATGAACAAGAACACATCTGTAATTTAATAAAGTCAGAAGCTATAGTCAACTTTCAAGGAGGTGTTATCTTATCCATGAAGATATACAGATCTATTAAAGTTGAGTGAATGTCCCAACACAAATTATAAATAGTAATAAATACTGTACAAATACAAAAGGTAAAGTTTTGGACCAATACTAAGTGCAAACAGTATTGTGTGGCTTCCGCAGATAATTATATTACACCAATAATAGTTAGTTAATACTTATGTTTGCTTTTTTTTACAATTATGATTGACATGAAAGGTCATATTGACTTTAAATAACTTTCTTTGTTTTAAAGAGTTCTGTACATTCATGTAAACTACAAAAACATCTTCATTGTACACTGCAGAAAAATGTACGATGTGAAGCCAGAGCGCCGTAGTGTAGCACACTGTTCCTTCTGGCCTAATTACTCTAACATAATTATTTGTTATGGTTATGTTTATTGATCAATGAGGTAGGTAAATGTTGCTTCTCAATGAGGGCTACGGGCCAGACCGACACAATCTGGCTGCCTCCCAGCATTTCATTCATATGAAATGCTAAATATTCAGCTCTGTGCCACTATTTGAATCAGGAAACAAACATCCGCAGCAGGTTGTTATAGATAAAGACTTAGGATATTGCTAACAACTGTTGTCAGAAGACATATATAAACAGTTATTACTTGTGTATTATTACAGGAGTGTGAGGACAGTAAGTGTACGTTTGGTGTTCAATAGAGTTACTGTTACTTTTAAAAAGATCTGTAAGTTTTAAAAAGAGATGTGCGTGAAGTATTGTGTTTTGGTTCTAATTTCATTGTCATGTTTTGGTTTAATTTTTACAAAACCACCTTTAAGTGTTTTGGTTCAGAATTCAGATTTAAAATTTAAAACTTCAGATTTGGATTTTTTTAAAATGCATGAAAACAGCTAAAATCATGTAATTTTTGCAATCCAAACTTCAAAATTCAGATTTAAAAACCGAAATCCGTAGAAAGATCTGATTTGAGATTTGGTTTGGTTCGGATCCGCAAAATATAGGTGGGTTTAGATTTTTAAAGAACCACACGTCTTAAGTTTAAAATGCAAATTGTTCCAAAAAAGAACACTCATTATAATAGGATAATAGATGCACTGGATCCAGTATTGGATAAATAAGTAATGTTTGATTATCTGCACTTAATAGTAGCTGTTATTTTATATACTGTTAGATTAAGTTTACAAAGGATCTATCAGTGCTGAAAATATGGGAGACCTGTTGTAGTTACTCCTCAAGCTTTTTGTCTGGTCAACAAAAAAATTTTTTTTTTTTATTTCTAATCTGCCCAAGCCAATCCCACAGTTTGACCCTTGGATCTTGGTTTCCAAAAAATCAAATAGTTTAAAGGTTCTGTCTGCTATTCTTGATTTAGCTATACAGATTCAAATTTTACTGACCTATTCTTATTTAAGAGTATCTATGGCATATAATATAAGGTGTCTATGGCAGAGAATTATTTTTTTTTTATGTTTTCACAATTGTTTTTATATTTTCTTTGATGTCCCCATAATAAAAAAGATATTAGCTTCAGTGAACCAGCAAAGTCCTTTTTTGCATTAAATAAACAATAAAAAAATTGCTTAGACTATAACAAATTCCTAGTGACACCAACACAGCAGGCACAAAGGAAAATAATTCTGGTCATTGAGGGCAATCCAGCACTAGTCATGAATAAATTATCAAGACCAAGTCCCTTAATCCTGCACCAGTTTAATTTACATCTTTTTCCCATTGTGTCAAATAATGAGAACTTGAGTAGCACAGACATAGTATACATAATGCTGAAAATAAATGTAATTCCTAACAGCTGATATCATTCTATACACATGAAAAGTCACGGACTGCAATGACTCCAAGAATTAACCTCTACAAATTAACTAAAGTGCATACTTTCAGTGTATTTTAATTACAGCAATGGTCATTATGTTCTCTTTACTCTTCACATTAAAAACCCTGTTTAAGATGTATTCTTACCAAAAATACATTACTATATACAATAAAAACACCAAAAATGTTCCTTTTGTGATTTAAAACATCTTCCAATATATCAATAAGAACACGTAGAGGTATAGTTACTAAAGGTCAATTTTAATTGATTTCAAATCGATTAAAATTAGTCTTATTTAATGTTGGGCTTCAGGGCTAAAACACACATTTTATGATATTTAAAAACTAATATAAAAAATAATGTGTTACTAAATGTGTGTTTAGCCCTGGAAGCCAAACATCGATTATGATCGATTTTAATTGTTCTGAAATTGATGGATATCAATTAAAATCAACCTTTAGTAAATAAAACCCCTGATGTCAATGTAAATTAAGGCACTGCTTTGCCAGCAATGAGAAATGATCTGTTGTTAAAGACCACTTAGTAACTGGCACTGAAGGTAGCAATTTTTATAAATTTTATACATTTTTGTCTAAGTAAGCTGTACATAGCTGTACATGGCTTTAGAAATAAATTATTAATGATTACTACTTGGGTCACTATATATTAATTATGTTTGTTCGTGCCCTACATAGACACGGTAATACTAAAGTAGATTTCTAGTCTCTAAGAAGATTAACCAACAACCTCTTCTATGAACCAGTATCATCATGTGGGTCAATACTTCCCTGATCCATCTCTTTGATAAAAGTATGGGCATGGGTGCATAAGGTGCCATTGCTGTGGGGCCAAGAAGCTTAGCGGGCCCACTTCTGCCTGACTCAACTGCATCCAGGTCATAAAGTTGTCTACCTGGTTCCTGGAATTGCCGACTCAGCACTGTGTGGAATAATGTCAACTGGGGGAACTGTGTAGTATGTGTAGTGGCAGCAGTACAATGTTGTAAATTGTTCACTTGGGGCACTACAATGTGAAATAAAATAGACTGGGGCACTGTGTGGGTAATTCAGATGTGGAAGCAAACCAAAAAAAGTGAGCAACTGGACAAAACCATACTGCACTGAAGGTGGGGCATATGTTACATATACCCCACCTGCAGTGCAGCATGGTTTTGCAGTGTAAAAATAAAGCTGTCTAACATTTGTGTGCAATATGCAAAAACAGACAGTATTTACCTTGCACACTAAACATTTACATGTATTTCCTCCCCTTGAATTGCAAAATGGTTTGTTCTATACAAACATGTGCTTTTTCTACTTTGCTTCCATATCCAATTCAGGCCCTATGTGCTATAATGTGAACTACGGCACTATTATGGGGCATAACATTAACTAGTATGGGTGCGGTTGCCAACCATGCATTTGGGATATTGGGCCAGAACTGGACCTCATAAGAACACCACTCTCTGCTAGATGAGAAGCAACATGTACAGTACATGGCTGAATTTACTTGTATCTCTAGGTTTTCTCCAAGGTGTACCAATATGAAAAGAGGGCTCCAATTTTGCTTTCCATGTTACATTTCATTTCTTTTTCTATTTTCACTTCCACTGGTGGGAATAGAGAGTATGTAAGTCTCCAGCCAGGACTATTAATAAATTGTTCTTCTATTAGTGTGATGTGGAGTTGAGGGAAATATTAATGCAAGCAGCTCTTGTCTCTTATATGTAAATGAGTAGGACCAAAATGCACAAATTACCATTATCATCATCCATGCAAGCACACAACCTTACTGCCCACCATAGGCAGGAAATATAACTTTGTATCTTGTTAACTGTCAGCAGTAAAGTCTTAAAATGATGGCACCAATATTAATTTATGATTTAGCCCAGCTTTTGTGATATTACTACCAATCTGCTAGATTTTAGGCCCATTCATGACATCATTATGTAACTCCAGAAACAATAGTGTTTATCCCTCTTTGGGCAATTCCATGAAAATATAGACATACAGTAGAGCATAAAACATAAATGTCAACACAGGTACTACCAGATGTTGGCATTATTAATAAGCGAAAGTGCTCTATTTTGCTAATAGATGAAAATAATATTGATTTGTGATCTATTTCTTCATATTAGGGCTCTTTTAAACTATGCATATTCACAGAATGAAAACAATATTATGGCCAGGATTTCACTCATTTGCATATAAAGCAATGAAAATATGTGTTTGATTAAACCATAATATCTCAATAACAGGGTTAATACAATGAAAAACAGGGAATTTAAAAGCCATAATTAATTCTCTCTCCATGATATGGTTAAATTAAAACATACAATGGCAAAGTTGATTCTGTTACCAAAAACGGTTCCATTTTTTTAAAAATAATTTTTAAACCATCCTCCTATGACCCCTCTATGCAATAACAAGGAATTCCTACTTGCGCTCGACCCTAAACCTTTTGTTCATTGGACCAGACTTAATGTTAAATGTCTCCTTGATCTCGCCCCTCTGCACCTGCACGTGGTCCCTGAGTTCTCTGACCTACAAGATAGGTTTAAAATCCCTTCCGAATGCTGTCATCAGTACTGCATCTCCAACTTTGACATCTTTCTACTTCACTCATAGGCCCTCATTGCCACCCGATCTACCTCCCTTTGAAGTCCTTCTGCCATCTTTGCTCTCACTCGAAAAGACTTATACAGTATCTTTGCTTTATGGCCTCCTGATCGACCATAATCAACCCCTTAAAGAGCCTCAGGAGTTGGCTTGGGGGAGGGATTTTGGAGAGACTCTGGAGCTGAAGGAATGGGTCAAAGTATGGGAATTGGTTGCCAAATGCTCCATCTGTGTCAGGATTAGGGAGAATACTGTACCTACAAGTGCCTATACTGATGGTATTTAGTGCCCACCCATCTCAGTGCTACAGTATATACCCTCAAGCCACTGATAGGTTTTTCAAAACTGTGGAAAAGAGGGCACCTTTGCACATATATGGTGGCATTGCCCAAAGAAAAAGCATTTCTGGTACTTAGTCCATCATTTGATTCTCTCTATTATGAACATCTTACTTCCACATTGCCTCTTATACACTCTTCTACCAAAGCCTGTCCCAGGCTTGGGATAAACCCACCCAAGCACACACACACAGACACCTTATTTTTTCTCTCTCTCTCTTTTCTCCTCTCCATTTTATCTCTCCTCAAAGTCATTAATTTGCTCGTATCCCTCATACCTTTGTTCTGTCATTTTACTGCCCTCCCTTTATTTTATTGTGCAGATGCTTATGTTGATACTTTTATTCCACTGCTGCTATTTTTAACATAATTCTGCAGAATATGTTCCTAATTGGTTACAGCCGCTATACTGCTTTGTACCTGTTTGTTGTTATTTTGGATAAATCCTAATAAAATCTTGTTTTAAAAAAAATGATTATTTATTCAGATTTTGAGATATCACCCAAAATTCAGTTGAATATTAAAGTTTACCATGTTCGTTACCCACTTGGTAATGCCATTATTAAATAAAAAAAAGAGCCCAGTTTGCACAAATTGTCATACCAAATGTATGTAGATGAACCCCCAGGATGTCCCCATCAATACAATTGTGAAACTCTAGAGTTAATTCTGGAAACTGAATGTTTAAATTCTGTGTATACAGTACACACACAAAAGTAACATGTCTCATGAATAGTGAGTCCATTACTAAGAAAGTAGGCTGATTTGTAAAGGATAACTTACACAAGATAGTACTTACGCTATTTAGATAGTATTTTATATGGGATTTATTGTGAGCTATTGGATTATCATGATCTATTCATTAGTGGGGCAGTTGTATAGTGAACAGTGACCGATTTCCCACCAGGCATGTTAGGCATCTGCTGGGGGCGGCACAGCAGGCTGTCTTCCCCAACTCCTGTGCCGCCCACTGCTGTATCTGAGAAGCTACCCTGTTTTTCAGTCGGAAAAGAGGGAAAGTGACTTGTGTGCAGGGGGCGGAGCTACAAAAACAGAGCAGGGCTACTGGCAGAGAGAGAGGTGCTGCTGCAGATCCCTGGCCAGTAAGAGAGGGACAGCACTACTCTCCTGCTTGTGAGACAAGTGTGTGCAGTGTCTGTGTGTATGTATGTATGTATGTATGTATGTATGTATGTGCAGTGTGTTTATGTACAGTAAACATAGAAACATAGAATTTGTCGGCAGATAAGAACCACTTGGCCCATCTAGTCTGCCCCTTTTTTTGTGCAGTGTATGTATGTGCAGTGTGTGTGTATGTGCAGTGTGTGTGTATGTATGTATGTATGTATGTATGTATGTATGTATGTGCATCGTGCATTTGGGTGTGTGGATGTGTAGTATGGCTGCCATATGTCCAGTGTAGCTGTATAAGTCCAGTGCAGTGGTGCTGTGTTGTGCTGCATCAGTCCAGTAGTGGTGTCTTAGACTGCATCAGTCCAGTCACAGTGATGGTGTCCTCTGCTGCCATATGTCCAGGGCTGCTGTATAAGTCAAGTCCATTGCAGTGGTGCTGTGGTGTCCTGCATCAGTATAGTGGTGGTGTCCCTGTGCTGCTGTATAAGTCCAGTGGAACTGCCGTATAATTCCAGTGATACTGCCGTATAATTCCAGTGATACTGTCGTATAAATCCAGTCCAATTGTACTGCCTTATAAATCCAGTGGAAATGCCGTATAATTCCAGTGATACTGCTGTATAATTCCAGTGGTACTGCCGTATAATACCAGTGATACTGCTCTATAATTCCAGTTTTACTGACGTATAAATCCAGTGATACTGCCATATAAATCCAGTCCAGTGGTACTGCCATATAAATCCAGTGGTATTGCTGTATAATTCCAGTTATACTGCCATATAATTCCAGTGGTACTGGCGTATAAGTCCAGTGATACTGCCATATAAATAAAGTCCAGTGGTACTGCCATATAAATCCAGTGGTACTGCCGTATAATTCCAGTGGTACTGCTGTATAATTCCAGTGGTACTGCCGTATAATTCCAGTGGTACTGCTGTATAATTCCAGTGGTACTGCCATATAAATCCAGTGGTACTGTCCTGTGCTGTATAATAGTTACTCCATTTAAAGGGGTTATTAATATTTAATCCAAATAATTTTCACAGGGTTTGTCCTGTGTGGTTTAGGGATACGCTGTCCTGTGCCGCATATTTTGTTATATAACTCCAGAAAAATAACGCAGAACAAAAACTTGGAGGATAAAATAGGGAAAGATCAAAAACCACTTCCTCCTAGTGCTGAAGCTGCTGCCACTAGTCATGACATAGATGATGAAATGCCATCAACGTCGTCTGCCAAGGCCGATGCCCAATGTGATAGTAGAAGGCATGTAAAATCCAAAAAGCCAAAGTTCAGTAAAAAGAGGCAAAAAAATAAATTGAAGTGATCTGAGGAGAAACGTAAACTTGCCAATATGCGGTTGCGATGCCTGACCTTCCTAACACTGGATGGGAAAAGGTGGCTCCTTCCATCATTTGCACGCCCCCTGCAAGTGCTGGAAGGAGCACCCACGGTCCAGTTTCTGATATTCAAATTGAAGATGTCACTGTTGAAGTACACCAGGATGAGGATATGGATGTGGCTGGCGCTGAGGAGGAAGTTGACTATGAAGATTCTTATTGTTATGTGGTTTGTTTAAATCAGGCATCGGGGGAGACAGTAGTTGTCCATGAGATGAATAAGCCCATTGTGATGCCTGGGCAAAATACCAAAAAAGCCACCACTTCGGTGTGGAATTATTTCTCCACAAATCTGGACAACAGGTGTCAAACCAAGTGTTGCCTCAGTCAATCCATAAGTACGGGTAAGGACGTTAACCACCTAGGAACATCCTCCCTTATACGTCACCTGCTGCGCATTCAGCAGAAGTCAGTGTCAAGTTCTAAAACTTTGGGTAAGATGTAAGCAGTCCACTGACACCTAAATCCCTTCTTCCTCTTGTACCCAAGCTCCTGCAAGCTACACCACCAACTCCCTCAACGTCAACTTCCTCCTCAGTCAGAAATGTCAGTAGTCCTGCAGGCCATGTCACTGGCAAGACTGAGGAGTCCTCTCCTATCTGGGATTCCTCCAGAGGATCCTTGAGTGGTACACCTTCAGTTGTTGCCGTTGCTGCTGTTGTTGCTGCTGGGAGTCGATCGTCATCCCAGAGGGGAAGTCAGAAGACCAATTGTACTACTTCAAGTAAGCAATTGACTGCCCAACAGTCCTTTGCGAGGAAGATGAAATATGACAGCAGTCATCCTGTTGCAAAGAGGATAACTGAGGCCTTGGCAGCTATGTTGGTGTTAGACGTGTATCCAGTATCCGCCTTTAGTTCAGTGGGACTTAGAGAATTGATGGAGGTAGTGTGTCCCTGGTACCATATACCATCTATATTCCACTTCACTAGGCAGGCGATACCGAGAATGTACAGAGACGTCAGAAAAAGTGTCCTCAGTGTCCTAAAAAATTTAGTTGTACCCACTGTCCACTTAACCACGGACATGTGGACAAGTGGAACAGGTCACACTAAGGACTATATGACTGTGACAACCCACTAGGTAGATGTATTGTCTCCTGCAGCAACAACAGCAGCGGCAACAGTAGCAGCATCTTACAAATGCCAACTTGTTCCTAGGCAGGCTATGCTATGTATCACCGCTTTCCATAAGAGGCACACTGCTGACAACCTCTTAGGAAACTGAGGGACATCATCGCTCAATGGCTTACCCCACTTAGACTCTCCTGGGGATTTGTGATATCGGACAATGTCACTAATATTGTGCGTGCATTACATCTGGGCAAATTCCAGCACGTCCCATGTTTTGCACATACAATTAATTTTGTGGTGCAGAATTTTTTGAAAAATGACAGGGGCATACAGAAGATGCTGTCGGTGGTCCAAAAAATTGCAGGCCACTTTTGACATTCAGCCACAGTGTGTTGAAGACTGGAGCACCAGCAAACAAGCCTGTACCTGCCCTGCCATCACCTGAAGCAAGAAGTGGTAACAAGGTGGAATTAAACACTCTATATGCTTCAGAGGATGGGGGAGTAGCAAAAGGCTGTTCAAGCCTATACATCCACCTACGATATAGGCAAAGGAGGGGGAATGCACGGGACTCAAGCGCAGAGGAGAATGATTTCCGTATTGTGCAAGGTTCTCCAACCCTTCGAACTTGCCGCACGTGAAGTCAGTTTAGACACTGCCAGCTTGAGTCAGGTCATTCCCCTCATCAGGATTTTGCAGAAGCAGCTGGAGAAATTGAAGGAGGAGCTAAGATAGAGCTATTCCGCAAAGTATGTGGGACTTGTGGATGGAGCCTTTCAATTGCTTTGCCAGGATTCAAGGGTGGCAAATCTATTGAAATCAGAGCACTACATTTTGGACACCGTGCTCGATCCTAGGTTTAAAGCCTATGTTGTATCTCTCATTCTGGCAGACACAAGTCTGCAAAGGTTCAAAGACCTACTGGTGAGAAAATTGTCAACTCAAGTGGAATGTGACCCATCAACAGCTCCTCCTTCATTTTCTCCCGCAACTGGGCCTGCGAGGAAAAGGATAAGACTTCCTAACCCACGCGCTGGCGGTGCTACAGGGCAGTCAGGAGCGAGTGCTGACATCTGGTCCTGACAGAAAGACCTGCCAATGATTACTGACATGTCTACTGTCACTGCATATGATTCTGTCACCCTTGAAAGAATGGTGGATGATTATATGAGTGACAGCATCCAAATAGGCATGTCAGACAGTCCGTACATATACTGGCAGGAAAAAGAGGCAATTTGGATGCCCTTGCACACACTGGCTTTATTTTACCTAAGTTGCCCCCCCCCTCCAGTGTGTACTCCGAAAGAGTGTTTAGTGCAGCCAGTAACCTTGTCAGCGATCGGCATAGGAGGTTACTTCCACAAAATGTGGAGAAGATGATGTTCATCAAAATTAATTATAAATTCCTCCGTGAAGACCTTTACCAGCTATTGCTTCCAGAAAGTACACAGGGACCTGTGATGGTGGATTCCAGTGGGGACGAATTAATACTATGTGAGGAGGAGGATGTACACACTGAAAGGGGTGAGGAATCGGAAGATGAGGATGAGGTCGACATCTTGCCTCTGTAGAGTTAGTTTGTGAAAGGAGAGACTGATTGCTTCTTTTTTGGTGGGGGACCCAAACAAACCAGTCATTTCGGCCACAGTTGTGTGGTAGACCCTGTATCTGAAATGATTGGTTTATTAAAGTGTGCATGTCCTGTTTATACAACATAAGGGTGGGTGGGTTGCACCTCTTTTTCTTCTTTGCATCATGTGCTGTTTGGTGACTAGTTTTTTAAAGTGGCATCCTTTCTGACACTGCCGTACAACGCCATGGGTACTGCCATATAAGTCCAGGGGCACTGCCGAATAAGCCCAGTCCAGTGGTGCTGTCTTGTGCTGCATCAGTCCAGTGGTGGTGACTTGTGCTGCCATAAGTCCAGTGGTGGTGTCCTGTGCGGTATACTATTTACTTCAAATAAAAGGGTTATATACATTACTTATATTATTAGCCAAATCATTTTTACAGGATTTGCCCTGTGTGGTGTAGGGGTACGCTCACCTGTGTTGCAAATTATTATAATAGCTCCAAATAAAAGGGTTATTATTATCCAAATTAATCTTACAGGCTTTGCCGTGTGTGTGGTTTAAGGGTACACTCTCCAATGCCACCAATATTGTGCGTGTATTACATCTGGGCAAATTCCAGCACGTCCCATGTTGTTTGTGCCGCACACTTGTTTCGCTTAGCTTAGTCATACAGCTACCTCATTGCACCTATTTTTATTCTTTGCATGATGTGCTGTTTGGAGCCTAGTTTTTTTAAGTGCCATCCTGTCTGCAACTGCAGTGCCACTCCTAGATGGGCCAGGTATTTGTGCCGCATACTTGTGTCACTTAGCTTAGTCATACAGCTACCTCATTGCATCTCTTTTACTTCTTTGCATGATGTGCTGTTTGGAGCCTAGTTTTTAAATCTGCCATGCTGTCTGTCACTGCAGTGCCACTCCTAGATGGGCCAGGTGTTTGTGCTGCACACTTGTGTCACTTAGCTTAGTCATACAGCCACCTCGGTGCAACTTTTTGGCCTAAAAACAATATTGTGAGGCATGAGGTGTTCAGAATAGACTGAAAATAAGTGGAAATTAATGTTATTGGGTTTTATAATACCATAGGATCAAAATGACCCACAAATTCTGTGATTTTAGCTGTTTTTATGTTTTTTTCCAAAAATCATCCAGATCAAAAACCAAAACATGAAAGGGTGGTTTTGGCAAACCCAATCCATATCCAAAACACAAGCATGGAACCAGAACCAAAACCAAAACACAAAACGCGAAAAGTGCCAGCCACACATCTCTAGTTCAGTGTGAGCAATAGAGGGTTCAATGAGCTGTGATGGGAGTAATGTGAGGAGCAGGGGGGCAGTGAGGGTTGAGGTAGCAGTTATGTGGGCAATGAGGTGTGATGGGGTAGTGAGCTGGATGGGACAAGTGAGGAGAGCAGTGTGAGCTGTGGAAGAGGTGAGGGTAGGGGGATATGGAGGGAACTGGGCAGAACTATAAATGGGGTAACGAGAAGGCTATGTGAAGATATTGAGGGAGGTAACAGTAAGACACTGTTTTGGGGGGGAGGGAGGGTCGGCTATTAATGTTGTGGCTAGGGGCGGCCTGACCCCTAAATCTGCCTCTGATAATGGATAGAGTTTATCACTGTAAAAAAGTTATTGCTTTATCAGTAGAATTGTCCCTTTAATCTTTTTAGGTCTTCATTATCATTGTTTGTTTATCAGATGCCTCAAATCTGCATTTCCAGATATTCAGTCAAAGTTGCAGATAAGACAAAATACAAAATGTATCTAAAACAGAACAAGTACAGACAAGGTTGACAAAAGAGTGCATATGTGAGACAAAGGATAGAGAATGACCTGCCCATAATAGTTTACAGTCTGAAGACTAGCACGCTCAGATGGGAGGCATTTGATATGCCGGCTGTCGGGATCCCGGCGCTTAGTATACCGGTGCCAGAATCCCGACAGCCGGCATACCGACAACTATTCTCCCTCTTGCGGTTTCCACGACTCCCCTGGAGAGAGAATAAATAGCGTGGCGTGCGTAGCGCACCACCGTGCCCGCAGCGTGGCGAGTGCAGTTAGCCCACAAGGGGCTCTTTTGTACTCACCTCACTACCGGCATGCTGGTGGTTGGGATCCCGGCATCGGTATGCTGGGCGCCAGAATCCCAACAGCCAGAATAATATACTACACCCCTCTCAGATAATGTGCATATTACTCTAAAATATTATCTTTGTGAGAAGAAATCTCTGACTTATTTTGTCTGTTGTATTGGTATCATACTTGCTATTAATTTGACTATACAATAACTTTAGTTGCCTTGGCCGCATTAGTTATTAACCTGCTCTCCATTTCCTTACTGTTGCCTGTATCTGACTCCCATATATGCCCTCTTAGGAGTACTGTTTCTACCTCTAAATCTTCTGATCCCCTGGCCCCATACTCAACCCAACTACCCAACTACTACCCAGCCAGATCCACATCGTCCACAGCTATTACAAAAGAATGTAATATTCACAAGTAGACCCAGCCCACTAAATCTGTAGGTCTACACCAATATGCTACATTAGGGGAAGAGTGTAATAGCTGCTTGTCACACTTGACAAAGGGGGCCTGCCACATCCAAAGATGCCTTCGCAATGGGTGTGTACACATTAGACTACCTTAATTAGTTGTACAATATCAGGCCAATAGGAGTTTGTGGTAAATGCAGGGCCTGTTTGTAGACCAATAGCTAATGTGATACTAATAGCTAGTGTAGTTTGTGCACTATACTGTATATGTTATACAGGGCTGCTGAGAACAGCCACAAGCTCGAGTACGGAAGGGGCCTGGCATAATTGGGAAGGTGTGGTCACGCAACCTCAAAAAAAGTGGAAGAATAGCTTTGCAGTATCAGCAACCACAGAGGGGGCAACAGCGATAGTGGTTGCTCTGTACTGCACAAAGCCCTTCAGAAAACCTGCATAACATTACTCGTCCCCCACCTCCTTCCCTCCCGGCTGATGCTATGGCAACACATCCACATAAAACAAACTTTAATTTGAAACAAACTTTTTTAACTGCCAACTTTACTGTACTCAGATAAAATAATAACAAAATCCACATTTATCTATCTTGCAGATTTGGATATCATGTGGTGTTCTTTTAATCGTGGATGATGGTGCTAAAATAAGGAGTGTCTCAACAGCAGACATACAGATGTCTTACTAGGAAGAATGCATTCTGCTGTCAGTTTCTGGGGAGCTTTGGCAAAGCATATGAAAACAAGAGTGTGCCAGCAAATCTTGTTATAGCCCTTTATACAATGATTTTGACATTGTGGCATTCATGTCTATACTCAGTGACAGTTGTAAATCTTGGTATTTATTTGTTAATCTGCAGATCTGCATGAAGAAATTAAGCTCAGTGTCATTGTACTGGATAATTAGGGAGATATATACTAATGTGCTATTAGTAAATAAATATAATGAAATCAATTAACTTTAAGACAAGTATTAGCATTAATAATTGTATTCATGTATCAATAGTAGTATGCATGTATTTTAATGTAATTGTATCAAGTCTCCTAAAGACCCATGATATACACACACACACACACACACTGTATATATATATATATATATATATATATATATAGCGCACTTCCGATTGCGCGCCCGGCAGCGGTGGAATGCACGCCAGACACCACGTTGTATCAGCATGGAGGTGGCAGTTAAAAGGCAGCCGGGGAGCAGGTATGTTGACTTCCGCTGTGATGACTCTGCTGGTGTGAATTGATGAAGGCTTGGTATAATATTATACTTGAAAAAGGTCATTGTAGACTGAAACTTTGCAATTCTATGCTTATGTAATTGATATGGGAGCCTTGCACGTCTTATTGAACTTTGAAATTCCTATAAAAATTCTGTGTTGCAAATTCAAGAACTGAATGGAAAGTGCCTATTTATTGGTGGTTTTATATATATATATATATATATATATATTAGGCACCACTGTGCAGTCTGCAACATGGCTCCTCAAGGGGTGATGCTTCTTTCCTCCTTTACAAAGATGGGCGCATCTGTGGCACCACCTTGTCACTGCTCATGAGTAATACAGTAGGAGACGGACATCTTCCCCTTGGCTACAGGACAATTACACGCACTGACCGCAGCACCAGTGCTTTCACTACTGCATACCTGAGACCGTCACCATCTGGTGAGCTATCTGACCCCGCTTTATGCTCCCCTTTATCCAGTGCAGGAGTGGGTACATCTATACAATCACCTTTTCAATAAAGCACACAGCCTAAGGCTGGATTAAGACTTGGGGGGCCCCAGGGCCTTAATACAGGGGGGCTGAGGGAAAGGGGGAAGATGTAGAGTATATTAGATTGTGTATATCTCCAAACTTGAAGCATTCCTGGAGGTACAAAATGCTCTCTGCCTGGACTTTTCTTTTAATATAAGATTGGCGTCACCTGTGTTGAACTATTTAATTGATGAGAAAGGTATTTCAACACAGATGATTACAATCATGAACTTAGAGGGAAGTCCAGGCAGAGAGCATTTTGTCCCTCCTGGGATGGGTCATATTGAGAGGGTTGAATTGTGTATATTAAATTTAAACTGATAGTGTACAGTATATTACTTCAAGAATGAGAAAAAGAAAAAAAGACTCTTTTTGGAAAGCACTCTCATTCAGAGGGACTTGGAAAGTTCAAATACAATTGGCTGATAAAATAAACAATTTTATTATGTACTTTGCTTTTAAAATCATGGAATTCCATCAGAAATAATATGTTTTAAAAAGCATATTCTGTCTTTCCTCTGGTCAGGAAGCTCCATCAGTAACTCATGAAACCTGCATAGTATCCTGCTCACATTCTAGCTGTCTGCTTCTGCTGCTGCACAAGAGGGAAAGGTAATGATGTCAGTGTGCTCTGGCTGAGGGTCCCCTTGACAGAGCGGGGCCCTGGGTACAGTATCCTCTGTGCACCCGACTCCCCCTAATCTGGCTATGACTGTCTGTTTAATCCACTGGATTTGTGCCTTACATTAATTAGATCTCTGCTGGTGTTTACATAACTCTGCAAAATCAACAAACTATACACATATTTCAAACATAAGAAAGTAGTAGAAGAATACATTTGGCCACTACCAATATTTACTGTACTGTATATATGCAATGCAATGTTGCAAAAACATCAGATCTTCAGTATATTTATACCCACTGCACAATCTATTAATATCAATTCTATTTTGTTGGGTGAATAATCACTTTAAGACTTATGTGAAAAATAATATAAGCTGTTAAAAGTAATGGCTACAATTCCAACTGTAATGTTAGGAGTCACGGAAAGATTTACAGTACTTTTGCTTTTCTTTCACTGCCTCTTTCTATTGTCAAATCATGTTGCCTCTTATTTTAATGTTAGAACTATGCATATGTTTTTGAAATATCCCAAAAAAATTCTATAATAAAAAGTCACTAAAATGCCAAAGATACCTTAAATTGAAAAGGAGGACTTCCAGACACATATCATGGTGTCAGATTTAGAAACTGTTAGGGTCTCCTGCCCTGTGCTGCCACGTCGTCATGGCAACCGGGAGACAAGTGCTAGCGGAGTGACCTGAGCGCAGCTGATACTCCGGTTCGGGTCTTTTGCTGTGCAGTGGTTATAGGCTCTGTGCATGGCAGGGGATCCGGTGCTGGTTTTTGTGCTCACAGTCTGTGAGGTCTGAGTGGGGCGTGGACAGCACCTGCTTTATAAGGCCTCTTCTCAGGGTAAGCAGATGCTGCTGAATCTTTGTTGGTTAGTCAGTTTCTGAAAGTTAGCCAGTACTGTGTAGCTTTGTATTTGTTTGTTGCTTACTGCAAATAGGCCTGGGGATTTGGTATTACACTCTGCCAATCCAGACCTAGCAGTAAGACTGGAGTCAGTCGTTTAGCTTGCTGGGGTTCTGTTACTACTCTGTGAACTTAGCAAGTTTGCGGCTGTATTCTAAGACTTGCCTGTCTAATCCTGTCTCACTTTGCTAGGTGTCAGGGGTCAGTTTAGTGGCAGTAAGCTGAACCTGTGCACTGCAAGTGAGAATTAGGATTGTGGAGACTCTCCTTGTGTCTATCATTCCATCTCTGACCAAGGAGTTTACTGCCACACCCGTTGGTAACCCTTTAGGGTTTTGCTGTTGCCCTTAGCAACAGCATTTCGGGTTCTCTACGTATTAAAACACAACATCTTGCTTTTCTCATCTGAGCAGTTCTAATACAAGGGAGATACCCAGTTCCTTAGCCTCTGGGCTTCTCTGTTCACTTTGTGTGTATTTTGTTACCCTATCACCTTCTGTGTACGTTATGTCATATTCCCCAGTCTGTCTGTAAGTCCATTTGTTTTGCATAACAGTTCAAACACCAGTACATTCCTGCAGGCACTGGAGTGCATAACAGTCCTGACACCAGTACTTTCCTGCAGGCACTGGTGTGCATAACATATTCAGCAGCCTAATACTCCTGTTGAAATTTTGTGGGAATATGGAGCATACCCCTCAAAATACGTTGCAACAGGTGGTCGATCAGGTGCAGGTCCTGACTCGACAATTTAATGATTTGTCCATTAAAATGCACACCTCCCAGGCTGCAGGCGGAGCTCCCGCAGCAGCAGCACCTGCAGGGGTTAAGGAGCCGAAAGTAAATCTCCCGGATCGTTTTTCTGGAGATCGCTCGCAGTTCTTTTGTTTCAAGGAGAGCTGCAAGCTATACTTCCGGCTTAGGTCTCAGTCTTCTGGGTCGGAGATTCAGCGGATGGGCATAGTGATTTCCTTGCTACAAGCAGACCCACAGGTCTGGGCATATGGGTTGCAGCCTGACTGTCCATCGCTTAAAAGTGTTGATGCTTTTTTTACGGCACTGGGCATGTTGTATGATGACCCTGACAAGACGGCCTCAGCCGAGGCTCAGATTTCGATCCTTAAGCAAGGGCGAAGGCCAGTTGAGGTTTACTGTACGGAGTTTCGGAGGTTGGCCCATGATACCCAGTGGAATGACCCAGCCCTGAGACACCAGTACCGAAGAGGTCTTTCTAACCAGATAAAGGACCAACTGGTACAATATCCCTTGCCTGATAGCTTGGATCAGCTCATACAGTTATCCATCCGGGTGGATAGACGGCTGAGAGAGCGTAGGCTTGAAAGGGAGACTGAGATTTCCTTCCTTCCCAAGGGATCCTCAGACTCTGAGGAATTTTCTGAGGAGCCTATGCAGATTGGGGCTACCCGCCTCTCCTCGCGTGAGAAGACGCGGAGGAGACAGCAGGGGTTGTGTTTGTACTGTGGGAATAAAGGTCATGTGGTAGTATCATGCCCAGAAAAGCCGGAAAACTTCAGGGCCTGAGGGTGATGGGAAATATCCTGTCAGGCCAGAAGTCAGAATTTCCCAAGAAGACTTTTATCATTCCGGTGACCTTGAAGATCCTCGGTCAAACTGTCAAGACTGAGGCCTTTGTGGACAGTGGGGCCGACGGGGTTTTTATGGACCGCCAATTCGCCCTGAAACACTCTGTTCCCTTAGTACCCTTGGCATCGGAAATTGAGATTTGTGGGTTAAACGGGGAACCATTATCCCAAGGTAAAATCACCTCTTGCACTAGCCAGATTTCTTTGTTTATTGGAGCCACACACTCTGAAAAATTGTCCTTTTATGTGACTGTCTGTACTTTTGCCCCATTGGTGTTGGGGTTACCCTGGTTAAGGGCCCACAATCCTCAATTTGACTGGGTCTCTGGGGAGATTCTTAGTTGGGGTACTGATTGTTTCAGGAGTTGCTTGAGCCTTCCAGTCAGGCTCTCGCAGCTAAGTTTGCCAGGATTGCCAGGGTGTTATGCAGATTTTGCGGACGTGTTCTCCAAAAAAGTTGCAGAGGTACTACCTCCCCATCGCCCCTATGACTGTGCCATTGATTTGTTGCCAAATGCTAAGCTTCCCAAGAGCAGGTTGTACTCCCTGTCACGTCCTGAGACTCAGGCTATGGCAGAGTACATTCAGGAGAACTTGGCTAAGGGATTTATCAGACCTTCACAGTCTCCAGTTGGGTCGGGGTTCTTCTTCGTGGGTAAAAAGGACGGTTCGTTGCGACCCTGCATCGACTTCAGGGAATTGAACCGTATCACGATTAAAAACTCATACCCACTGCCTCTCATTTCGGTCTTGTTTGACCAGCTTCGTACTGCCACCATTTTTTCTAAGATTGACCTACGCGGTGCGTACAATCTAATCCGAATAAGAGAGGGGGATGAATGGAAGACTGCCTTTAATACCCACTCAGGGCATTATGAATATTTGGTGATGCCTTTTGGGCTCTGTAATGCCCCGGCAGTCTTCCAGGATTTCATGAATGATGTGCTCAGGGAATATTTGGATAGATTCCTAGTTGTATACTTAGATGACATCCTAATCTTCTCCCATTCCCTGGAGGAACATCGGAAGCATGTACGCTTAGTCCTCCAGAAACTCAGAGACCACCGGCTTGGGGCGAAGCTGGAGAAGTGCGAATTTGAAGTTCAGCAAATCGCATTTCTAGGATATATTATCTCCCCAGAAGGTTTCCAAATGGAGGGTTCCAAGGTACAGGCAGTCCTGGATTGGGTGCAGCCCACTAGTTTGAAGGCGCTTCAGCATTTCCTGGGCTTTGCGAATTTTTATAGACGATTTATCGCTGGATTTTCATCTATAGTGGCGCCCTTGGTGGCACTCACTAAGAAAGGGGCGGATGTTGCTCACTGGTCTTGTGAGGCTAAAGCGGCTTTTGCCCGTCTCAAAAGGGCATTTGTTTCGGCCAAGGTGCTGCGACACCCAGATCCAGAGCGTCCTTTTGTGGTGGAGGTGGATGCCTCTGAGATGGGTATTGGGGCAGTGCTTTCTCAGATGGGAGTGTCTGATAATCGCCTTCATCCCTGTGCTTACTTTTCCCGTAAATTTTCGCCTGCCGAGATGAATTATGACGTGGGTAACCGGGAAATGTTGGCTATTAAGGATGCACTCGAGGAGTGGAGACACTGGCTTGAGGGGGCTAAGTTTGTGGTCTCAATTCTCACTGACCATAAGAATCTGGCATATTTAGAGTCAGCGAAGCGTCTCAATGCCAGGCAGGCACGATGGGCTTTGTTTTTTGCTCGCTTTAATTTTTTGATAACATATCGCCCTGGGTCAAAAAACATCAAGGCTGATGCGCTCTCGCGGAGTTTTGCTCCAATCCAGGAGACCACCGAGGAGCCGTTGCCCATTGTTTCCCCATCATGTATTAAAGTGGGCATTACCCAGGACCTCTTATCATTAGTCCTTAGAGCACAGGAGCAGGCTCCTCCAGACCTTCCGGTAGGTCTTTTGTTTGTGCCTCCTAGGTTAAGACAGCGAGTGTTCCTGGAATTCCATGCCAAGAAGTCTGCAGGTCACCCGGGTATTGCCAGAACTCGGGAGTTGCCATCTAGGGCGGTGTGGTGGCCCTCGGTGGCTAAGGATGTGGATCAGTGGGTTCGGGCATGTGACATCTGTGCCCGAAATAAGACTCCTAGAGGGGTTCCTGTTGGCCCATTACATCCACTCTCTATCCCATCTAAGCCATGGACCCACATTTCAATGGATTTTGTGGTGGACTTGCCCAAATCCTCGGGGATCCATCTGGGTTGTCGTTGACAGGTTTTCGAAGATGGCGCACTTCGTTCCACTGGTTGGGCTGCCATCGGCCAGACGCCTGTCTGAATTATTTATGCTGCATGTTGTGCGTCTCCACGGGTTGCCACTTGATGTGGTCTCTGACCGCGGATCCCAGTTTGTGGCCAAATTCTGGAGGGCATTTTGTTCCGATCTCCAGATTTCTGTCAGCTTGTCGTCGGGCTACCATCCGCAGTCTAATGGGCAGACTGAAAGGGTGAACCAGTCCTTGGAGCAGTTCCTCAGGTGTTATGTCTCCAAGTGTCAGACTGACTGGGTTGCTCATCTGTCCATGGCGGAGTTTGCCTATAACAACGCGGCTCACTCTGCTACAGGGATCTCTCCCTTCCTTTGTGTGTATGGGCATCATCCTAAGGCCAATTCTTTTGACCCCCTGGACTCCACGCCTGGTGGTTCCTCTGTGGTTTCGGTCCTTAGAGGTATTTGGCGGAAAGTGAAGAAAGCCCTTGTGTCTGTGTCATTAGTGACCAAAAGGGTTTTTGATAAGCGGAAAAGACCCTGCAGCTTCAAATTAGGAGACTTCGTCTGGTTGTCTACCAAGAATTTGAAGTTGAGACAGCCATCTCATAAGTTAGGCCCCGGTTCATCGGCCCTTATAAGATCACCAGGGTTATCAATCCGGTGGCATTTCAGTTAGATCTGCCCCGTTCTTTGGGTATCAATAAAACAGTTCATTGTTCCCTTTTAAAACGGGCGATTAGTAATCCTTCTTCCAGTGGAAGACCTTCCCCTCTTCTGATACGTGGCCAGAGGGAGTTTGTTGTTGAAAGGATTCTTGACTCCAAGGTGGTTCGGGGTCGGCTGTCATTTTTGGTGCACTGGAAGGGGTATGGCCCGGAGGAGCGGTCGTGGGTGCGCAGTTGTGATCTTCATGCCCCCAGACTGATACGCTCTTTCTTCTCGCAGTTCCCCGATAAACCCGGTGGTAGGGGTTCTTTGACCCCTCGTCAGAGGGGGGGTACTGTTAGGGTCTCCTGCCCTGTGCTGCCACGTCGTCATGGCAACCGGGAGACAGAAACACAGGCGTTCATTTATTTATTTATTTATTTATTAACAGTTAATTTATAGCGCAGCTAATTCCATTGGGCTTTACAATTGGTCACAATGATAAAACAAAACTGGGTAATAAACAAACAGTCATAGAGGTAGGAAGGCCCTGCTTGCAAGCTTACAATCTATAGGGAAATAGGCATTGATACACAAGGAAAGTCACTATTGCATATTTGTCCACTGGATTGCAAAGGTTCTAGGTGGGTTGCATGATATCACATCACAGCAATGATGAACCATGGTCAGAAAGAAGGGAAAGTGAAGAAAGAGAAAATATGTGGAGGATACTGTATGTGCGGACTGTACAGTGGGGATATAATCGGATAGGAAATCTTATGAAGGTTGAGTCAGCGGTTCTGGAATGTGATAAGCTAACCTGAAGAGGTGAATTTTCAGGGAACGTTTGAAGGTTTGGAGACTAGGGAAGAGTCCTATTGTGCATGGTAGGGCATTCCACAGAGTGGGTGAAGCCTGAAGAAAGTCCTGAAATCATGCATGAGAGCAAGTAATGAGTGTGGATGAGAGACGTAGAGCTTGTGAAGAGCGGAGAGGTTGGGTTGGGAGATATTTTGAGAAGAGCGAAGAGATGTACATTGGTGTAGTATGGTTAATGAACTTATGTGTGAGTAAAAGTATTTTAAATTGAATACAGTAAAATACAGGTAACCAATGGAAGGACTGACAGCAGATCTGCAGACAATGAACGTCTAGCAAGGAACATTAGTCTCACAGCTGCATTCAGAATGGATTGTAGTGGTGAGAGTCTCTTTTTGGTAAGACCAGTAAGAAGACTATTACAATAATCAATGCGGGAGATACAGTAATGAGAGCATGGATTAGTACTGAGTCAAGTATGACACATAGGCAGTGGCTTGTGGGGTAGGGTTGATTGTTGAGTTCTCAACAGTGATAGAGATGTCAGGTTGGTAACTACTATTGGCCAGTGGAAAAATAAGTAACTCTGTTTTGGAAATATTAAGTTTGAGGTGGCGAGATGACATCCAAGATGAAACAGCAGAAAGGCATTCAGTGACCCTGACCAATACAGATGGTGACAAATCTGGGGAGGATAGGTAGATTTGAGTATCATCTGCATACAGATGATACTGAAATCCAATAGAGATGATTCATTTACCAAGAGATGAGGTATAGATTGAGAAAAGCAGAGGACCTAAGACCGAGCCTTGTGGTACTCCAACTGAAAGAGATAGCAAAGAGGAGGTGGATTCAGAGAAGCGAACACTGAAGGAGCGATTAGATAGGTAGGAAAGGAACCAAGCGAGGACTGTGTCTTGAAGACCTATGGCTTGTAGTGTTTGTATGAGAAGAGAATGGTCAACAGTGTCAAAAGCAGTATAGAGATCTAGAAGAATAAGAAGTGAGTAATGGCCTTTGGACTTCGCAGTGACTAGATCATTCACTACTTTAGTCAGTGCTGTTGGGAATGAAAGCCTGACTGAAGTGGGCCAAATAAATTGTGTGATTTAAGAAAGTGTGTGAGGCAAGTGTAGGCAAGTCTCTCAAGAAGCTTGGAGAGGCATGGGGGCTGAGAGATGGGGCGGTAGTTTGAGAGAGAGTTAGGGTCACAATTCTGTTTTTTCAGAATGGGAGTAATCAGTGCATGCTTGAACAGTGAAGGAAAGATAACAGTAGAGAGAGAGATTACAGATGTTAGTTAAGGTTGGAATGAGCACAGGAGACAAATATTTACTTAATTGTGAGGGTATAGGCTCAAGAAGTAGGAAGCAAGATGTTGCGCCTTGATAGTGGCTGGTGGGTTGGTTGGGTGAGGAAGGGATCAGAAGTGATTTAACTGTATTTAAAAGTCGTTTGGGGTTAGAGGCTTGAGCAGAGATGAGAGTTTGGAAATATGTTTGATTGGCAGAGTCCAGGACATTTCGATAAGAGTGGTAGACAGTATCATATGTGAGAAAGTCGCTTGGAATACAATATTTACGCCACTGATGTTCAGCTTTCCGTGAGAGTTTTTGTAGGTGTCTTGTTAATTTAGAGTGCCACGGTTGACATCTAGACCTACGTGGAGTGTGATGGGTAGCTGGAGCCACTTGGTCAAGGGCTATTTCTAGAGACTGGTTCAGGTGTGATATAGCAGTCTCAGGAGAAGTAAATGCAGAAATAGAATAGAGCAGTTGTTGCAGAGAGGTGGACAGTTCTTGAAAATTAATTGTGTTAATATTTCTGCAGCTTTGATGAGGATTAGAGGACTTACATGACTCTGTTTGAAGTAATGGTGGAGAGCATGCAGGTGATAAGGTTGTGATCTGAGTGAGTGGAAGGGATGTTAGTGAATTCAGAAACTGAGCATAGTCTGGTGAATACTAGATCAAGGCAGTGGCCCTCCTGATGAGTAGAGGAGTCAGTCCATTGGGAGAGGCCGAGAGCAGTAGATTTTGGACTATCAATAGCAATATTGAAATCACCTATATGATGGTGAAGATGCCAGAGGACATAACATATTGTACATACCACCTAGAAGAAAACAAAGATGCATCATTCCTATTTATTATTTATACTTTTTACATTAACTTTAAACATTAGTTTATTTCAGTTTTGTGTTACACATACAAATTTAACTTTCTGCGATGGAGACAAAACCATTTGACCATAGTAAGTGACATTGGGATTCAAACTGAGATCTGCAGCAAGTATCGTTATTATACGGTTAGCACACCTTGTATTTCATGAATTCAGAAATACAAGGTACAGCATGCATTGACCCTTCGCTGCCTTTTTAGGCATTTTTGTAAACTGCTGCTGGGTTGCCAGAAAATTACATCTAGCCCATAACCAGCTATTATTTTTCAAGAGCGACCTTAAGTGTTCTCAAAAGTACCCTTAACCGCTGAGCCTTTTATTCCTCCAAAATAAATATGCATGTACTGTATCTGAAACTAATATCATTTTCAGTATAAATTCATTTTTCTGAAAGAAAAGCATTTTTTTTAATCATCCTTTACAACAAATGGTCAAATTTATGTCCCAAACTGTAGTCAAAGTAGCTCATAAATTAATAGATATTGACCTCCTTTTTCAATTTTATTCACACATTATTAATGCCTATTTAATATTATTTATAATTTGAACCCCTGACATGTAATATACCCAAAAGTAAAAAAGAATGACTTGCACTCCTCACCTAAATAAATATAACCACAATATAGTTCCTGCTACTTTATTTCTGTTGTAGAGAGCTTTGATATTACCAGATGACATACTGTGTTCTGACAACAAGTCATATCTTGTTACATCTGTCATGCTGTATTAAATGGTGTAGCAACAGATAACTAGACATGATCGATTGTGATTGATGTATTTGGAAGTCATGTCCTAAAAAATTATATGCCAGTTTCCCAAGATGGCAAATGAGTAATAGTTCTGAAAGTATTTGTACGACACGGTCTGGACTGAACCTTTACTAAATACATTTATCTGGCAAGTCTAAAAATACAGAAATGTTTGTTCATTATTAACATTAAAAATATGTGAAAAACACACACACAAAAACCCCCGAATATAGATAGAAAGATTTTTTTTTTTACCTTGAACTAAATACTTTTACTTTAAGGTAGTTTGTAGAGTCGTATGCAGTGCATTACTGTACTACAATATAATACAAATGGAGCAGATTTTATTTTAAATCCGGAGCAATGTGTTCTATGATGACCTTCAAATTGTATCTAAATGGTCAGTTTTTGAGGGTCAGCACCGGATTATGGAGCCTTCATGGTGACTAGTCTGGATCATCTGGTGTGAATACTATTAATTTAATGTTGGGGTTGCTTGGAGAGAAGGAGACTTACAGTATATATAGTAGTAAAGTAGCAAGGGCAAATGCAGGAGTTCTAGAACGGGTTTTCAAAGAACTGCTTTTATATCAAGTGTTGTCATCCTATGTATTACAATATGTAATACTTCAGGCATATATACAGGACAGTTAGATGTACAGTAGCAGTAGGGCAAGCAAGCTGTTTGGATGCAAGCACTGTTCTACAATCCAAGTCTCCAGCTCTTATGAGCATTGGAACAAATCCGAAAGAAATGGGGAGAGGCAAAAGAAGACATTAATGGTCTTGACAATATGCAGGTATGTACACCTTGGTACCCTTATACACTAGATAGTGTACATAATACAGCATTAAAACTTTCTTTGTCAAACATATCTTAAATAAAGCATAAACTTTGTAGAGGGCAAGAAAAATGTTAAACATCCCATAATAAATATAGAGTACTTACAGTACATAATATAACTTTAGCAAACAAGAAAGAAAAGACCCTTGTCTGGCGCACTCATTACATTAAAGAAATAATTGAAAAAGTTTTTTGTATGTATTGATTGTCTATATACTTAAAACGTAACCGTTATTGTAGATAAAATTAAAATACAATACCCCCTGTAGTGGTTTTTCAAAAATATGTTAGGAACAGAAATTATCTAAATCAAATCTATAGATTATCTATTAAGTTAAAAAAAAGTTTTTTACATTTACTGGCTATATGCCTTATATGCAGCAGGAATAGTTCTATAGTCCTGAAACGGACTATTTACACGGCGCCCTCTATTGACCAAATAATATAATAACAATTTTCTATATTGAATTCTCGGTAGCAGTAAAGTTACCCCCACATAGAATTTAATCCAGATTGATATTTCAATCAAACAGAATTGAGATCTTGAAACAATTGGATAATGGAAAAGGTGAGCCAATGTGTGTCAGGCCCGGGTGTTTTGTGAATCCGTTAACCCGGGACCAACCACAGGTGTAGGTGCTGGGCTATGAAGAAAGCAGGGAGGACGAAGAAAGTTCCGATTCATATATTTATTCAAAATAACAATTCAGTAAAGAGTTAACTGACAAGTTGTTAATCATCATATTATACTGAAGTATTGCAGGAATAATATGCAAGAGAAAACTCAAAAATAAATAAAAGAAATGTTCATGGAAACATATGCAAAACAAGCTGATGAATAAATGTTGGATTGTCCAAATATAAACAAGCTTTGATGCTGAACTGCAGAATGTGATTAACTGGATAATGCAGACATGAAGAGATAACTGTTAGGATTTGCAATGGAGTTTTGAGAGTAAACTGAGAGACTGTGAAGAATTATCCTTGTTATGACAACATAGCAAATATAAACAAGCTTTGATGCTGAACTGCAGAATGTGATTAACTGGATAATGCAGACATGAAGAGATAACTGTAAGGATTTGCAATGGAGTTTTGAGAGTTAACTGAGAGACTGTGAAGAATTATCCTTGTTATGACAACATAGCAAATATAAACAAGCTTTGATGCTGAACTGCAGAATGTGATTAACTGGATAATGCAGACATGAAGAGATAACTGTAAGGATTTGCAATGGAGTTTTGAGGGTTAACTGAGAGACTGTGATGAATTATCCTTGTAATGACAACATAGCAAATAAAAAGTACTGAATTGGGTTACTTGCGGGTTCCGGAGATCACTGTGAAACTGTAGTAGAAGACAAGGTGATGAATGGGTTAAATGCAGAGTTGAACAAACGAACAGCTGAGAGAAAGGAATCCTCCAGACTTTGAATGATAGGCAGACTGACAAGGTAACCTCATGCAGGACACTGGGAATCCAACTATTTCCAATAGGAGTGCAATTAACTGACAGCACAGCGGAGAGCCGGTGGATCTTTCAGCAGTGAAGGCTGCAGACGGACCTCTGGGAACGGAGGCGATATCTGGACCACGGGAATCACACAGGAATGCACGGAGAGAGCTCAGAGCTAGAGCACAGCGTTGATACAACAAAGCACTGGCCCAGAGTAACATAATCCCAGCCTACTTAAAGGCAGCACAAGCACGGGATTGGCTTACACCTGCCCACAGGTGTTTTCACAAGTGCTCTGTATTAGCTATTTGGTCTCCAACATGGCCACCTCCTATACAGCAGACACACCGCAGTGCCTTAGGCCATTTGGTCCCCGCACTCACAGTTCCCAGACTCTGCATTACCTGTGCCATTGATCACGCCGTGTCCCCACACGGGCGCACAGCACCGCGAGCAACCGCACTGGCAACAGATGAACCCCAGAACCCGCAAAGGTGAGAGACCGGTTCGTGACAGTGTGTTCTCAGTAGAGACAAAATAGGGATAGCAGAAATTAAGAGTGTGAATCTGCTTTCAGCGTTAGACTGGATTAAGATCCAGAACTTACTACACTGGGTATTCTCAAGAAGTCCCCCGCCAAACACTTTATCGCTTCCAAGATCAGACGAGATTGGGCAATTTAAGTGTGGTTTGGTAGTAAATTAAAAGTGCATCTCCTCCTGAATCGTTGATGAGAGTTCACGGATGTGGAAAAATTACAAGGGAAGATATTGCAAGCACAGATAGTTAGATAAACGAGATGGATCTGCTGTTGGAGTTAGACATCTACAACCTGCCAGTTGAAAAACTGCCCCAGGGAATGTTAGTATTAAACTGAATCACCAATGAGAGTCCTGGAAAAGCAGACAGAAAGAAAAAATATATAGAAAATATAGTATTTACTATATTATATAATTGTCAGTGTTGCTACTTGAAATTTATTGACCCCAAAAAGAAAATCTGGGATTGTAAACAAGAGAACCTCTACATACCCTGTAATGAGGGCTGCTATTTTCCATTATTGTAGACAATGCTTTATCACTTGAGGGGAATATACAATATATAAAATTCAAATGAGGCAGAGTAAGGTAGGAGAAAGTCCTGGGTTGAGACCCGATTGCTTCAGTAAGTCAAAATTAATAGACTACTGATTTTCAAAGCAGCCAATATATAACAATTACTAGTCAGACAACTGGGAGTATATACAAGAAGGCCTCTTCATACCCTGTCACAAAAGCTGCTATGTTCCATTGATATGGACATGTGTCAACGATATCTATTCACTTTTGGAAGAATGTGCAATATATAGTGCCAAGTAAAGCAGAGCCAGGTAAGAGGAAACCCGGGTTGATACCCGTTACCATTTGTGTTTTTAGCAGGACAGCTCGTTAGGGTCAGGCATCTAACCGCGGACTCTGGTGAGAATTGCCGCTGTTGCTGGGTCCGGGAGCGCAGCGTCCTTCCTGCTCGTGGAGGAAAGGCAGCTAACCATGGACTTCTGTTGAGGGTTACCGCTGACGTGGGTCCGGAAGGCACCACATACTTCCTGCTGCTGGTTGCCGTGGAAACACGTTTCACCCGACTGGCAGGCTTGGTCACTCCTGCAGCTTGGTATCCCAATGATGCAATAAAAAGCATCATATGGGCCTCCCCCCTTCCTCCAATTGGTCAGAAACACACTACCATTATGTACATCATAACTGTGAGGAAACACACTAAATGCTTACATATTAACATTATCAGTATGGGGTTACCATTATATGTGTCTCTAATGGGAAAAAGCATACTATATATTTACTAATGAATATTAGTGTTGTGTATAGCTATTGTCTGTAACTGTTATTGTTAATGATAAGTTGTCACATGGGTACTTGTTATTAATTATTAAGGACCATGGGCACTTGTTTATAATTACTGAGGACCATATGTGTTCCTATTTAACGGGATGACATATAAGGGAAAATAAACAAACAGGAATTTCATGGGCTTTCACAGAATCCCTATATTTTGATTGAAAGAAAAATTTTTATACTTAAGGATCCATTGGTGGGTAGAAAAATGAGCCTACAATTATTAATTTAACTATAGGTTGCTATCATCTAGGTCGCTTGGTTAGGATGGATTTGCGAGTAGACATATATTTGGGCATGAAGGTAGTATGTTTTGTATATTAATACCTGAGCGAAGTAAGTATATATGTGTTATACTTTACAAAAACAGGTATGGTACAAGGACTATGTGTTGCTTGAAATGTTAATTTAGTTCAAGTAAAAATGAGACTGAACATATGTTTAACATGAAGATAGTAACTTTGATGTGGATGCCTAATAGAGGTAAGTAGTTACTGTGGGAACCTGACAGAGGTAAGTATATGCATGTTGTTCTTTAAAATCATAGGATTAATGTTGCTTGGGGTGTTAGATACCAATTTGTTAAAAATCAAGATGCGGGTAAGTATATATTCGGTATAAAAGAGGTAAATTTATGGTGGATACCTATCAAAGGTGAATATGTGTGTACTTCCATAGAGATGAAGATACTAGGTAAAATGATTGGAAATAGACAAAAGGGGCGGGAGGAATTAAGGGAGAAGGTGAGGAGGAGGGGGGAGTGAACGGAGTGGGAGGGAAAGAATATACTTCCAAATTGGAAGTATATATGTGAGTCAAAAGAAGTGTATATACAGATGGCCTATTATTGTGTGAAAAAAACGTGAAAAAAATGTGAAGGTGATATATCTATAAGAAGCCCAGATAATAACAAAAGAAAAAAGAAGACTGGGAGTGAAAAAATAAAATATAGTGAATAAAAGTTGTGTTTAGTGAGTACATATATTGAGGCATATGTGTGTATGCTAGGATAGGGTGGATATTAGATTTAGTATATAATTGTAAGGCAATGAAACTGGACAAATCTGAAGAAGCATACTGCAAAATGGAGTGATGACAAGGATTAATATATTATTAAATGAAATGGCTTTATAAAAATGCGCTATAATTAATACATTTGTTAAGGCCAGATGGTTTTAATGCCCCCAGGCAAAAGGCGCACTCACTCTCTTTCCTTAATAGTTCTTGTGTTAAGTTTCCACCTCTCAGGCCCATTTGGATGTGTTCCAGGCCAAAGCATTTCATATCATTTACCAAGCCTTAATGGTGTTTGTGAAAATGCCTCGCAACTGAGGTCAGTTTGCGCATCTTGCCTAAATCTGATGTCGCATTGTGGATGTTACCGGCATGCTCCAGTATCCTTGTTTTGAGGGCTCTTGATTTAATACCCACATATTTAAGGCTGCATGTGCATGTCAGACAGTATATAACACCACTAGTGTTGCAATTGATGTATTGTGAGATCTTCATCTCTTGGTTGTATCTATCCTGTGCGGTATTGGATTTTAGAATAAGGGAACAGGCCTTACATGAACCGCATGGATATGTTTCAGTAATCCCTAATGTTTTCCAGGGGTATCTAACAAAGTGACTCCTCACCAGAGAATCCTTAAGGTTCCGTGACCTCCGCCAGCTCATGTGGATCTTGGTGTCCAAGTGGATAGCAAGATCCTGATCCAATTTTAAGATGGGAAGATGCTTCTGAATGGCATTGGATAATTCCCGCCATTCATTGCAATAAGTTAATACAAATCTTAATTTAGGCTCTTTACTTGATTTGTCAACTTTTGGTCTAAAAATCAGTGACTCTCTTTTGATTAGCATCACAGATTTTTGTGCCTTTTTAAGAGACCTCTTACTGTAACCTCAGTCCAGCTTTTGGTGCACCGCCAACAAGCTTTGAAATCAAACAATATAGTGAGTAGAATTTATTAATGTTGGTCTTGATTAACATATCCTTGTAAAAATTTCTCATAAATTATTATTTTTTCCAGTGTGGAAACACGTCTGTTCGTTCTCTACTAACGTAATATAACTTGCAAGAGAAGTTCTACCACCGCATATTAAGATGCCTGTCTCTTCTTGCTGGCAGATGCTCCTGGTCTTCCTGATCCAGTGTAAATAAGAATAAAAATGGGAATCTATTACTGTGCACACTAGGAGCTGCAAACTTTTAACTGTGAAGTATGTACACCCAACATACAAATGGAACAGTGGTAGATAATAAAAACACAGTAAATGATTTTGCGCTCCCTAAAAACAAAACTTAAATACACAGTACTTCACTGCAATAAGTCCTTAATCCTGATGTTTTTGGAGATATGAAGACCTTTTCAATCTTCACTAAGAGTACTATTGGTCCATAAATATTCACAGAACGGGTATCATCAAAAAAAGAAGAATAAAGACACCATATAGTGTAGTATGTTTGGAATATAGAAGTACACTTAGTACAACAAGGGAGGATATGGTGATTTTTATGGAACTTCTCCTTCATCACTAATGGATTCAAATGAGTTGGCGTACCATACTCACATCTGAGTGAAGTAGGCTCCACATATAAAGGTTTCTTTTAAGGTCCACCACCATAGAAATTTTTCACCGACCACTCCCTCTTTTACAACATTTCCCAAACAGTGCTCTTAGATATCAAACATGGGTGGCATACCCAACTTAGAGCAAGATTCACTGTGACCTGCACATGAAGGTTTCTTTTCTCTTATAGCGGTGCTTCAAAGAATCAATTTTCAGGACTCGCACATAGATAGTAGGAAAAGGAAAATCCCAGTCACTATCAGGCTTCCAAACAACTTATTTTATTGTACACAAAAATACATTTGACTTAAAAAGACTAAAATATAAATTGTGATGTATTTCTATTATTAAAATCCAGGTGTAAGGACAAAATGTCAACAAACATTCCTTGAACACCTGACCTGCTAAGGGCTGTCCGGACTTTGCCCCAAGATGGTAACTAGCAAGTCTCCAATAGGATTTAACAATAGGTACATCACAACGCCACCAACGCGTTTCGATGGTCTGTCTTCCTCATGGTGTAAGATAGAAATGAACATAGGATCATATTTATACCCCTATTGATCCATCCTTATTAGGGGGAGTGGTATTATAATTATCTTCTAGGTTCATGAATTAGGTGGTAATTACATGTTATGTGGTTTAAATACATACACCGGAACTCCGGTATTAAATATAGAAAATACAAACATCCATAAAACTAACTTAAAAATGCATTTAAAATGCTGAAAATGGGTGTGCGTTCCACCATCTATGGAATGCATCTCACTTCCGCCGAAAGTGATGCGGACCGGCAATGCTAATAAGCGGATATGCGTTCCACTGCCCTTGGAATGCATAGCGCTTCCGCCGGAATGGTAGCCGTAATATGTTTAAGATGAGAGACAATACTAGATACCTTATCTTATATACAACATATATTTCTTATTGATGGTACCACCCAAGGAAATATATATACACACTAAAGCTGCTGCTGGAGATAACAAGTGTGCGTTCCACCACTCGGGAACCGCATCTCACTTCCGCCGGAAGTGACATGGGTGATACAGCGTTGCTCTGAAGAGAGATATCTACGGTAGCAGAGCAGTGACAAATAAAACTGGTATAAATATTCCACAGTGACATTTGCTGTGATTTATACAAAATAAATCAATATTACCATTATCTAATACAGGTTGAGTATCCCATATCCAAATATTCCGAAATACGGAATATTCCGAAATACGGACTTTTTTGACTGAGAGTGAGATATTGAAAACTTTGTTTTTTGATGGCTCAATGTACACAAACTTTGTTTAATACACAAAGTTATTAAAGATATTGTCACAACTGAGGGCCTGAGCTGACGGGAGGCAGCCTCAGTTGTAGGGGCTGAGATGTACCGGAACCTGGGAGGTTGTATCAGACCCCTGGACATGTAAGTAACATGAATAATAACTGCCCGAAGGCGTGACCACGACAACTTGGATAAAAGTCAATGATGTTTATTATGACAACTCCGCAACACAGCAGCAGTAAAAGAAAACGTAAAAGTCAGCAAAGAATAAATACAGTTCCTGGGTACTACAAGATGGCAGGAGCCACAGGGCACTGGTAGTGTGAGATAGTTCTTATGATCTTCTAGATGGAAAGTCCTTACCAGGCCCGACTGTAGCAATGGAGATAACCCAGGATTGTGCCAGCTGGTGTTCCAGGAAAAGCTGGGTTGCTGAAGATAAAACAGCTGCTGTGGATACTGGCTGGAACCAGACTGTTGTTAGCACGGAGTGGATACTGGCTGGAACCAGTTAAATAATAAATGAACTTGGGAGCGATGAAATATGAACTGAAATGTAGAACTTGAGAGCGGAGAAATAATAATACCGGTGGAGAGTGGTAAAGTGTAGAAAGGACACCGGCCCTTTAAGGGAAGCTGTACTCTGCTGGAAGCTGAGCTGGAAGCAGGTAATGTTGTAGCTGGAAACAGATGAATCCACAATGGATTGGAGAGTCAGGCTACACCGCAGGTGGAATGCTGGTGCGGGTCTCTATGGTGGAAGTCTTGAGACAGGAGCTGGAACCTGGAAGACAATCACAGGAGAGAGACAAACAGGAACTAGGTTTGACAACCAAAGCACTGACGCCTTCCTTGCTCAGGCACAGTGTATTTATACCTGCAGCAAGGAAGGGATTGGCTAGGCAATTATGCAGATTATCAATACTGCGAACAGATTGGTGGAAATGATCAGCTGACAGAATCCAAGATGGCTGCGCCCATGCAGACACTTGGAGGGAAGTTTGGTTTGTAATCCATGTGGTAATGAAAACAGTAATGGCGGCGCCGGCCACCGGAGACAGGAGGTGCCAGGCTGACAGATGCACATCCAACCACGCGGACACAGCGGAGGCCGCGGCTGACGTAATCGCCACTCAGACACTCTGCATGCAGAAGTTCAGGGACGGCGGCGGAGGCCGCGGGAGACGCCATGCCAGGTGTAATATGGCGTTTACTGTGACAGCGTCCCGGAGTGACAGGAGAGGATACAGGAATGTACACATCAGGATAACAGATGGGATCCGGTCCTGGAGCGCTGAGCCAGCCTTAGGAGGCATCTGATGGGTAAGAAATGGCGTCCAGATACCCGGATCGTGACAGATATTGTATTAAATGACTTTCAGGCTGTGTGTATAAGGTGTATATGAAACATAAATGAATTGTGTGAATGTAGACACACTTTGTTTAATGCACAAAGAGACAAAAAATATTGGCTTAAATGACCTTCAGGCTGTATGTATAAGGTGTATATGTAACATAAATGCATTCTGTGCTTAGATTTAGGTCCCATCACCATGATATCTCATTATGGTATGCAATTATTCCAAAATACGGAAAAATCCGATATCCAAAATACCTCTGGTCCCAAGCATTTTGGATAAGGGATACTCAACCTGTATAATATGATAAATAAATAACATTACAAGGAGTATTGTATAATAAAAATACAAAATACAAAACTCGTATTCAAAAGTTAAAAATCTATACAAGCATGAAATGTGCAGACAACCTATCTAACACACACAACACATATTTCAAAGCAAGCTGAATAAATAAGTAACCCTAATGTTTTAAAAAACCCCCCACTTCATCTCGAAATCCAGGTTTAAATCCCCTAGAATTAAGGTACCCAAATTAAAAATAGCCTTTATTTCTGTTCTGGCAAGTATTTAATCTACATTATTTTTCCTCCATCTTCCCTTAACCATGTGGATACCACAAAAAGATATCAACTCTGAGGGTTGGCATTCATGGGTGTTTTTAAAATGTTCAGATACATTATAGGTGACTAATCCTTTTCATATATTATGAAGATGTTCCGCCATCCTTTCTTTTAATTGTCTTCCTGTGTGCTGATTGAGTACTCAGAGCCACACACACAGCAAACTTGGAAGGAATAGTTGCTGTCCCTGTGCATACTCAGCAGTTCCATTCCGTTCCTTATACTACATGTTGTGACTGTAGAACTAGTACAATCAAGTTATTGTTGTATTATTTGTTCTGCTGCCCGGGAAGGAGGGGTGTCTAGGCAACTGGAACCCTCCCCTCACCCCCTGAAATTGCCTATGAGGAGGTTCCAATTGGTTTAATGAGCTTGTTGTGAGGAGGTTCTACAGTGTTGACTCATTGTTTGGATTTCCAGGTGGTGAATACCACCTACATTTCTCAAATAGGGCCCCAACATTCCAGGATATAGATAAGCAGCAACTGAGTTTAAGACATCAACTACAACAGTACAATTTTGGTAGGACTGACCTGTTCAGTCAGGACTTTCCCCTTGTTCATGCTCCTCCCTGTAGACATAATAGTATATGTGCACACACTAATACAGTGTGCATTCACTCACTCAATTGGAATGCATGATATTTAATGGGTGATTGTTGCGATCCCTTTAGTTCAGTTACTATATAGACAATTAGATGGCCATACGGTTTCCCAATGGTTTTCTTAAAATGTACCTCCTGAATGTTCTCCATTTTAGCATAGTCCCTGTAGATTGCTACTGAAGAGAGGAGTAACCAAAAATAACCTTCACTAAGTAAGAGCTACATCACAGTCAGTTACTGACAGATAACTGAACTCAGGATATGCTTTGCAGAATTATTATAGAGATAATATAGTTATATACAGTATATGTGTTTCAATGGTCAAAGGTCAGCATATAAATTATATTAAGTATAAAATAATGAAAATAATAATAAATATTGAAAAAAGCAATAATATCTTGGATAAGAAATAATAGACAAGGGCACATGACATTTCATAGTCAGGTTTTAATTTGTATCATATTTTGGATCGATCAGAGCCTATGGTAAATTGCAGTCTAATCGGATGCATCAAAGCTCACTAAAATGTGGTCAGCAATAGACTGTAGATGCGCCTTCTATGATAATAATGAATCCATTGACAAAGAATTCTGGCTTCCAACTCACAACAAACAAACCATTTCCATATTTCATCAAGAGATTGGAAATCAATAAGCTCCTATGTATAGTATTTCCTTTTCTCTGCCCTTAATACGTTTATTAAACATTTAACAAAGAAAATGCTAATAAGTAAAGTATTTTGCAGCCTGGAGGTTTCAATTTGCTGTTGTGTGGGCTGGAGTTGCTTTGATTTTTAGCATCACTAAACTCTGAATTTCATTAATAGTAAAGATTAAGAAAAATGTTTTTAAAGGCTAATTCCTCTCTGTTTACTAATTTATATTATAACAACCCCTTAAAGATAACCATTCTTGTAATTAAACTTCGAAACCTCCCTTCACCCTTCTCAAGTTTCTGTAATGATAGGTATAACAGTCTATCTATTAGCAAACAAAATGCTTGGTTAGGGGCAATTATGTATTATTTTTAAAGTTATTTGTTATTTTAGTTACAATGGTCATTTTTATACATGTACAAATTTACTACATCTAAAAAGCTGTGCAATGTCACCAATGCAGAGATGGAGCAATTTATTTTAGACTAATGGCACGATGGAGTACCGGTCACAAGGCTACAAAGAGATTTGCATAATTGTGCACTTTCCCCTTGTCAAAATTCTTCAATTTTCTCCATCATGCAGAAAACACAAGATGAATGACGTTACTCCCCAGAAATTGTATCATCCCACCCACTTCACTGGGTGAAGTGGGTGAGTTCTTTGAGCATGGGTCCCAGGTGGTGATTGTAATCTAAAAAGGTGTCCCAGGGACACCTTCTAATAAGAATACCTCTCTTTAAATATAGTTCATCATTTGCATACATATTGTATATGACTAACTGTAATGTATTCTGCATAGCTGTATATATGGTACGGCATGGTCCAACAATAATCCATGTTACCATTGCCCCATGTAGTAAAGATTAAAGTCCTTTCCCCAAGACCACTTCCACTACTTAAAACTGGGCCCATAACACACTAAACAGTTGGTCAAGGTTCAGAACTCAGTACATCCAATACATTACCATAGACCTGAATACAGGTTGAGTATCCCATATCCAAATATTCCGAAATACGGAATATTCCGAAATACGGACTTTTTTGACTGAGAGTGAGATAGTGAAAACTTTGTTTTTTGATGGCTCAATGTACACAAGCTTTGTTTAATACACAAAGTTATTAAAGTTATTGTATTAAATGACCTTCAGGCTGTGTGTATAAGGTGTATATGAAACATTAATGAATTGTGTGAATGTACACACACTTTGTTTAATGCACAAAGTTACAAAAAATATTGTCTAAAATTACCTTCAGGCTGTGTGTATAAGGTGTATATGTAACATAAATGCATGCTGTGCTTAGACTTAGGTCCCATCACCATGATATCTCATTATGGTATGCAATTATTCCAAAATACGGAAAAATCCGATATCCAAAATACCTCTGGTCCCAAGCATTTTGGATAAGGGAGACTCAACCTGTATTAGCTATTGGCATCATATAAGAGTGAGTGGACAGAAAGACATGGAGTTGGCCAAAATTCTTTAACTATCACCACTGTAAATCTGTATAAAATTTGGTTTATATAATTACTATGAATCCTATATTTGGTGTTCTTCTTTTCCTCATCTTATCTGTAATTTTTGTGCAATTGGCAAGCCATAAATATCTCTGTAGGAGCTAGTCATATATTCAGTATTGTTTTATTCTATGTGGCATATTCTATGTACTAAAGAAACTTTGTTATCAAACAAATAAAAGCATTGTTTTTCTAATTGCAAGTCAAATATAATAAGTCCATCAGCTAAAATGAGTTTTACGGTTACCAATTTCTATTTCACCTTGGCTAAATATGACATGAACAAATACTTCAGAGAGTCCCTGCTGGCAACTATTATGTGTTTATATTCTTACCGAAAGAAAAGCATCTAAGTGTAACCATTGATTGTATGAATTGCTCACCTCAGATAGATATGCTTTATATGTGCAAACAATTCCACATTTCTTAACACTATGTGGTGTATTGGTAAAACCTAGGCAGATATTTAGAACAACACATAAAGAGGGGTTAGTAAACTATTAACCCCTTTATAACAATTGGCAAATGTTTTTACATAAATTTGTTCCATATTTTTTTTGTGCAATGTTTTTTAGTCTTGCAAACATTTCATTGTATTTCAAATTGTACTTACTGTTTTTACAAATCAAATAAGTGCACTAAAAAAGAGCAAATTGTTGCTCCATATACTTTAATTGCTAGAAAAGTAAAGGATATTGAAACAGTATTAAAATTCTAAATAAAACACCTTACTGAGATAAGCAGCAACAAGCTAGAGACAATCGTACTACATATTACTAAGTACATATTATTTCTAAGAATACAATCAAAATACTAATTAAATACAAAGAAAAAGATAGCACAATAGATAATAGTAGGAGAGAAGAGAAGAAAAGAGGGTGAGTACAAAGTAAGAAAAGGAGAGACAATTTTGAAACAGACATTATAACAATAAAGATACCTAAGCATCAAAAATGTATTTAAATCTCTAATCACTTCACGTCAATTCACATTTTCGATTTGATTTCAGTTAAAGTGGGAATAGTGGTTTTCTAATAAGTCACCATTCAAAGATGAGCTACCAGATAAAATGCTGATTTTAAAAGATCTTTGGATTTCTGTTTAAAAACACTAACCAAGGATCAAGTGAAATAGGGACTCACAGGGTGAGATGTACTAAGCCTTGGAGTGTGATAAAGTGGAAAGAATTAAACCACCAACCAACCAGCTCCTAGCTGTCATGTTAGAGGCTGTGTTTGAAAAATGACAGATAGGAACTGATTGGTTGGTACTTTATCTCCCTACACTTTATCACTGTCCAAGTCTCAAATAAACCTGAAAGCTTTTCATAATAAGTGAATTTGTGACATATGCATTTACATTAGTTATGGATAGCATCTCAAACTGTTCAACACACAATTGAGAAATCTTATATACATGTATCAGACTTTATGTAGGGTAAGATATCATCTAAGGTAAACTTTGTAATATTTCTCTCTTTCCTAAATACATAAATTAGATTTAGCCAAATTGTTGTTGGCCTTCAGTGGATAATTCTTCTGAAAGCCATAACTCTATTTCTACCATCTGTTTTCTGCATATTGGGGGTCATTCCGACCCAGTTGCATGCAGCGGTTCTTCGCTGCAGTGCGAACTAGTCGGGACTGCGCATGCGCGCCATGCGTGTCATTGCCCGTCGCCGGGCAACAAAGCTGTGAATGAGGAAAGCGGTCACAGCGGCGACTGCAAGAAGATTGACAGGAGGAAGGAGTGTCAAGGTGGCAACTGACCATTTTCCGTGAGTGGTCAATTGAACGCAAGCGTGTCCAGGCATTTTGAGGGTGGATGTCTGACGTCAAATCCGGGTCCTGCATTGCTGGATCCGTCGCAAAGGGTAAGCAGGTATAGGGCTAGTCTTGTTTTGCTTGAAACTTTTTTAGCATAGCAGGGCTGCACAAGCGATCGCAGCCCTGCTATGCTAAAATACACTCCCCCATAGGCGGTGTCAGGTTGATCGCACGAGCAGCAAAAAGTTGCTACTTGCGATCAACTCGGAATGACCGCAATGGTTATATAGCAATAAAGTCTCAATCGGATGGATTATTCTTTATCTTGATTGTTACTCATCATAGTATACAGCATTTTCACTAAATCAACTTTCTGGGCAAATCTAATCTCTTCAGATTGTAGTAGGTTAAGCAGACACTTCAGACCTTTAAGTGCATTGATATTAAAGTCAAAGGGCCAGATGTAATTGTGTCCGAGTTTACCGTGGGTGTGGGTTCCCGGATGAATTCGTACGTATTTTTAAATCATGTACAAGGCATGGTTTTGCTGATTTAAAAAAAAAGTCAGAGTTCGGCCGGGAACCCGCACCTCCGGCCAACTCAGACTTTATTACATCTGGCACAAAATATCTACAATTGTATGAAATTGTCTACAAGTTCTCTATTGAGAAGAACAATAAGAAACTTCATATGAAAAATCAGGTTTTCACAAATACTGGTGTTAAAAGTATTCCTAAAGTATGCTGGTGTCATGTAAAGAGACAAGCACAGAATGAAGTTAGGCTAACATGAGGATGGTTTATAAGAAGACTGTAACCAAAGGATATTGTTCACTGAAAGAGTTCTAACAGACCAAGTATAGCTTCCCTTTTATGTACATTGTGCCATTTCCCTAAATATACACATTGGGGCACAACAATATACAATAATCAAAAACAATGTATTAAACTATACAATAATCAAAAACAATGCATTAAACATTTTATTCAAACATACAATCTCCATAATTACCACACTGAAATGTGCTGCTTTTACAGATTAAGTACGATTGATAAAATGAATACATAGTTTTCTGATCTTGCATTACAGTGTACAGTATTCCCCAAGCAGGCACATCTCTGATTAACACCATGCGCTTCTCATCCATACAGCTTTCTGAGACATGCAAGACATAAGTAATTGGGTTTGTGATGGAAAACTGCTATAAACATAGCGACGATAATGAAGCCTACACTGTTGGATGACCTTTGTCAGCAATCCTAGTGGCTCTAGATCCAGTTGTCATTTTTTAACAATGACCATGAATTTGTTATTGTCACAGTAATCAAACCAACAGACAGAGTTTCCCCAGGATTTCTAAGGAGAAGGTCATTGAATCTCGCCCTCAGACAAGCGTCTTCAATTTTGTATGCATATAATAAGGGTTGATAAGATCATTGAAATGTTGCTGGGATGCTACAGATTAGACATATACAGTATAGTGAATAATCCTTATACAAACAATCAACAACAAAAATGACTGAGAAATACATTAGAAAACTATTTCCAAGGTGCTGTGCTCACTGGCAATCACAATATTTTCATTAAAGAAGGGCAAGATCCAATTCTCATATATTGATCAATGAAGATTCCGTACTATATTCTATAAATATACAGTTATGCACATGGCAACTTAACAGCATAGTGGCAGCACAGACTCATAGTTATCAAACTAAATAACTAGACACAGTGTAGCGGAATGGTAGTGCAGAATGGTACCAACTTACCATGAAATATTGTACTGCTGAATTCCACTCCCTGGTAATATAAAATAGCTTTCCTAGCAATATATATTGTTGACTACCACAAACCATGTGGAAAATGTGTCCTTTTGCTCCCTTCAAAACTAGCAAAAGCAGTTTCCTCTGTGTTGTGGTTTAAATGTTACGTAAAATGTTGACATCACCATTAGCAACATACAAGTAGTCCTCTGGTTGTTTGAGAACTTGCCTGCATTGCTGAAATCTTGCTCAGTCCTACCCATCCTGAAAATGCCCTATATACAGTATTGTCTGACCCAGCTGTATTGAATACATGCCACATAGAATATACACCTGCAACATTTACATGCGAGGCATTATATATGGAAGGCTGTCTATATATGTGAAGCTGCATTTGTTGGAAAACCAGGACACATAATTTAATATACTTTATACATTTAGCCAGGTCTTCCAAGATGAACATTTTTGCTCCACCTACCTTAGCCTACAAATTCATTGGCAGCTGGCGGTACCTCATGGACTGATAGGAACCTACCCTGCTCTCACTTTGCCTCAACTATAATCCACCCCCTATTAAAGTTATTCAAAACAAGATGACCTGGGGACCAGAGCTACAACAAGCTGTGGACAATTTTTAATACCTGTGGCAGCTACTGTAGGCTGTGGTGCCACATTTGGTGTCTGGTGGCTGCTACACCAAGGGCTAGCCACCCAACTGGATTTACCCTTGGTGGTTCAGAATTACAAAACACTGAATATGTGTAAAAACTTGATGTTGTCTTGGATGGTGGCTTGACATTTTACAAATCAGGTACTATATCTGCCACAATCAAAATCTCATTCTTTCATCTGAGTAACATAGCCAGAATGAAGCACTTAATTGCCTTAGAAGATCTGCCGAAAGTCATACATACATTTGCATCATCACGCTTAAACTACTGTAATGACCTTTCACTGTGTCTCCCAACAAAATAATTGCATAACTTGCAGCTGTCACAAAATATAGTTGCCTGGATGTAAACTTTCTCATTCCATTCCATCCACATTACACCCATTCTTTACTCCCATCCCTGGCTGCCTGTATGAAGGTGAATCTATTTCAAGATTGGCCTCCTGACTTTCAAAGCCCTACATGACCAGGGCCCAAGTTACCTGAAGCAGCTTCTTATTCCTTATTTCCCTGCTTGATGAAGGACTATTAGCAGTACCTAAAATCTCAATTAATTTGTGGATCAATATATTTGGATTGCAGCTCTGACTCTATGGAACACGCTTCCTCTGACAGTTTGGGGTGGCCTGTACTCTAGAATACTTCAAAAACAGACTCAGTATTTACTTATTTACTCACACAATTCACTAATGTCCCTTTAGTTCCTAAAAAAATAAATCAAAAATACAATTGAAATGATTAGTTCTTTTTTCTGTTTAGCTTATTTTGGTGTGTTTTTTTGTAAATGTTCATGTAAAGAACTTTGAAATGAGAAAAGTGTCTAGTAGGGAGATGGAGACCCAGCATATTATTAATAATGTTATTTGTTTAGTACATTTCTGCCAACAGGATACAAAGTGCTTAACATTTGAACAAAAAAAATAAAAAACACAAAATAAGCTTAAGTATTAGTAGTGTACAGAAGAGAAAGCTAAGTATTCGGGTTGTATTTTCATTTATAGAAAACAAAGAAACATTATTGAGATGCATAAGTAAAGAAGTAAGTCTTCAGTCTTTTTTTTTAAGGCTTTTAAAGAAGAGGACTCTCAAACTGTTTGAGGAGCAAGTTCCATAGAATTGGAGCAACAACTAAAAAATCAACCCCCAAATGAATAATGGGAAACTCTAGGTAATGCCAATAGTCATTCATCAACAGATCACAGTAAGCGAGTGGGGCAATAAGGCTTGGAATCAGAAGCCACTCAGGAAACCATTGATCCGGGTGTAGTAGGGTATGCCGGCAGCCGGGCTCTCGGCGACCAGCATACCGGCGCCGGAATCCCGACCGCCGGCATACCGACAGCATGGCGAGTGCAAATGAGCCCCTTGCAGGTTCCTGCGCTCGCCACGCTCGCCATGCTGCAGGCACGGTGGCGCACTACGTGCGCCACACTATCTATTCTCCCTCCACGGGGGTCGTGGACCCCAATGAAGGAGAAAAAGTGTTGGTATGCCGGCTGTCGGTATTCTGGCGCCGGTATACTGTGCGCCAGGATCCCGACAGCCGACAACCTGAAGACCAACCATTGATCCTGGTTATGTTGTGAATTGAAGTACAATATTTAAATAAAACTGAAGAGGGTTTAACCGCAAGGCTGTGACAGGGAAATGTGTAGGTCATCTGTTTGCATTTAGCCTATCATTGTCAGAGGGGTGTGTCAAAATACGACTAGTTTCATGTTCCAGGGAATTTTTGTGTGCTGATCATACATTCAGTGATGCAGTTTTTTTTCTCTCTCTCTCTCTTTTTTTGTTCCATTTTATGAGTATATTGGGAGAAATGCTCTTCACATCAAATGTAGAAACAGGAGAAAATGCCATAGTACTGTATTTAAGCCTTGGGCTGGTAGGTCTAATCCTCTTTGTTTGGTGATTTCCCACCCATATCACACACTTTTTATTTGTTTGCCTTGTTTAGCTGTTCTGGCATTGGCTATTTTTGGCAGGATAGCAGACAAACAGTCCGAGTGCAATATTATGAAATTGAGGTGTGCTTACCTTGTTGACTGGTGGTTGGCTGTGCCATCATTATGGGGGCAACATCACCACCCTAAAGGGTGTGTAGTCAAGGTAGAAAGTTAAATTGGATAACTTTGTTTTGTAGATGTTAGCTTAAGGTATCCTTAGGTGGTACCTGCTTGCAATGTATATTGTTGTTTGATGCTGTTGCATTGATGGATTACTCTGGTTTTCTGGCTGTCCTTTTGTTGCCATCATACAGGTTCTGTTTTATTAATACAAGAAAAAATGTTAAAGTCTATGGCATTCTCTTCTGTTTCCACATTTGATGTATAGTTCATTCTCCACATATAGTCATAAAATGGAAAAAACAGAAAAAAAGAAAAAACGAGGAGAGGAGAGAGAAAAAAGGGTGCCACTGTGAATGCATGATCTTTAGTGTAGATAGTAACACCAACTGTGATACTGCACACAAGAAATCATTTAACAATTATAAAGGTTTTCACATTTCAAAAGCAATATATAGGGCGGGATGTATTAAGATACATCGCCGCCCCTCACCGCTTACCACAGCAATGTTGATCGCATATGTACTAACATATGCCATCAATATCGCGATGCGGTGACGGAGGCCCCCCGCGATACCTGTTAGGTGGTCTGCGGGGGGTCTCCATCATCTCCCCGGGATCTTTACACTGGCTAGACGCCGGGAAGCAGCAGCAGGCTGCCCCCGGCACCTTCTCCTCTCCCCTGCAGCCGGAAGGACCTCCGGCTGTGTTGCTAGGGGGAGTAGGAGATTACCTTCCGGGTCCAGCACAGCCTGGAGGAAGGTAAGCCGGGGGGAGGCGTCTGCGGCGGGGCCGGCGGAGGCGGCGGGTTGCGGCAGTAGGCGATAAGAAGCTCATAGGCTTCTATATGGTATTGTCACCCTGGACGGCGAAAACGCAGGGGTAGAGTCTTAGTAAATTTGAAAATGCGGTAAAACCCCCGTTTTCGGGGGTTTTACAGCATTTTTGCTTTAGTACATCCCGCCCACAGAAATGAAAGCTTCAAATTCTGACTACCAGAAAGATAGTACAATACCAGCATGTTGGTACCTAAGAAGCATGTGTAAGTTGAACGCAGGTGTCAGGAATCCCATGCAGATGGGATGCCGGTAAATTGCCGGCAGTCGAGATCCCGACGTTCAGGATCCCAGAGCATGCAGATAACTGCTGTAATGGAAAAGGGAGTGTTCCAGGTAGGATTCCCTCATTGTACAGCACTACCAACATGTACCTACTCCATATGTGTACTTAAAAAAGAAATTCTTACGCTATATGACTGTGTATTTTCTGTATGGTGATACGTTTTAGCTATGTATTGTTTAGGTCAATTCTTTCCAGTGCAATTGGTGATTACAGTTTATTTATTTTTTACTCTTTTATTAATTTTGTAAAAAATGTAACTAACGTTTTCTGACAAAATTTACGTCTCCGAATCTTTATTAGTTTATGTAGTTTTGGTCAACTTGACAATGCACATACTGTACTGTATCATGGTCGTCAGCCGATGAAAGGTTTATAGATTCAAGTAGAGACTGGGTTTTAAGTGACAGGAACAGGGCTTGTTAGTGTACAGCTTGGCAGCTGCATTTTGCATCATTTGCAGCCTGCAAGGATTACACTTGTATCGGCTGCAACATTTTATACTTAAGAGTTTCTCTGATGCACCAAACAAATCCAGGCGCAGGTTAACAGTTGTATATAAATATATTTATACATACAGGTTGAGTGTCCCTTATCCAAAATGCTTGGGACCAGAAGTATTTTGGATATCGGATTATTCTGTATTTTGGAATAATTGCATACCACAATGAGATATCATGGTGATGGGACCTAAGTCTAAGCACAGAATACATTTATGTTTCATATACACCTTATACACACAGCCTGAGGGTCATTTTAGCCAATATTTTTAATAATTTGTGCATTAAACAAAGTGTGTGTACATTCACACAATTCATTTATGTATCATATACACCTTATACACACAGCCTGAAGGTCATTTAATGCAATATTTTTAATAACTTTGTGTATTAAACAAAGTTTGTGTACATTGAGCCATCAGAAAACAAAGGTTTCACTAGCTCAGTCTCACAAAAAAAAAATCCGTATTTCAGAATATTCCATATTTCAGAATATTTGGATATGGGATACTCAATCTATATATTTTTGAATGTATTGAATGGACACTTATAGATAATAGTATTTCTGAAAGGGTCTGTCTGGCTATAGGAATGTGTATTTCCTGGCAAAGTGTCCTCTATGGGAGACTATTGTATCACAATGACAAAGGTAATGACATGAAACGTTAAGACTTTCATTAACCATTTGCTCTAAAGCTTGCCTTTTGGAGTGGCATATTGAAGTTTACTATAGATGTTTTCCATAAGCATGGATACAGGTTTATGTTAAATCAGAATGTGTGTAAATAAAAATAAGTAAGTTTGCTTGCTGATGACTAAATGTTTTGTGTGATAAGTGGTAAATATATGAAAGGATGAACTCAAACAAATATTTCATTTTGGGAGACAGTTTCCTAATTTGTCAACTAATCTACAGAGGTTTGGGGAGAGATGTATCAATGTTTGAAGAGAGATAAAGGGCCTAATCAGACCTGATTGCTGCAACAGCAGCGATTGCAGGCTGAAGCCCTATGTGGTGTGCGCTGTTGGGGGGGGGGCGCAGTCCGGACAACGCAGACCGTTGCTGGGGCGGGCCGTGGGAGCTGCGCGACATCACACATGGCCGCTGCGACACAAAACATGGCAGGTAGCCGCCTGTCTCCACAGCTAAGCTGCATAGGCAGGGAGCTACTCGTCGGGTGCAAAAGCATCACCGCCATACGATACTTTTGCAACTCTGCGGGGGGGCGGGAGGGGTAGGGCTTGGCATGTAGGGTGGACAAGCTCTGCACTGGGCGTCCCCCTACATGCCTGTGATTCTGATCGTAGATGTGTGTTTTTTTGCTCATCTACGATAAGCTCTGAATCACCCCCAAAGTACTGACTAACCAGCTCCTAAGTGTTGTTTTTCAAACACAGCCTGTAACATGACAGAAACTGGTTGATACTTTATATCTCTCCAAAGTTTGATACATACATGCCTTGGCTGTACTATATGGGCTTTTCTGAGCTCTGTGACTACTGACTACCATACGAAGAGTCAAGAGTGTACGTCTGTATCATCTTGTATGCTGTGGAGTTCCCTAGCTTTTAAGCAAAGGAAGTAATTATCTTTATAAAGACCTTTCATTGGATCAATAAATATCTTCAGTTTTCAAGAAAACTCCTTATTATATCCTCTTACCATCAGACTAGCATAAAATGCTACATCCATTCTTGCAGTTGAGACCAGTGTCTCCAAACTCCAGCCTGCCAAGTGGAGACGAGTCCATAGCATACTTACCAATATTCTGGCTACCCCCTCAAGGAGGAAAAAGCCAGCTCGGCATGGCATGGGGGCGTGGTGCAGTATACTGGGGGCGTATCCGCAAAATGGCATCATTGTTGACTAGCCCCTACTACAAAATGTAGAAATTACAGGCATTGTGAAGCAGGGGGTGGGGCCACAATGAAGCAATTTACCACATCGGCCCCCCGGTTTCGGGAGGTTTTTGTGCGGCTGCAGTGGGGTACAGACAGGTGGTGGCTGGTGAGACTTGCTCACTCTTCCGGGGGGCTGGGAATGCCATCCGATTTTTGGGAGCCTCCTGGCCATTCTGGGAGAGTAGGCAAGTATGGTCCACAGTGAATAATCAATTAATTGTTATTGCCCCATAATTAATGCCATTGTCTTTCTAATAAATTTTTACCTTTTGTATCTGTTCCAGCAGACTAGATGCCTCAAACTTAATGCAGTTTGAGATATCTCTTCTGACAAAAGCAGTTCATAATTTCTGCCTTGATTTTTGAGGTTTGACATTGCAAACGTGTAAAAATTGGAAAGTCATTTTCAGGACCAGCCCTTTAAAATAATGTGGTTTGTTGTGCGGTTTTATTTTTAGTGAAGAGCACAATTTACGAAGCGCACATAAAACCGTGAAAAAACATGTGGATTTGCACAAAGCTCACTTTATTAAATTCCCCCAATGATTGCTATTATCAGAAATAAGAAATATTCAGCAGGTTTTAAAATAGAATATCTTATTGTTTGGTGTCTTCCAAATTGAAGCACTCAGTTCCAGGTTTACAGGAATTAATTTTTCAGTTTTTCCTTCCAGAAATCTCATCCATGTTGTCAGAACTCCCCCTAATGGTGCTTCCTGGCATTGTCTCTTTCAGGAAATCTTTTCAATTCAAAAAGAGAAAGCTTGTAAAGGTCGCAAGGCTCTATCTATCATACTTTCAAACCTGTGCCTTGGAAAGCAATAAAATGAGAATGAAAATTCCGAAGTACCGTATATATACATATCCATGTAAAACGGCTAGCATCAGTTGAAAAATAAGGGATTTACTTACGAAATTATATCTTTCAATCAAGCAAACTCAGGGGAAACACACTTTCTTCTTTTTTTTTTTTTTTTTACTTACAGGATATTACCTGATTTTATTTTATTTTATATAGCAGAAGTGCTGTACAAATATTGGTTTGTGGCTGTGTTATTTGCTTACTCAGGGAGCAGATCCGACAGAAGAATGTGCAAATATGGCCTTGTTACTATGGGATCATATTGAAAATTAGATGAATTTTGACAGCAGGTTATCCAGGGAGAATTGGATAGAAATAGATTGTTCCAGATAAAGCAAGAGTGTAAAGAATTGTTTCATGGCTTTTCATGTTATAGAACAAAATAAAACACCCAATGTATTGTACTGTATATTTCTAAGGAGGGATCGTTGGGTTGACAGTAACTAGGTCGACAGTCATTAGGTTGACCACTATTGGTCGACGGTGCCTAGGTCGACACCTGAAATAGGCCGACACGGTCATAAGGTCGACATGATTTTTTTAATATTTTTTGTGTTTCAGTGTTTGGTGCTTGAGTGTTACCCTGTACTCTTTAATCTCCTCCTACACATCCTGTCCTATGCCTCTCCCACTATTGTTGCATCAATCTTCATCAATCTTCAAAACATCTCCTCTCACTTGCTCTTGTCAAAATTCTATCCATCCCTTATCATTTCTCACATTCTATGACTGTAATAAGCATTTTTTTAAAACATTTGGAAATTGTTAGTAAGCTATTTTGTTCTTCAAAATACTGTAAGTACTTACATTAAATTTGGGGTACATAAAATGGGTATAAGTATATATTTGGGTCATTTTAAGGGAAATGGATGGATTACTCCTACAGTACCTGCAAGCCGAAAAACACTTGTTCCACTCATAACACATCCCAATATACCTGTCTCATACCTTTTACCCCAATTCCCATCACTTTGCATTTTTTGACCGTAAAAATGACATGCCATTATTGGCCAATTAAAAATAATTTAAAACACCAAAGTGCCTAATTATCCCAGGGGTTCTGAAAAAAAATCCAGACATTTTTACCTTAAAATAGGGATTTTGCACTACTTATCACCTACTTAGAGATGGTGAAGAAAGAAATGCGATAAACCCTATAGAGACTTATCGACGATCACTTATTGTCGCTAATAGGATACCGAATTATCACATTTGTGATCATTTATTGCGAAAGTGCGTTTTTGCTACTAATTGGATACCCCCCATATTATCCTTGCAGTATGTATTTAGTAATAGTACATTACCATTAATTTGAAATAATTTTGATTATTTGTATTATCTTAGCTTTTTTCCTAATTAACTCTTGATTTTGCATTCATCTTATAGTATGTTACCTTTGTTCCTAATTTTTCATACTATGTAATATTACTTGGATTGTGTCTAACTTTTTTGTAACATATTATTATTATTATTATTATTATTATTATTATTATTACGTTGATAAAATAATAATAATAATAAAATAATAATAATAATAATAATAATAAAGTGAGCATCAGCAGCTTCTTCTAATTGGTTGATTGCATCTGAATACCTTCCACTCTATATAAATCATTAGCATGGCTGCTATACAGTATGAAATTGTGGTCAGCTATTGGCATTATTTAAGTGATATTTTTAATTCAAAGTGATTAGGATTGGAAATTCACCCATGAATTTTAAAAAGGAAGTCAATAAATGTTTGTACTGTATTTAATTAAATGTCATTAGTAATTTATTTTGTATTTGTGTCTGTATTTAAGAATATTTAGATAGCAAAAGTGACTTTCACATTTATTAATATCCAGACACTTCCAGATTTAGATATTTTACACTTTATTACGGTACAATGTTGGGAAAATATGACTTAATTATGGGGGCATTTCAGACCTGATCTGCGTTTCAGACCTAGGCTGCGTTTTCGCACAATGGGTGATCAGGTCTAAACTGTGCATGCGTATGCACCGCAATGCACAGGCGCATCGCACGGGTACATAGCGGATCGCCGCTCAGCGATGGGTTTGTGCAAAGAATCCATTTGCACGGCGAATACAAGGAGATTGACAGGTAGAGGGCATTTGTGGGTGTCAACTGACCATTTTCTGGCAGTGTCTGGAAAAACGCAGGCGTGTCCAAGCGTTTGCAGGGTTGGTTCCTTAAGTCAATTCCGGTCCCGGACAGGCTGAAGTGATCGCAGCAGCTGAGTAAGTCCTGGGCTGCGCAGAGACTGCACACAATCTGTTTGTACAGCTCTGCTACACATGCGTTCGCACACTTGCACAGCTAAAATACACTCCCCCTGTAGGCGGCGACTATCTGATCGCAGCAGTGCAAAAATAGCTTGCTAGCGATCAGGTTTGAATTACTCCCATGTACACTAGTATCAATGCACATCACTACTCTCTGTGTAAACTGTAAACTAAGAACATATGCTACCACTGCAGTACTGTTTGCATCTTAAGATTGTTAAGCACCTGGGTATTTATAATGGGTGCAGTGTGTGCAGTGCACATGGGTCCCCAGGTATCCAGGGGGGCCCACACCACACACCCTGCACCCACTATTTTTAATACATTATGTGTGCAGTCAGTGGCGTAAGTTCGTCCCAGTTGCCCGGAGGCAAGATAAATATTGGTGCCCGCCTATTTCCTATATCAAGATAAATATATGTGTGTGTGTGTGTGTGGGGGGGGGGGGGGGGGTGTTCTGAAAAACATTTATATACTGTATTTATACATGTAATTGTCTTTTAATTTAAATTACACATTTTTTAGCAGTCATACCCAGGATTAGAACCCATGACCTGTTACACTAAGAGCAGACACTTTACTGATGGAGCTATTTGCTCCTGTAGAGGAAGCATGAGAATTCTAACTATATGAAGTTATGTGTAATTGTCAGAGAAGTAACTTCATATAGTTAAAATTCTCATATTTCCTATACAGGAGCAAATAGCTTCATCAGTAAGGTGCCTGCTTCCAGTGTAATAGGTTGTGGTTTCTAATCCTGGGTGTGACACTTGTAAAATGTGTATAATAAAGAGGGTGTGATTTGTAAGGTGCAGGGACCAGTGAGGAAGTTGGCCCCTGAACAGATAGTGGCTGCTATCAATTAACTTAATTCAATGGTGTCACAGAATAGGAGGAGAGGTGCTCCCCTTCAGAGCAGGAGCCCGGCGGCAGATGACTCCGTTGCCTCCCAGAGTTCTGCCTCTGTGTGCAGTGCACCCCGGGGGCCCGAGTGCACTGCACACACTGCACCAGTGACGTGTGGTGGGGTGAGGCAGAGCCTTTCCTGTCATACTAACGTTTGTGCCAGAGTTTTTACTGTATAAAGTATATGGAAAATACAAAGAATATGTTTGAAATATCTTCTTTGCATTATTCTAATCATTATTATAGCCAAAACTGTGGAGTAAAAAGTCTATGGCAGGTGAGCCAGTGCCCCCCTGCCTATCTTCTCCTCACATCTCTGATCAAAACTCACCAAATTTCCACAGGTTTGTACTGCTGCACCTGTGTAAAATGCCCAGATGTACCCTCTGGCTCATATATTACGTGCAAATCTAGCTCTGGTGCTAGCCAGTGCCTCCTGAGCCATTTAGCTCATTGCACATCCCTGCACTGCACCCATTATAAATATGCCAGTGAGTACAGGGCAAGTATATTTTGGAGATATAAATTGCCTTGGCATCAAGATACTGTAGACACACTGGCAAATTTTGCAGTCAAATTATTTTTGCCAGCTTTGCACAGATGTAGCCACTTTCTGTAGTTGCACCATACAGGTACATTAGTGGCAGCACGAACATAGCATGGGTTGGAATAGTAAGGCATGGTCAGGCGCAAGAAAATTTACAGTATGCAATACACAGCTTCATCTTTGGGTGTTGATTGCAACACTAATGAAAAGTACAGTGCTGAATACAGTAGCAGTGGATGGATATGGCACTACAAATTACAATAGCACGCCCCTGACAGGCATGCCAATCATGTACAGCTGTACAGTGTAAATACTGTAGTTCTGCAATTTTCAGCAGTGATGTGCAGCACTCACACAGAGCTGACATCCCTCACGAATAATAGTGGGCTTGAGGGTTGCTCTATGAAATCACTAATCAACTACAAATCTCAGCACAGAGAAAAAAAAGTGTGTTTGGATTAAACACTGACTGTGCGTCTTCTGCATCAAACTAGCAGCAATAACCAACAACAGTGAAAGTTGCGCACAGACACAACTGAAAAAAATATTTTTAAATAAATCACTACAACCAGGTTTTTTTCACTGTAGGTGTGCAGCACCTGACTAGGTGGCTACCTTGGGTTAGTGGTATGGTCATTGCTGAACAATTTATAATTCTATTATGTTAATAATATTATATAATTATGGATAGAATTTTTATACATCTGCAAGTGACATATTAACAATCAAGACAATCAACAACGGTCTAGCAGCAATTTTGGCAGAGATATGCGGCACTTACACAGTGGTAAAATGCCTTACAAATTGACAGTGGTCTTGGTGCGGTTGAGAAGTGCTCTTTGAAATCACCACTCAACTACAAATCTCAGCACAGAAAAAAAAGTGTGTTTGGATTAAACACTGACTGCGCGTCTTCTGCAGCAAACTAGCAGCAATAACAAACAACATTGAAAGTTGCGCACACAACTGAAAAAAATATTTTAAAATAAATCACTACAACCAGTTTTTTTCACTGTAGGTGTGCAGCACCTGACTAGGTGGCTACCTTGGGTTAGTGGTATGGTCATTGGTGAACAATTTATAATTCTATTATGTTAATAATATTATATAATTATGGATAGAATTTTTATACATCTGCAAGTGACATATTAACAATCAAGACAATCAACAACGGTCTAGCAGCAATTTTGGCAGAGATATGCGGCACTTACACAGTGGTAAAATGCCTTACAAATTGACAGTGGTCTTGGTGGGGTTGAGAAGTGCTCTTTGAAATCACCACTCAACTACAAGGGGTAAATTTACTAAAGGTTCTAAAAATTAAAAGTAGTGATGTTGCCATAGCAGCTAATCAGATTCTGTCTATCATTTTCTAGGATGCAATAGAGTAATAATAGACAGACTCTGATTGGTTACTATGAGCAACATCACTACTTTTAATTTTTAGAACCTTTAGTATATAAAGTGGGAGATGTACTAAGCAGTGATCCAAGTGGAGTAGTGAGCCAGTGGAGAAGCTGCCCTTGGCAACCAATCAGCTGCTCTGTATACTTTTACAGTATGCAAATTATAAATGCTATGTCAATGCTGATTGGTTGCCATGGGCAACTTCTCCACTGGCTCACTTCTCCACTTTTACCACTGCTTAGTACATATCCCCCTTACCCCCAAGTCTCAGCACTTAAAGGTCTATTTGGATTAAACACTAACTGTGTGTATTCTGCAGCAACCTACAGTGGCATTAATAGCTTTGGCTACCTACTAACACTGAACGTTGCACACACAAAGTAATTGATCCTAAAAACTAAATGCAGGGTTTGGAAACACACCAAAATAAAAAAAAATGTCACTACAATCAGTGGCATCACTGTGTCCCGCAGGTGTTCAGCACCAGGCTAGGTGACAACCATGTGCTAGTGGTATGGTTAATGCTTTACATATCCTCCAACTGGGTTTTTTTTCCCATTAAGAACAGAGGTGTATGATATCGATGCTGGATATATTTTTTACATCTGCAAGTCTAAGCAAAATAACACCTCTTTTTACTAAACGTATTATTATTATTATTATTATTATTATTATTATTATATAATTTTTTAATTCTTAATAATTATTTATTTTATTTTCATTGTTGCACAACAGTGAAATAAAGAAAATTCTTTTAAAAATAGGATATACCTTGTATTACAGGGTATACGAGAGTGTACACAGTAACACTACGGCAGATACTGTATTTCCACTAAGCGCTTAGAGATCAGGCCCCTTTGGAAACTGTACAGCACTTTACAAAGTTACACAAATGACTAATTGGACACTATCCTAGCGGCTTTATAGCGGCAATGTACTGTAGTCAGTGATAGCATTCTTCATAATAGAATGGTGGTGGAGGAGGGGAGAGGGACTGACTATGAAATTACCGGAGCAGCAACAACTATAAACGTAAAAGTAAAAGCAGATAAATTACTGCTGTTCAACTTTTTAGCACTGGCATTAGCAGTAAGCTCAAAGTGCCAGCAAAATAACACCTCATTTTATTAAACTCTGTCCACGCGGCTTTATATTTGTGCCGTGCATACTGTTCTGCAAGTGCCTAGGAGCAATTTTGGCAGTGATGTGCGGCACTCACAGAAAGCTGACATTCCTTACAAATGAATGGTTAGCTTGGTGGGGTTGAGGGTCCCTCTATGAATCACCACTAAACTAAAAGTGTCACTACAGAAAAAAGTCTACTTGGATTAAACACTGACTGTGCGTCTTATGCAGCAAACTTGCGTCAATAACCGTAAACAGTGAAAGTCGCACAAACATGCTGAAAAATACCTACAGTAAGTGCAGGTTTGGGAAACAAATCAATAGAACCCCAGCAGAAGACTATGTTAAGCAAATGACCATACCACTTACCCAAGGTATCTATGTACAAATCAGGTGCTGCATACCTGCAGTGACAAAAAGCGATGTCACTGATTGTGTGGAATATTTTTTTATGTTTGGTTAGATTCCCACTGCTGCATTTACTGTACATACTTTTGTTATTATTATTATTATTATTATTATTATTATCATCATTATCCTTTATTTATATGGCGCCCATTACACAGTACATAAACAAACGAGCAAACAAGAAAACAGCACTTACAGTACAAGACAATACAGGACAGGTATAGAAAACATTTTCAGTATCAGATGCTGAATGTGTGTGACTCTCAGTGTTTACAGTTGGATACATTTATTCCCACTAGTTTGCTCTGCAAGATGCATATAAAGTGTTTATTTAAACAGACCATTTTCTGTGCTGAGACTTGTAGTTGAGTGGTGATTTCATAGACTGCTCCTCCACCCCACCAACCAACGTGTTCATTTGTAAGTCATGCCATCAAGGTGTGAGTGTGCATATCACTGCTGAAATTGCAGAGCCATGTGCACGGCACAAGTCGTTATAAAGTCGCACAGATGGGCAATGCGTAATAAAATGAATGTTATTGTGCTGAGACTTGCAGATGTAAAAAATATATCCAGCATAATATAATATTGATACTAGAATAGAATTATAAATAGTTGTTTTTTTAAACTGTTCTTAAAACAGAATCAAACCCCAGTTTAAGGCTATGCTAATCACTGACCATACCATTAGCCCAAGGTAGACATGTACATAGTAATGTCACTGATTGTAATGAATATTTTTATTTTGTTGTCTCCCAACCCTGCATTCACTTTTCAGATTCATTTTCAGTTATCCAAAGGTGGTGATGTCATAGAGTGCCCTTAAAACGCCACCGACCCCAGCGTTCATTTGTAAGGAATGTTCGCACTGTGTGAGTGCCGCACACCACTGCCGAAATTGCAGAAAAAATGTGCCATGTTTAATAAAATGAGGTGTTGCAGGTGTGAGACTTGCAGATGTAAAAAATATATCCACTATAATATAACATGCTATATAATGTACAGTACTGTTTTGTACTGTACTGTACATTGAAGATGGGATACAAAAGCATCTACAAAGTAGTTGTTTTTGCACTGCACACATCATTTGATGGACTCATTGTAGACTTCACACATGCCCAATTGCATTTTTCAAAAGCGACACCTGGTGGATGAAGACCTGTATTGTTCTCTCTGGTGGCTCAATACACCACAATGCAACTGAATAGGCCTCCCTTCCAACCGAAAAAATGCCACCCTGTAGCCAGTCGCAGGCATATGGAATGCACTCATTTTTCACACTACATGGCTAAGAATGATAGATAAGAGAAGATACATATGTAGATATTTAAAATTCAAATATAATCACCAGAAGCATATCTGAATAAATTGCTGACATTTTTTATATCCCAATATGTTCAAGTGATAAAAACTACTGTAGTTGTCAAATTGTGTGCCATGCAATATAATTCTCAATAATTTCTTAATTTTAGATGCCATACCACTCCGACCAACAAGCTCTATGCAGATTATCTATAAACATACAGATTATTCTGATTTTACAGTGTTCACTTCCCTGTCCACTCTCCTGCAAACCATGACCTTTGATGGAAATTCCTCTTGCCTCTATGAGTAGTTTTGAGGATGTGAAAATCTTATGCTATGTAGTGTGGTCTTTGATCATATCACCTGTTTTCAAAGTACGGCAAAGATACTCTTCTTTCTTTTGTGATACCAAATTGTCTAGACTGTTAAAATCTGGCTGAGTGTGAAGAGTACAGTGAATAACTAGTCCCATTCAGTTCAGTAAAAGAGATGGTTGAAAACTGAAAATATCAAAATGTTCTAAAACTTGGTTAAGTTTCACCAGATTGATTGCACAAGCATGTTTATAATACAGTTGTCAATAGGCTGCTATTAAACTGGATCACCTTTGTAAATCAATACAGTATGTATTCACGTTTCAGGTTTGCCTGAGTTAAATCAGTGTTTTGATTTTTGTTTTAAATACTATTTAAATAATATTTTTTTTTAATAAACTGAACTCCAACCAGTTCAGGTTCACTGTTTGTAATTTCCAATGAAAATCATCCAGAATGTATCAATTCTAACATGAACTTGATTATGTGCAATATGACTTGTATATGATCAGATTGGTCAAAGATATTACATTTTCATATATTTAGCCTGATTTTTTTTTTTATGGATCTAAAATTCTAATAATTCCAGGAAAATTTCAAGTTTTATAAATTCATTGACCTGGTTTGAGATTCGGTATGTAATTGTAGTCTCTATTCAGCATTTATAGAACAGTATGTGAAGAATCTTTACCTGCTACCTGGAGGCTTTGTGCAGAATATTAAGTCCACGAGGTGTCTGAGCTACAGTAGAAAACTTACTGTATGTAACTAATACTTCTACAACTGAAGATGGAATCTCTGCTAGTGTGCAAAATAGTCAAGTAATTTGGGCATAACTTGCATATTTGTAAGTATGCGTTTGCGCATGCCCTCATATGGCTCATAATATACCACATAAAATAAAAGTCCTATATACAACATATAAAAGTATTGTTTATACCATATACTGTAACAGTGGTTCCCAAACTGTGTGCCTAGGCACCCTGGGGTGCCCTGAGATTCTTGCAGGGGTGCCTTGGGTTGGTGGTTGGTGGACCAGGACCATTTCAAATAATTTATGGTTAAAATGATAGGCAAAACTAGTGCAAGTGGCTTCCAATCAGACAACATATGGACAATCAGAAGCACAGTTATTCACCACCACATAACTAATCCTAAGGATAACAGATAAGCACAATTTACTTTTTTAATAAATGTATCAATAAAAAACTTTTATCCTAGGGGTGCCATGAAATAATGGTGATGCTCTAGGGCCTCGTGATTCAAGAAAGTTTGGGAACCACTACCATATATTAATTATGTTACCGTGCTAACATGTACAGTATAATACAAAATCATCACAAGCATCATTGTCAGATCATTACCGTTTAAACAGCAAAATTATAATTTGTCCATATTAATGCTTTTCCAAAACAGTATGTAGCCACCATCCAGTAGAGCTTCAATATTGGCCAAACAGCGAAACTGAAATAACATCCTGAAAATGTAAACAAAGCACTTATCCAACACACATTAAGAGTAAAGATTTATCATGCATCTCAGTACATTATAGTAGACCAAAATCAACTTGAGAGAAAATAATTTACTTGTACACATCTCAAATTTTCTTGCACTTCCACTTAAATTGAGATAATTATTTTTATGTTTTAAGATTATGGTAATAGGCCCTACACACCTGGCGATATTACTGAAAGATATGAACGATCTCGTTCATTAATGAACGAGATACCGTTCATATCTTTCAGTGTGGAGGCACCAGCGATGAACGATGCGCGGCCCCGCGATCGTTCAACGTTGGTGCCCCGTCGCTTGTGCATGCAGGCCATTATGGACGATCTCGTCCATATTTGCCTGCACTGCTATGGAGCCCCGTCACTGCCACCCCGCCGCCGGGATGCCCGTCGGCCGTATCCACTGTCGGGCAGCTTGGCTGCGGATCGCATAGTGTGTAGGGCCCTTAAAACATTCTCGTCTTCATTTATCACAAAAAAAAAAATACTGACAAAGGGAGGATGAATAGTCTTTGCTCTTCTTAGACTCACACTAAATTAAAAGACATTCACACATATAATGATTTAAAATAAACATTGACCACACTTTCAAGAAGGTACAAAAAGTATTTTCACAAAATTAAGACGAGTGGTCATTGTTTCATGTCATTATAAAATACCTTAATGTACTAGTTTATACTGTGCATGTTTAGATTAATATTTTGTGATAGTCTAAAATACATTATACAGATATGCTTACCTTACTGTGATGTAGCATGCTACATAGTCGCAGCCTGACATGTCATGCAGTACAGAAGAGCATGGCTACATCTGTATGTATGTGGAATAAGGCAGCCCCACAACAGGGCTTACATTTGCACTGTGCTGTTGCACCCTCCCCATGAGCAAATGCTTTCATAATGCTGTGTCTCAGGGGGTGTGAGGTAGGGCGAGAATGCCATGGCCAGAGCAGTGTGACACCGAGACACTGTCCTAAGGATGCTATAAGCAGCTGTGCAGGGAGTGTGGCCAGAGCAGTAATACTGGCTGCAGGGTGCCTGGAATGGTGTAGCTGCCACTCCCAGGGCGTTACACTCTGTGTAATGGCACCACACGCAGACACCTAATTATGGCCCTGGAATAATTATTGCCCGGGTAGCAAAGACAGTGTAAAGGTTAGCATTACTGCCTCCCAGCACTGAGGTCATGGGCTAAATTTCCACCATGGCCCTAACTGTGCGGAGTTTGTATATTCTCCCCGTGCATGTGTGGGTTTCCTCCGGGTACTCCGGTTTCCTCCCGCAATCCAAAAATATACTGTTAGGTTAATTGGCTCCCAACATAATTAACCCTAGTGTGAATGTGTGTGCGTGTACATATGGTAGGGAATATAGATTGTAAGCTCCACTGGGGCAGGGACTGATGTACTGTAAATGGCCAATATGGAATATGTGTGCATTATATAAATAACTGGTAATAAATAAATAATAAATTAATAATACATCTCTAGTGTGGCATAAAAGTATGTTAAACTTAAAAAACATGTTGAAGATCAAAGATCCAATAAAAGATGTAGATAAAGTACCAACCAACCAGCTCCTAAAAGTAATTTCTCAAACACAGTCTGTAACATGGCAGTTAGTAGATAATTGGCTGGCTCTTTATCTTTCTCCACTTTATCTCTCTTCAACGCTTAGTACATACAGTATACCATAAATCCTTCAGGAAAGACACAGGACCTCATTTTGGGGCATATTTATCAAATATATTTGTAGAAAATCTCTCAATACAAAAAATATCCTCAAATATTCAGTATCTCCAGAATGTTTATAGGGGGTGGTGGGGCTGCAGCAGATTTGGAAAAATCTGATGTGGTACCCCATTTTCAATTGCAAAAACAGTCCCAATAGATTTCTATGGGGAAGCTAAATTGTGAAATTTGCCAAGGTCTATAATTCAAAGCATTTCAGGACTTAGCTCCGGTAGCTAATGTCATATTTGGATGGCAATTGCCCATAGAAGCCTGTGGGCAACTGTTCGGCATTGTTTTCAGGGAGGAATCCAGTATGCCTTTACTCGTGCAAGAGCAACAGGCTCATACTGTAAATCAGTAAAGAAATGTTAGCTATCACTTTTTCTTCTACCTCTACTCCAAAGGTTTGGGCATAGCACATGGGCTACTTTTGTTTGATTATCTGCGCACTGAGTGTCTTTTTGTTCAGACGGGCAGCTGTACTTACTAGATGACCAGATATACAATGTTTTTGTCCAGTACTGCGCTCAATCCTCAATTATATGGATGATTTATCTAATAATTTTAACCCAAATAGATAGCTGTACCCCTTAATACCTACAAAAAGGGGACTGTAGTGGTTTACTCTCTTATAGGTTTTACTTCTTAAATGTAATTGTACAATACAATTTATGTAGTTCAACATGCAATAAACGAGAACAAATTGGATTGTGGTGGAGTAGAACGGATATAGGTCAATCCACACTCAATCACGCTTTGCTGAGCACCTGTTATGCAGAATAAGGGTGACTGTTAAAATATTTAAAGAAATAAAGATAGAAGTTTCAAATCCAAATGTACTCTCTCTGTCTAAAGTTCACTAAAGTTCAATGACAGACTGTGGCGTCCCGCACGTCTGTAAGGTGAGAGCGCTCTAACTCAGAAGGGTAGCAGATGATAGTATTAGGATAGGTAGTGTGGGGTCTTCAAGGTGTATGACCGCTGATGTAAGCTGCAAGGAGTGGAATAACGTGTGGGCTCTGGACTGGTCCTCTCACCCTCACCCCAGCTTCCAGTGGTGGGTCCATATTCAGTCGCTCCCCTGGAGGCTGGTCGGTTTAGGAGGTGGACATTGTCTAGGGCGAGGGAGATCACGGTCACCGCTCCTCAAAGCTGCTTCCTGTGTTCCCTCACCACATATGGAGACTCACCTCCTGGCGCTTCTCGCTGTCCACCGCGTCTGTTCACCAGCTTCTCTCCCTGTCCTCCATGCTCCAGTTGCTTAGTGACGCTGCTTGCTTCCGGGTTCCTCGGTCATGTGACCAGGTAGTTCCTTTCTCCTCCGTGGTGTGCGCTCTGTGCAGTTTGCAAATCGCTGTAAATTGTGTTGAAAACAAAACTTTGTGTATTGTGCATAGATTTAAATACAATAGATCTAGAAATATATTTACATATAAATAAAATATACATTAAACTAAACTTTATTTAAACATCAGTGATTTTTTGTTCTATAAAGTAACTGTACTGGGGCAAGCTCATCTGCCAACACCATGGTACCACCTGTGGGTGAGTCCCTAGCCTCTGTATCAAGACGTGTACTCAGGATATCACAGTAAGGACCTTCCTGAGTCTCCATGGCATGTACAGTGTGCAGCAGACATTTTTAAAACAGGATTTTATATATCCCTGATGATCTGGGGTGATCTGGAAAAACCTTGAAGCAATGTTATTAGCAGACATGCATATCTTTAGGACAGGATGTATCAATCATAAAAATGTGGTAAAACTTCAGGATACTGCAATTTACCACAATACCACAATACATATGGATCCCCACGTGCAATATACTTTGGGTGCAAAGTTACAGAATGTAGCAAGATACAAAAAGTACAACTTTCCGGCATTTGCGCCTTATAGGCAACACCATCTATCGATGGCATTGCCTACTGAAGTCAATGGGCTTCAAATTCAGGGCTGTGTCCTCTCACCCCTGCTCTTCTCCCTGTACACAAATGACTGTACCTCAGAGGCGCAATCAGTAAGGATCATCAAATTCGCCGATGACACCACCGTCATCGGCCTCATCAAGGATGGGGACGAATCCGCCTATAGACGGGAAGTAGACCGGCTGGCCCAGTGGTGCATCCACAACAACCTTGACCTCAACCCCTCAAAACTGTCGAGATGATAGTGGACTTCAGGAAGAAGTCATCTAGTGCACCTCCGCTAACGATTGCTGACAGTGTGGTATCGCTAGTGGACTCCTTCAAGTTTCTAGGGACCACAATCTCCAGGGACCTTAAATGGGGGTCCAACACTGACGCCACTGTTGGCAAAGCGCAGCAGAGGTTGTTCTTCCTCAGGCAACTAAGGAAGTTCAACATCCCACAGAAGCTCCTGCTCCTCTTCTACTCCGCGATTGTGGAGTCGGTAATGTGCTCCTCGATACTCGTATGGTACAGCTCCGCCAGTGCGAGGGACATATGCAGGCTCCAAAAGGTGGTCAGAACCGCAGAGAAGATCATCGGGGCCGACCTTCCCGCTAAAAAGCGGGCAATGAAGATAGTAAAAGACCAGCTACACCCCGGCCACAGCATGTTTAACTTGCTTCCTTCAGGCAGGCGTTACAGGGCTGTCCCCGCCAGATCCACCAGAAGCCTCAAAAGTTTCTTTCCCCAAGCTGTCCGCCTGCTGAACTCCTGAACATTGACTGATTAGACGTACATGTGACTCACTTGTGTCCCTACGGTATACCTATCTGTGTAACTTTACTTGCCCCCCCCACACACACACACACACACACACACACACACACACACACACACCTGCTTACCTGTTACCTACTTGGCTGTTGTATAGCAAACCGAAGACAAATTCCTAGTATACGTAAGTATACCTGGCCAATAAAGCTGATTCTGATTCTGATTCTGATTGTAAAAACGCATTCCCTGTAGCTTACCATAGTGCAGGCTGATGGCCAAGTATGCACAATTGTGTGTGTGTATATACAATGTATATACAATGCATATACAGGTTGAGTATCCCTTATCCAAAATGCTTGGGACCAGAAGTATTTTGGATATCAGATTTTTGCGTATTTTGGAATAATTGCATACCATAATGAGATATCATGGCGATGGGACCTAAATATAATCACAGAATGCATTTATGTTTCATATACACCTTATACACACAGCCTGAAGGTCATTTTAGACAATATTTTTTATAACTTTGTGCATTAAACAAAGTGTGTCTACATTTATACAATTCATTTATGTTTCATATACACCTTATACACACAGCCTGAAGGTAATTTAATACAACATTTTAATAACTTTGTGTATTAAACAAAGTTTGTGTACATTGAGCCATCAAAAAACAAAGGTTTCACTATCTCACTCTCACTCAAAAAAGTCTGTATTTCGGAATATTCCGTATTTCTGAATATTTGGATATGGGATACTCAACCTGTATATATATATAAAACAATGCAGGAATCTGGCACTCACTGCACTTGAAGACAACTTCCCTTCATTGCCTTCCAAATAGGGAACTAGTCACAACTGTATATCTGGGATGCAGTTAGCATCCCGGCAGTTGTGATGCCAGCGGTCATGTGACCGAAGCTGGAATCTCGACACCACTCTAAATTCTGGCACCGGAACCCCGATGGCTGACATCCTGAAGGTAGGTTTTGGGGTGAGTGTTAGGGTTACGGCCCAGGAAGGTTAGGGTTCATGACTAGAGGGGGGGTAGCCCTACCCGCCACCCCCCAAGTCTTAGCCCTTGCTGCCACCCCCGGTGTCTTAGTCCTAGCAGCCACCCACCGAATCATAGCCCTAGCCACCACCCTAGGGGAGGAGTTAAATAATTACCCCGTCTGCTGTCGGCATTCTAATTGTCGCGATGCCAGTGTCGGTCATGGGACCGCTGGCATCCTGACCACCGGTGAATTGTATAACACCCGTATATACCAGCATTATGGATTTTACAGTTTCTTCCACTACCGCTGAATCTATATATACGTATCAACAAGATTAATAAAGGTATAGGTGCTAAGTATAAACACAATTGAAAAAAATTTTTTAAATAATAATTTTGCTTCTTAATGATATATACATACCTAAATGAATCATAAGTGCAAATTATGGTTTCACTATAGCACATAAAACCTTTATATAACTTTAGCTATACCGTGCCATTACCTGATATTTTCCAAAAGAGCAGACGCTATGTTTTATCTGAGAACCATAAACTATATGATTTTAAAGCTTCTTGGCTTTTATCCATATGTCATACAGAGTTACTTTTACCCATTTTATAAAATACTCCAGTAAATCAATCAGATAATACAGCACTTTGTAGACTGCCTGTCTCATAACAGTGTAAAATACAATATATAGATTTACCATGCTTGAGCTTTGAACAAGCAGAGTTCTGTGTCTAGGGCATGGAATTTCTTATTTTTTAAATTATTTTTTGAAGAAATCTGAAAAAAAAAAAAGGTTTTATGTCAAATACATTTGCAATAGGCAAGGCCAATGCTTTATATGAAACTGTTTTGAGACAGATACATTTAAAATGTAATAAACCTCACACGTCAGATGCATCCACGCGCCACTCAAGCACACTTATCTTATAAAATAAAGACACAACAACTGTAATTGGCGTGAAAGGGGTCAGCTTTTATTTTCTGACTGAGAGGAAGGCCTATTAACTACTAAAACTAAAATGTAGACTTCCCTCTCTAACTAAGGTGGCGGGGAGAAGAACGGTTAAACATGATAAACGTAACATGGGTGATCAACATCATAATACAGAAAAAGCTAGCGATAAAAACATATGTGGGAGGGAGCCTTCTGCCCCAGATGTTCCGGGATCGGCCTCCTGCCTCCATCCCGGACATTGAAAATCAAAAAATCCAAGGACAGGGGTCGACCTTCTGCCACTACCCCTGCCCACCAACAGTTGTAGGGACGGAGGTACACTCTGCCCATACGGGGTAAAAAATTGGGCCACCGGCCCCGCCATCCACATATGTTTATACCAATTATATGGACCCCACTTGGTAAAATGATGCCCGTAAACTAATTAAAAACTATGAAATTTACCTAAAAGTACACTCAAACTTCTAACCTTGAACTCATAATTAAAATTAAGTAACCGTTCAGAAACCGGCCAACTGCCAGGTTACTAACCTGCCACCGCCACCGAACTAAAAAAAAACCAAAAAGCAGAAAAACTAACTAAAGAGACCTAAAAAGTAGAACACAAACTAACGCAATGCAACCCAAAAAGACAATCAAAAGAGAAAAACTACCTAAGGGGACCGAAGAACGTGAATAATGTCCTCAAAGAAGATCAGCATGCCAGCTGGCGACAAATGCACCCTGTCAGACCAGTACAGTGACGGATCCCGGAAGGAGATTCCACCGTGCGGCATGACCAGCCCGCCATGCTGGAGGACAGCACGACCGACAACCGAATTGACCCACCTCCGAACTAGGTCAATCGCCCCGGGGTTAAAGGTTTAACGCCAAGACCGCCGAGGGACGATGTCTGACCAGAGAATCAGGCAAAACGGCCAGTCAGCCATAAGTTCCAACAGCTGACGGCTGATCTCGAGGCGAATGTCAAGCCCCGTGCGGCGCACCAGATCGTTGCCACCCAGATGCAAGACCAAAAACAGTGGATACCCAAATGGGCCAACTGCCGCCTGAAGCCAGTCCCGCAGGCCATCCCAGCGGAGGCCTTTACACCCCAACCAGCGCACAGCCTGCAGCTCCGGAAACCGGGTTGTGTCACAGGCCAGAGCCGACATGGACAGCCAATAGATGTATGAATGGCCGACAAACCATATAAAGTGCGGATCTAACCGCCGTCCTGTAAAAGAAGGGTGTGACGAAGGTTGATAAATGAAATAAAAGATAGCATTCTTAAATGGGCAACCTAACTGCGTCCCTAACGTGGATTGGAAGGGGGAGGGGGTTGGGCCACCCAATTTGACTTGAGGCAAAAACAAAACTTCATTAGCCGGCAAAAGCCGTAGGTAAAACCAACGATAAAACAAAAATTCCTCAAGGCCCCAAGGCCCCCGCAATCGCAAAGTGCAACTGCGACGAGCGGCTAGTCCTCAAATGGGCGCACTGGGAGGAAAAGGCCTGATATAGCGTCTGACTGCACCAGACCTCCACCTACCCAGTGCCCGGACTTCGACTTCGGACCAACCCGCCGCAGCGGCTGCTGAAGCAGCGCCGATGCGGAAAGAGTGAGTCCCATAGTCGGCCGGAGAGAGACCCAGGTACAAAAGACAACGTCCCAAAACCGACCAGAATTGATATCTGGTCAACGGGGAACCGTCACTATGGACGAGCCACGCGGGGGGCGTTGGAGGCCGAAGGGACGAATAAGCCTGGGCCGCGGCAACTGGACAAATGCCCCGCGCACGAGCCCGACCCATTCGAACCCACTGCCCCCTGCCGGCTACGTCAGTCTTGGAGCGCTGAATCCTGCACCACAAACCGTCGGGGCGTACGACGACGTGGGCTGCCAGCATGGGCGAGGCAGAAGTCCGAGAGACGGACACCAGCTCACCCACCCTGAATGCACCGTGGAAGGCCATCGTAAAGGCCACCATGAAGAGGAGAACTTCATATCCCGAGGAGCAAATACTCCTAAGTGATCCCAAAATCCGCCTCAGCAAAGCACCCATGATCGGCAGGCGAGTATCCGGGAGGGGCGGGATCGCCCGAGCCCAACCTTTCAACACCCGCCAGAGGAAAAAGGACTTTGTAAAATCCGCTTCCCCCCGAAGCTGCAGAAAGTATGATATACCCACCAGAATCCTGCTCACAGACGCCCGCGAAATCCCGTCGGAGTACAACATCCAGATGTATTCTAAGAGTAAATCGTGAGAGGTCTTACCACTCGGGCCTCTCTCCAGGAGGAAGCGACTCCACCGCTCCCAGGCGGCCCGATAGGCCGTAAAAGTGGCAGGGGCCAACGACCTGTGGGCTAACTCCTCCAATCCGGGTGGATGACCTGCCACACATAAGCAGGACAGGATTCCCCTTGGATTAGCGCTGCAGGAGCCAAGCGCCTAAACCGCTGACAATCGCCGTGAGACAGGGCATCCGCAAGTTCGTTACGCACGCCAGGGACATGCTTGGCTCGCAACGTAATGTTGTTCACCAAGCATAGCAAGACTATGGCCCTCATTCCGAGTTGTTCGCTCGCAAGCTGCTTTTAGCAGCATTGCACACGCTAAGCCGCCGCCTACTGGGAGTGAATCTTAGCTTAGCAAAATTGCGAACGAAAGATTCTCAAAATTGCGAATAGAAATTTCTAAGCAGTTTATGAGTAGCTCGACGCTTACTCTGCCACTGCGATCAGTTCAGTCAGTTTAGTTCCTGGTTTGATGTCACAAACACACCCAGCGTTCGCCCAGACACTCCCCCGTTTCTCCAGCCACTCCCGCGTTTTTCCCAGAAACGGCAGCGTTTTTTCACACACACCCATAAAACGGCCAGTTTCCGCCCAGAAAAACCCACTTCCTGTCAATCACACAACGATCACCAGAACGAAGAAAAAACCTTGTAATGCCGTGAGTAAAATACCAAACTTCTTAGCAAATTTACTTGGCGCAGTCGCAGTGCGAACATTGCGCATGCGCAATCAGCGGAAAATCGCTGCGATGTGAAGAAAATTACAGAGCGAACAACTCGGAATGAGGGCCTATCTGCGCAAGGACCCGCAGGACCGGCAAGGACGTGGATTTTTGGTGGTTTATGGCAAAAACCACGCCCAAATTGTCGCACCAGAAGATAACATGTTTGTTTCGCAGGGCAACGCACCACAATTCCAGAGCGACCAGAATGGGAAACATTTCCAGCAACAGCATGTTCGTCGTGAGGCCCTTGCTAAGCCAGGCCCGAGGCCAAGGACACGCACACCAACGGCCCGCGAAATAAGCTCCGAACCCGTAAGCGCCAGAAGCATCCGTGAAAAGCTCTAGGGATGGGCTAGACACGGCTGCCTCCTGCCAAATACAGATGCCGTTGAAACGAACAAGAAAGTCGTCCCAAATACGCAAATCTCTTTGGATTTCGAGGGATAACCTAAGAAAATGATGCGGGCGTCTAACCCCCACGGTGGCCCGTTCCAATTTTCTACAGAAAACCCTACCCATGGGGATCACCTTGCAAGCAAAGTTAAACAGGCCCAAAAAGGATTGAGCCTGTTTGAGAGTGAGCTTGCC